>NW_028324156.1:617408-926112 GCF_054372755.1 Phalangium opilio
TAAACGAAGCTAAACGAAGCTAAGCTAAGCTAAACGAAGCTAAACGAAGCTAAGCTAAACGAAGCTAAGCTAAGCTAAACGAAGCTAAACGAAGCTAAACGAAGCCAAACGAAACTAAACGAAGCTAAACGAAGCTAAACGAAGCTAAGCTAAGCTAAACGAAGCTAAACGAAGCTAAACGAAGCTAAGCTAAACGAAGCTAATCTAAACGAAGCTAAGCTAAGCTAAGCTAAACGAAGCTAAGCTAAGCTAAGCGAAGCTAAACGAAGCTAAACGAAACTAAGCGAAGCTAAACGAAGCTAAACGAAGCTAAGCTAAGCCAAGCTAAACGAAGCTAAACGAAGCTAAACGAAGCTAAAAGAAGCTAATCTAAGCTAAAAGAAGCTAAACGAAGCTAAACGAAGCTAAACGAACCTAAACGAAGCTAAACGAAGCTAAAAGAAGCTAAAAGAAGCTAAACGAAGCTAAGCTAAGCTAAGCTAAGCTAAACGAAGCTAAACGAAGCTAAGCTAAGCTAAGCTAAACGAAGCTAATCGAAGCTAAACGAAGCTAAACGAAGCTTAGCTAAGCTAAGCTAAGCTAAACGAAGCTAAACGAAGCTAAGCTAAAATAAACGAAGCTAAACGAAGCTAAACGAAGCTAAGCGAAGCTAAACGAAGCTAAGCGAAGCTAAACGAAGCTAATCGAAGCTAAGCGAAGCTAAACGAAGCTAAACGAACCTAAACGAAGCTAAACGATGCTAAGCGAAGCTAAACGAAGCTAAACGAAGCTAAACGAAGCTAAGCTAAGCTAAACGAAGCTAAACGAAGCTAAGCTAAGCTAAGCTAAGCTAAACGAAGCTAAACGAAGCTAAACGAAGCTAAGCTAAGCTAAACGAAGCTAAACGAAGCTAAACGAAGCTAATTGAAGCTAAGCTAAGCTAAGCTAAGCTAAACGAAGCTAAACGAAGCTAAGCTAAGCTAAGCTAAGCTAAGCTAAACGAAGCTAAACGAAGCTAAGCTAAGCTTAACGAAGCTAAGCGAAGCTAAGCTAAGCTAAACGAAACTAAACGAAGCTAAACGAAGCTAAACGAAGCTAAGCTAAGCTAAACGAAGCTAAACGAAGCTAAGCTAAGATAAACGAAGCTAATTGAAGCTAAGCTAAGCTAAGCTAAGCCAAACGAAGCTAAACGAAGCTAAGCTAAGCTAAGCTAAACGAAGCTAAGCTAAGCTTAACGAAGCTAAGCGAAGCTAAGCTAAGCTAAACGAAGCTAAACGAAGCTAAGCTAAGCTAAACGAAGCTAAACGAAGCTAAGCTAAACGAAGCTAAGCTAAGCTAGGCTAAACGAAGCGAAGCTAAACGAAGCTAAGCTAAGCTAAACGAAGCTAAGCTAAGCTAAGCTAAGCTAAGCTAAACGAAGCTAAGCTAAGCTAAGCTAAGCTAAGCTAAACGAAGCTAAACGAAGCTAAACGAAACTAAACGAAGCTAAACGAAGCTAAACGAAGCTAAGCGAAGCTAAACGAAGCTAAACGAAGCTAAACGAAGCTAAACGAAGCTAAAAAAAGCTAAACGAAGCTAAGCTTAGCTTGCTAAACGAAGCTAAACGAAGCTAAACGAAGCGAAGCTAAGCTAAACGAAGGTAAGCGAAGCTAAACGAAGCTAAACGAAGCTAAGCTAAGCTAAACGAAGCTAAGCGAAGCTAAACAAAGCTAAACGAAGCTAAACGAAGCTAAGCTAAACGAAGCTAAACGAACCTAAACGAAGCTAAACGAAGCTAAGCGAAGCTAAACGAAGCTAAACGAAGCTAAGCTAAGCTAAACGAAGCTAAACGAAGCTAAGCTAAGCTAAACGAAGCTAAACGAAGCTAAACGAACCTAAACGAAGCTAAACGAAGCTAAGCGAAGCTAAACGAAGCTAAGCTAAGCTAAACGAAGCTAAACGAAGCTAAGCTAAGCTAAACGAAGCTAAACGAAGCTAAAAGAAGCTAAACGAAGCTAAACGAAGCTAAACGAAGCTAAGCTAAGCTAAACGAAGGTAAACGAAGCTAAGCTAAGCTAAACGAAGCTAAACGAAGCTAAGCTAAGCTAAACGAAGCTAAACGAAGCTAAACGAAGCTAAGATAAGCTAAACGAAGCTAAGCTAAGCTAAACGAAGGTAAACGAAGCTAAGCTAAGCTAAACGAAGCTAAACGAAGCTAAGCTAAGCTAAACGAAGCTAAACGAAGCTAAGATAAGCTAAACGAAGCTAAGATAAGCTAAACGAAGCTAAGCGAAGCTAAACGAAGCTAAAGGAAGCTAAACGAAGCTAAACGAAGCTAAGCTAAGCTAAACGAAGCTAAGATAAGCTAAACGAAGCTAAGCGAAGCTAAACGAAGCTAAGCTAAGCTAAACGAAGCTAAACGAAGCTAAGCTAAGCTAAGCGAAGCTAAACGAAGCTAAGCTAAGCTAAAAGAAGCTAAACGAAGCTAAACGAAGCTAAAAGAAGCTAAGCTAAGCTAAAGGAAGCTAAACGAAGCTAAGCTAAGCTAAGCTAAACGAAGCTAAACGAAGCTAAGCTAAAATAAACGAAGCTAAGCGAAGCTAAACGAAGATAAACGAAGCTAAGCGAAGCTAAACGAAGCTAATCGAAGCTAAACGAAGCTAAGCTAAGCTAAGCGAAGCTAAACGAAGCTAAGCTAAGCTAAGCTAAACGAAGCTAAACGAAGCTAAACGAAACTAAGCGAAGCTAAACGAAGCTAAACGAAGCTAAGCTAAGCTAAGCTAAGCTAAACGAAGCTAAACGAAGCTAAACGAAGCTAAACGAAGCTAAACGAAGCTAAACGAACCTAAACGAAGCTAAACGAAGCTAAGCGAAGCTAAAAGAAGCTAAACGAAGCTAAGCTAAGCTAAGCTAAGCTAAACGAAGCTAAACGAAGCTAAGCTAAAATAAACGAAGCTAAACGAAGCTAAACGAAGCTAAGCGAAGCTAAACGAAGCTAAACGAAGCTAATCGAAGCTAAACGAAGCTAAACGAAGCTAAGCGAAGCTAAAAGAAGCTAAACGAAGCTAAGCTAAGCTAAGCTAAGCTAAACGAAGCTAAACGAAGCTAAGCTAAGCTAAGCTAAGCTAAGCTAAACGAAGCTAATCGAAGCTAAACGAAGCTAAACGAAGCTTAGCTAAGCTAAGCTAAGCTAAACGAAGCTTAGCTAAGCTAAGCTAAGCTAAACGAAGCTAAACGAAGCTAAGCTAAAATAAATGAAGCTAAACGAAGCTAAACGAAGCTAAGCGAAGCTAAGCGAAGCTAAACGAAGCTAAACGAAGCTAATCGAAGCTAAACGAAGCTAAACGAAGCTAAGCGAAGCTAAAAGAAGCTAAACGAAGCTAAGCTAAGCTAAGCTAAGCTAAACGAAGCTAAACGAAGCTAAGCTAAGCTAAGCTAAGCTAAGCTAAACGAAGCTAATCGAAGCTAAACGAAGGTAAACGAAGCTTAGCTAAGCTAAGCTAAGCTAAACGAAGCTAAACGAAGCTAAGCTAAAATAAACGAAGCTAAACGAAGCTAAGCGAAGCTAAGCGAAGCTAAACGAAGCTAAACGAAGCTAAACGAAGCTAATCGAAGCTAACCGAAGCTAAACGAAGCTAAACGAACCTAAACGAAGCTAAACGATGCTAAGCGAAGCTAAACGAAGCTAAACGAAGCTAAGCTAAGCTAAACGAAGCTAAACGAAGCTAAGCTAAGCTAAGCTAAACGAAGCTAAACGAGGCTAAACGAAGCTAAGCTAAGCTAAACGAAGCTAAACGAAGCTAAGCTAAGCTAAACGAAGCTAAACGAAGCTAATTGAAGCTAAGCTAAGCTAAGCTAAGCTAAACGAAGCTAAACGAAGCTAAGCTAAACGAAGCTAAGCTAAGCTAAGCTAAGCTAAACGAAGCTAATCGAAGCTAAACGAAGCTTAGCTAAGCTAAGCTAAGCTAAACGAAGCTAAACGAAGCTAAGCTAAAATAAACGAAGCTTAACGAAGCTAAACGAAGCTAAGCGAAGCTAAACGAAGCTAAACGAAGCTAATCGAAGCTAAACGAAGCTAAACGAAGCTAAGCGAAGCTAAAAGAAGCTAAACGAAGCTAAGCTAAGCTAAGCTAAGCTAAACGAAGCTAAACGAAGCTAAGCTAAGCTAAGCTAAGCTAAGCTAAACGAAGCTAATCGAAGCTAAACGAAGCTAAACGAAGCTTAGCTAAGCTAAGCTAAGCTAAACGAAGCTAAACGAAGCTAAGCTAAAATAAACGAAGCTAAACGAAGCTAAGCGAAGCTAAGCGAAGCTAAACGAAGCTAAACGAAGCTAAACGAAGCTAATCGAAGCTAAGCGAAGCTAAACGAAGCTAAACGAACCTAAACGAAGCTAAACGATGCTAAGCGAAGCTAAACGAAGCTAAACGAAGCTAAACGAAGCTAAGCTAAGCTAAGCTAAGCTAAACGAAGCTAAACGAAGCTAAGCTAAGCTAAGCTAAACGAAGCTAAACGAGGCTAAACGAAGCTAAGCTAAGCTAAACGAAGCTAAACGAAGCTAAGCTAAGCTAAACGAAGCTAAACGAAGCTAATTGAAGCTAAGCTAAGCTAAGCTAAGCTAAACGAAGCTAAACGAAGCTAAGCTAAACGAAGCTAAGCTAAGCTAAGCTAAGCTAAACGAAGCTAAACGAAGCTAAGCTAAGCTTAACGAAGCTAAGCGAAGCTAAGCTAAGCTAAACGAAGCTAAACGAAACTAAACGAAGCTAAACGAAGCTAATTGAATCTAAGCTAAGCTAAGCTAAGCTAAGCTAAACGAAGCTAAACGAAGCTAAGCGAAGCTAAACGAAGCTAAACGAAGCTAATCGAAGCTAATCGAAGCTAAACGAAGCTAAACGAAGCTAAACGAAGCTAAGCTAAGCTAAACAAAGCTAATCGAAGCTAAGCGAAGCTAAACGAAGCTAAACGAACCCATACGAAGCTAAACGAAGCTAAGCGAAGCTAAGCTAAGCTAAACGAAGCTAAACGAAGCTAAGCTAAGCTAAACGAAGCTAAACGAACCTAAACGAAGCTAAACGAAGCTAAGCGAAGGTAAACGAAGCTAAGCTAAGCTAAACGAAGCTAAACGAAACTAAGCTAAGCTAAACGAAGCTAAAAGAAGCTAAACGAAGCTAAGCTAAGCTAAGCTAAGCTAAGCTAAACGAAGCTAAACGAAGCGAAGCTAAGCTAAACGAAGGTAAGCGAAGCTAAACGAAGCTAAACGAAGCTAAACGAAGCCAAACGAAGCTAAACGAAGCTAAACGAAGCTAAACGAAACTAAACGAAGCTAAACGAAGCTAAACGAAGCTAAGCTAAGCTAAACGAAGCTAAACGAAGCTAAGCTAAGCTAAGCTAAACGAAGCTAAGCTAAGCTAAGCGTAGCTAAACGAAGCTAAGCTAAGCTAAGCTAAGCTAAGCTAAACGAAGCTAAACGAAACTAAGCAAAGCTAAACGAAGCTAAACGAAGCTAAGCTAAGCTAAGCTAAGCTAAACGAAGCTAAACGAAGCTAAACGAACCTAAACGAACCTAAACGAAGCTAATCGAAGCTAAGCTAAGCTAAACGAAGCTAAACGAAGCTAAGCTAAGCTAAACGAAGCTAAACGAAGCTAAACGAAGCTAAGCTAAGCTAAGCTAAGCTAAACGAAGCTAAACGAAGCGAAGCTAAGCTAAACGAAGCTAAACGAAGCGAAGCTAAGCTAAACGAAGGTAAGCGAACCTAAACGAAGCTAAGCTAAGCTAAACGAAGCTAAGCGAAACTAAACAAAGCTAAACGAAGCTAAACGAAGCTAAGCTAGTCTAAACGAAACTAAACGAAGCTAAGCTAAGCTAAACGAAGCTAAGCTAAGCTAAACGAAGCTAATCGAAGCTAAACGAAGCTAAACGAAGCTAAACGAACCTAATCGAAGCTAAGCGAAGCTAAACGAAGCTAAACGAAGCTAAGCTAAGCTAAACGAAGCTAAACGAAGCTAAGCTAAGCTAAGCTAAGCTAAACGAAGCTAAACGAAGCTAAGCTAAGCTAAGCGTAGCTAAACGAAGCTAAGCTAAGCTAAGCTAAACGAAGCTAAACGAAGCTAAACGAAACTAAGCAAAGCTAAACGAAGCTAAACGAAGCTAAGCTAAGCTAAGCTAAGCTAAACGAAGCTAAACGAAGCTAAACGAACCTAAACGAACCTAAACGAAGCTAATCGAAGCTAAGCTAAGCTAAACGAAGCTAAACGAAGCTAAGCTAAGCTAAACGAAGCTAAACGAAGCTAAACGAAGCTAAACGAAGCTAAGCTAAGCTAAGCTAAGCTAAACGAAGCTAAACGAAGCGAAGCTAAGCTAAACGAAGCTAAACGAAGCGAAGCTAAGCTAAACGAAGGTAAGCGAACCTAAACGAAGCTAAGCTAAGCTAAACGAAGCTAAGCGAAACTAAACAAAGCTAAACGAAGCTAAACGAAGCTAAGCTAGTCTAAACGAAGCTAAACGAAGCTAAGCTAAGCTAAACGAAGCTAAGCTAAGCTAAACGAAGCTAATCGAAGCTAAACGAAGCTAAACGAAGCTAAACGAACCTAAACGAAGCTAAACGAAGCTAAGCGAAGCTAAACGAAGCTAAACGAAGCTAAGCTAAGCTAAACGAAGCTAAACGAAGCTAAGCTAAGCTAAGCTAAGCTAAACGAAGCTAAACGAAGCTAAGCTAAGCTAAGCTAAACGAAGCTAAACGAAGCTAAGCTAAGCTAAACGAAGCTAAACGAAGCTAAACGAAGCTAAGCTAAGCTAAACGAAGCTAAACGAAGCTAAATGAAGCTAAGCTAAACGAAGCTAAGCTAAGCTAAGCTAAACGAAGCTAAACGAAGCTAAGCTAAGCTTAACGAAGCTAAGCGAAGCTAAGCTAAGCTAAACGAAGCTAAACGAAACTAAACGAAGCTAAACGAAGCTAAGCTAAGCTAAGCTAAGCTAAACGAACCTAAACGAAGCTAAGCGAAGCTAAACGAAGCTAAACGAAGCTAATCGAAGCTAAACGAAGCTAAGCTAAGCTAAACGAAGCTAATCGAAGCTCAGCGAAGCTAAACGAAGCTAAACGAAGCCAAACGAAGCTAAACGAACCTAAACGAAGCTAAACGAAGCTAAGCGAAGCTAAACGAAGCTAAACGAAGCTAAGCGAAGCTAAGCTAAGCTAAACGAAGGTAAACGAAGCTAAAAGAAGCTAAACGAAGCTAAGCGAAGCTAAGCGAAGCTAAGCGAAGCTAAACGAAGCTAAACTAAACGAAGCTAAGCTAAGCGAAGCTAAACGAAGCTAAGCTAAGCTAAGCTAAGCTAAACGAAGCTAAACGAAGCTAAACGAAACTAAACGAAGCTAAACGAAGTTAAACGAAGCTAAACGAAGCTAAGCTAAGCTAAGCTAAGCTAAACGAAGCTAAGCGATGCTAAACGAAGCTAATCGAAGCTAAACGAAGCTAAGCTAAGCTAAACGAAGCTAAACGAGGCTAAACGAAGCTAAGCTAAGCTAAGCGAAGCTAAACGAAGCTAAACCAAGCTAAGCTAAGCTAAACGAAGCTAAACGAAGCTAAGCTAAGCTAAGCTAAGCTAAGCGAAGCTAAACGAAACTAAACGAAGCTAAACGAAGCTAAACGAAGCTAAGCGAAGCTAAACGAAGCTAAACGAAGCTAAGCTAAGCTAAGCTAAGCTAAACGAAGCTAAGCTAAGCTAATCGAAGCTAAGCGAAGCTAAACGAAGCTAAACGAAGCTAAGCGAAGCTAAACGAAGCTAAACGAAGCTAAACGAAGCTAAACGAAGCTAAACGAAGCTAAACGAAGCTAATCGAATCTAAACGAAGCTAAGCTAAGCTAAACGAAGCTAAGCTAAGCTAAACGAAGCTAATCGAAGCTAATCGAAGCTAAGCGAAGCTAAACGAAGCTAAACGAAGCTAAACGAAGCTAAGCGAAGCTAAACGAAGCTAAACGAAGCTAAGCTAAGCTAAACGAAACTAAACGAAGCTAAGCTAAGCTAAACGAAGCTAAACGAAGCTAAGCTAAGCTAAGCTAAGCTAAACGAAGCTAAACGAAGCTAAACGAAGCTAAGCGATGCTAAACGAAGCTAATCGAAGCTAAACGAAGCTAAACGAAGCTAAACGAAGCTAAACGAAGCTAAGCTAAGCTAAACGAAGGTAAACGAAGCTAAAAGAAGCTAAACGAAGCTAAACGAAGCTAAGCTAAGCTAAACGAAGCTAAACGAAGCTAAACGAAGCTAAGCTAAGCTAAACGAAGCTAAGCGAAGCTAAACGAAGCTAAGCGAAGCTAAGCGAAGCTAAACGAAGCTAAACTAAACGAAGCTAAGCTAAGCGAAGCTAAACGAAGCTAAGCTAAGCTAAGCTAAGCTAAACGAAGCTAAACGAAGCTAAACGAAACTAAACGAAGCTAAACGAAGTTAAACGAAGCTAAACGAAGCTAAGCTAAGCTAAGCTAAGCTAAACGAAGCTAAGCGATGCTAAACGAAGCTAATCGAAGCTAAACGAAGCTAAGCTAAGCTAAACGAAGCTAAACGAGGCTAAACGAAGCTAAGCTAAGCTAAGCGAAGCTAAACGAAGCTAAACCAAGCTAAGCTAAGCTAAACGAAGCTAAACGAAGCTAAGCTAAGCTAAGCTAAGCTAAGCGAAGCTAAACGAAACTAAACGAAGCTAAACGAAGCTAAACGAAGCTAAGCGAAGCTAAACGAAGCTAAGCTAAGCTAAGCTAAGCTAAACGAAGCTAAGCTAAGCTAATCGAAGCTAAGCGAAGCTAAACGAAGCTAAACGAAGCTAAGCGAAGCTAAACGAAGCTAAACGAAGCTAAACGAAGCTAAACGAAGCTAAACGAAGCTAATCGAATCTAAACGAAGCTAAGCTAAGCTAAACGAAGCTAAGCTAAGCTAAACGAAGCTAATCGAAGCTAAGCGAAGCTAAACGAAGCTAAACGAAGCTAAACGAAGCTAAACGAAGCTAAGCGAAGCTAAACGAAGCTAAACGAAGCTAAGCTAAGCTAAACGAAACTAAACGAAGCTAAGCTAAGCTAAACGAAGCTAAACGAAGCTAAGCTAAGCTAAGCTAAGCTAAACGAAGCTAAACGAAGCTAAACGAAGCTAAGCGATGCTAAACGAAGCTAATCGAAGCTAAACGAAGCTAAACGAGGCTAAACGAAGCTAAGCTAAGCTAAACGAAGCTAAACGAAGCTAAACCAAGCTAAGCTAAGCTAAATGAAGCTAAGCGAAGCTAAACGAAGCTAAACGAAGCTAAACGAAGCTAAGCGAAGCTAAGCGAAGCTAAGCTAAACGAAGCTAAACGAAACTAAACGAAGCTAAACGAAGCTAAGCGAAGCTAAACGAAGCTAAACGAAGCTAATCGAAGCTAAACGAAGCTAATCGAAGCTAAGCGAAGCTAAACGAAGCTAAACGAACCTAAACGAAGCTAAACGAAGCTAAGCGAAGCTAAACGAAGCTAAACGAAGCTAAGCTAAGCTAAACGACGCTAAACGAAGCAAAGCTAAGCTAAACGATAGCTATGCTATTCTATGCTATGCTAAGCTATGCTATGCTAAGTTATGCTAAGCTATGCTATGCTAAGCTAAGCTATGCTATGCTATGCTAAGCTAAGCTATGCTATGCTAAGCTAAGCTATGCTATGCAATGCTAAGCTAAGCTAAGCTAAGCTATGCTATGCTATGCTATGCTATGCTAAGCTATGCTATGCTAAGTTAAGCTATGCTATGCTATGCTAAGCTATGCAAAGCTATGCAAAGCTATGCTAAGCTAAGCTATGCTATGCTATGCTAAGCTAAGCTATGCTATGCAATGCTAAGCTAAGCTAAGCTATGCTATGCTATGCTATGCTATGCTAAGCTAAGCTAAGGTAAGCTATGCTAAGCTAAGCTAAGCTATGCTAAGCTAAGCTATGCTAAGCTATGCTAAGCTAAGCTATGCAAAGCTAAGCTAAGCTATGCTAAGCTAAGCTTTGCTAAGCTAAGCTATACTATGCTATGCTAAGCTAAGCTAAGCTAAGCTATGCTAAGCTAAGCTAAACGAAGCTAAGCTAAGCTAAGCTAAGCTAAACGAAGCTAAGCTAAGCTAAACGAAGCTAAACGAAGCTAAACGAAGCTATGCTAAGCTATGCTATGCTATGCTATGCTATGCTATGCTATGCTATGCTATGCTATGCTATGCTAAGCTAAGCTAAGCTAAGCTATGCTAAGCTAAGCTATGCTATGCTAAGCTAAGCTTTGCTATGCTAAGCTATGCTAAGCTAAGCTAAGCTATACTATGCTAAGCTATGTTAAGCTAAGCTAAGCTATGCTATGCTATGCTAAGCTAAGCTATGCTATGCAATGCAATGCTAAGCTAAGCTAAGCTAAGCTATGCTATGCTATGCTAAGGTAAGCTAAGGTAAGCTATGCTAATCTAGGCTAAGCTATGCTAAGCTAAGCTATGCTATGCTAAGCTATGTTAAGCTAAGCTAAGCTATGCTATGCTATGCTAAGCTAAGCTATGCTATGCAATGCTAAGCTAAGCTAAGCTAAGCTATGCTATGCTATGCTAAGGTAAGCTAAGGTAAGCTATGCTAAGCCATACTATGCTATGCTAAGCTAAGCTAAGCTAAGCTATGCTAAGCTAAGCTTAGCTATGCTATGCTAAGCTAAGCTATGCTATGCTAAGCTAAGCTAAGCTATGCTATGCTATGCTATGCTAAGCTAAGCTAAGCTATGCTATGCTATGCTATGCTAAGCTAAGCTTAGCTATGCTATGCTAAGCTAAGCTAAGCTATGCTATGCTAAGCTAAGCTTAGCTATGCTATGCTATGCTATGCTATGCTAAGCTAAGCTAAGCTAAGCTATGCTATGCTAAGCTATGCTAAGCTAAGCTAAGCTATGCTATGCTAAGCTATGCTAAGCTAAGCTAAGCTATGCTATGCTAAGCTAAGCTAAGCTATGCTATGCTATGCTATGCTATGCTATGCTAAGCTAAGCTAAGCTAAGCTATGCTATGCTAAGCTATGCTAAGCTAAGCTAAGCTATGCTATGCTAAGCTATGCTAAGCTAAGCTAAGCTATGCTATGCTATGCTAAGCTAAGCTATGCTATGCTAAGCTATGCTAAGCTATGCTATGCTAAGCTAAGCTAAGCTAAACTATGCTATGCTAAGCTATGCTAAGCTAAGCTAAGCTATGCTATGCTATGCTAAGCTAAGCTAAGCTAAGCTATGTTATGCTATGCTAAGCTAAGCTATGCTAAGCTATGCTAAGCTATGCTATGCTATGCTATGCTAAGCTAAGCTTAGCTATGCTATGCTAAGCTAAGCTAAGCTATGCTATGCTATGCTATGCTATGCTATGCTAAGCTAAGCTAAGCTAAGCTATGCTAAGCTAAGCTATGCTATGCTATGCTATGCTATGCTAAGCTAAGCTATGCTATGCTAAGCTATGCTAAGCTAAGCTAAGCTATACTATGCTAAGCTAAGCTAAGCTAAGCTATACTATGCTATGCTAAGCTAAGCTAAGCTAAGCTATGCTAAGCTAAGCTATGCAAAGCTAAGCTAAGCTAAGCTATGCAAAGCTAAGCTAAGCTATGCTATGCTATGCTATGCTATGCTAAGCTAAGCTAAGCTATGCTATGCTATGCTAAGCTAAGCTAAGCTATGCTATGCTATGCTATGCTAAGCTAAGCTTAGCTATGCTATGCTAAGCTATGCTAAGCTATGCTATGCTAAGCTAAGCTATGCTATGCTAAGCTAAGCTAAGCTAAGCTAAACGAAGCTAAACGAAGCTAAGCTAAGCTAATCGAAGCTAAGCGAAGCTAAACGAAGCTAAACGAAGCTAAGCGAAGCTAAACGAAGCTAAACGAAGCTAAACGAAGCTAAACGAAGCTAATCGAATCTAAACGAAGCTAAGCTAAGCTAAACGAAGCTAAGCTAAGCTAAACGAAGCTAATCGAAGCTAAGCGAAGCTAAACGAAGCTAAACGAAGCTAAACGAAGCTAAACGAAGCTAAGCGAAGCTAAACGAAGCTAAACGAAGCTAAGCTAAGCTAAACGAAACTAAACGAAGCTAAGCTAAGCTAAACGAAGCTAAACGAAGCTAAGCTAAGCTAAGCTAAGCTAAACGAAGCTAAACGAAGCTAAACGAAGCTAAGCGATGCTAAACGAAGCTAATCGAAGCTAAACGAAGCTAAACGAGGCTAAACGAAGCTAAGCTAAGCTAAACGAAGCTAAACGAAGCTAAACCAAGCTAAGCTAAGCTAAATGAAGCTAAGCGAAGCTAAACGAAGCTAAACGAAGCTAAACGAAGCTAAGCGAAGCTAAGCGAAGCTAAGCTAAACGAAGCTAAACGAAACTAAACGAAGCTAAACGAAGCTAAACGAAGCTAAGCGAAGCTAAACGAAGCTAAACGAAGCTAATCGAAGCTAAACGAAGCTAATCGAAGCTAAGCGAAGCTAAACGAAGCTAAACGAACCTAAACGAAGCTAAACGAAGCTAAGCGAAGCTAAACGAAGCTAAACGAAGCTAAGCTAAGCTAAACGACGCTAAACGAAGCTAAGCTAAGCTAAACGATAGCTATGCTATTCTATGCTATGCTAAGCTATGCTATGCTAAGTTATGCTAAGCTATGCTATGCTAAGCTAAGCAAAGCTATGCTAAGCTAAGCTATGCTATGCTATGCTAAGCTAAGCTATGCTATGCTAAGCTAAGCTATGCTATGCAATGCTAAGCTAAGCTAAGCTAAGCTATGCTATGCTATGCTATGCTATGCTAAGCTATGCTATGCTAAGTTAAGCTATGCTATGCTATGCTAAGCTATGCAAAGCTATGCAAAGCTATGCAAAGCTATGCTAAGCTAAGCTATGCTATGCTATGCTAAGCTAAGCTATGCTATGCAATGCTAAGCTAAGCTAAGCTATGCTATGCTATGCTATGCTATGCTAAGCTAAGCTAAGGTAAGCTATGCTAAGCTAAGCTAAGCTATGCTAAGCTAAGCTATGCTAAGCTATGCTAAGCTAAGCTATGCAAAGCTAAGCTAAGCTATGCTAAGCTAAGCTTTGCTAAGCTAAGCTATACTATGCTATGCTAAGCTAAGCTAAGCTAAGCTATGCTAAGCTAAGCTAAACGAAGCTAAGCTAAGCTAAGCTAAGCTAAACGAAGCTAAGCTAAG
The DNA here is from genome assembly GCF_054372755.1 of Phalangium opilio. Classification (NCBI taxonomy): domain Eukaryota; kingdom Metazoa; phylum Arthropoda; class Arachnida; order Opiliones; family Phalangiidae; genus Phalangium; species Phalangium opilio. Next base: position 630,549 of record NW_028324156.1, read on the forward strand.
CTAAACGAAGCTAAACGAAGCTAAACGAAGCTATGCTAAGCTATGCTATGCTATGCTATGCTATGCTATGCTATGCTATGCTATGCTATGCTATGCTAAGCTAAGCTAAGCTAAGCTATGCTAAGCTAAGCTATGCTATGCTAAGCTAAGCTTTGCTATGCTAAGCTATGCTAAGCTAAGCTAAGCTATACTATGCTAAGCTATGTTAAGCTAAGCTAAGCTATGCTATGCTATGCTAAGCTAAGCTATGCTATGCAATGCTAAGCTAAGCTAAGCTAAGCTATGCTATGCTATGCTAAGGTAAGCTAAGGTAAGCTATGCTAATCTAGGCTAAGCTATGCTAAGCTAAGCTATGCTATGCTAAGCTATGTTAAGCTAAGCTAAGCTATGCTATGCTATGCTAAGCTAAGCTATGCTATGCAATGCTAAGCTAAGCTAAGCTAAGCTATGCTATGCTATGCTAAGGTAAGCTAAGGTAAGCTATGCTAAGCCATACTATGCTATGCTAAGCTAAGCTAAGCTAAGCTATGCTAAGCTAAGCTTAGCTATGCTATGCTAAGCTAAGCTATGCTATGCTAAGCTAAGCTAAGCTATGCTATGCTATGCTATGCTAAGCTAAGCTAAGCTATGCTATGCTATGCTATGCTAAGCTAAGCTTAGCTATGCTATGCTAAGCTAAGCTAAGCTATGCTATGCTAAGCTAAGCTTAGCTATGCTATGCTATGCTATGCTATGCTAAGCTAAGCTAAGCTAAGCTATGCTATGCTAAGCTATGCTAAGCTAAGCTAAGCTATGCTATGCTAAGCTATGCTAAGCTAAGCTAAGCTATGCTATGCTAAGCTAAGCTAAGCTATGCTATGCTATGCTATGCTATGCTATGCTAAGCTAAGCTAAGCTAAGCTATGCTATGCTAAGCTATGCTAAGCTAAGCTAAGCTATGCTATGCTAAGCTATGCTAAGCTAAGCTAAGCTATGCTATGCTATGCTAAGCTAAGCTATGCTATGCTAAGCTATGCTAAGCTATGCTATGCTAAGCTAAGCTAAGCTAAACTATGCTATGCTAAGCTATGCTAAGCTAAGCTAAGCTATGCTATGCTATGCTAAGCTAAGCTAAGCTAAGCTATGTTATGCTATGCTAAGCTAAGCTATGCTAAGCTATGCTAAGCTATGCTATGCTATGCTATGCTAAGCTAAGCTTAGCTATGCTATGCTAAGCTAAGCTAAGCTATGCTATGCTATGCTATGCTATGCTATGCTAAGCTAAGCTAAGCTAAGCTATGCTAAGCTAAGCTATGCTATGCTATGCTATGCTATGCTAAGCTAAGCTATGCTATGCTAAGCTATGCTAAGCTAAGCTAAGCTATACTATGCTAAGCTAAGCTAATCTAAGCTATACTATGCTATGCTAAGCTAAGCTAAGCTAAGCTAAGCTAAGCTATGCTAAGCTAAGCTATGCAAAGCTAAGCTAAGCTAAGCTATGCAAAGCTAAGCTAAGCTATGCTATGCTATGCTATGCTATGCTAAGCTAAGCTAAGCTATGCTATGCTATGCTAAGCTAAGCTAAGCTATGCTATGCTATGCTATGCTAAGCTAAGCTTAGCTATGCTATGCTAAGCTATGCTAAGCTATGCTATGCTAAGCTAAGCTATGCTATGCTAAGCTAAGCTAAGCTAAGCTAAACGAAGCTAAACGAAGCTAAACGAACCTTAAACGAAGCTAAGCTAAGCTAAGCTAAGCTAAACGAAGCTAAACGAAGCTAAGCTAAGCTAAGCTAAACGAAGCTAAACGAAGCTAAACGAAGCTAAGCTAAGCTAAACGAAGCTAAACGAAGCTAAATGAAGCTAAGCTAAGCTAAGCTAAGCTAAACGAAGCTAAACGAAGCTAAGCTAAACGAAGCTAAGCTAAGCTAAGCTAAGCTAAGCTAAACGAAGCTAAACGAAGCTAATCTAAGCTTAACGAAGCTAAGCGAAGCTAAGCTAAGGTAAACGAAGCTAATCGAAGCTAAGCGAAGCTAAACGAAGCTAAGCGAAGCTAAGCGAAGCTAAACGAACCTAAACGAAGCTAAACGAAGCTAAACGAAGCTAAGCTAAGCTAAACGAAGCTAAACGAAGCTAAGCTAAGCTAAACGAAGCTAAACGAAGCTAAGCTAAGCTAAGCTAAACGAAGCTAAACGAAGCTAAGCTAAGCTAAACGAAGCTAAACGAAGCTAAGCTAAGCTAAACGAAGCTAAACGAAGCTAAATGAAGCTAAGCTAGTCTAAACGAAGCTAAACGAAGCTAAGCTAAGCTAAACGAAGCTAAGCTAAGCTAAACGAAGCTAATCGAAGCTAAGCTAAGCTAAACGAAGCTAAACGAAGCTAAGCGAAGCTAAACGAAGCTAAACGAAGCTAATCGAAGCTAAACGAAGCTAAGCTAAGCTAAACGAAGCTAAACGAAGCTAAGCTAAGCTAAACGAAGCTAATCGAAGCTAAGCGAAGCTAAACGAAGCTAAACGAAGCCAAACGAAGCTAAACGAACCTAAACGAAGCTAAACGAAGCTAAGCGAAGCTAAACGAAGCTAAACGAAGCTAAACGAAGCTAAGCTAAGCTAAACGAAGGTAAACGAAGCTAAAAGAAGCTAAACGAAGCTAAGCTAAGCTAAACGAAGCTAAACGAAGCTAAGCTAAGCTAAACGAAGCTAAGCGAAGCTAAACGAAGCTAAACGAAGCTAAACTAAACGAAGCGAAGCTAAGCGAAGCTAAGCGAAGCTAAGCGAAGCTAAACGAAGCTAAGCTAAGCTAAGCTAAACGAAGCTAAGCTAAGCTAAGCTAAACGAAGCTAAACGAAGCTAAACGAAACTAAACGAAGCTAAACGAAGCTAAACGAAGCTAAACGAAGCTAAACGAAGCTAAGCTAAGCTAAGCTAAGCTAAACGAAGCTAAACGAAGCTAAGCGATGCTAAACGAAGCTAATCGAAGCTAAACGAAGCTAAGCTAAGCTAAACGAAGCTAAACGAGGCTAAACGAAGCTAAGCTAAGCTAAGCGAAGCTAAACGAAGCTAAACCAAGCTAAGCTAAGCTAAACGAAGCTAAACGAAGCTAAGCTAAACGAAGCTAAGCTAAACGAAGCTAAGCTAAGCTAAGCGAAGCTAAACGAAACTAAACGAAGCTAAACGAAGCTAAACGAAGCTAAGCGAAGCTAAACGAAGCTAAGCTAAGCTAAACGAAGCTAAGCTAAGCTAAACGAAGCTAAGCGAAGCTAAACGAAGCTAAACGAAGCTAAACGAAGCTAAGCTAAGCTAAACGAAGCTAATCGAAGCTAAGCGAAGCTAAACGAAGCTAAACGAAGCTAAACGAAGCTAAGCGAAGCTAAACGAAGCTAAACGAAGCTAAGCTAAGCTAAACGAAGCTAAACGAAGCTAAACGAAGCTAAACGAAGCTAAGCTAAGCTAAGCTAAGCTAAACGAAGCTAAACGAAGCTAAACGAAGCTAAGCGATGCTAAACGAAGCTAAACGAAGCTAAACGAAGCTAAGCGATGCTAAACGAAGCTAATCGAAGCTAAACGAAGCTAAACGAGGCTAAACGAAGCTAAGCTAAGCTAAACGAAGCTAAACGAAGCTAAACCAAGCTAAGCTAAGCTAAACGAAGCTAAACGAAGCTAAGCTAAGCTAAGCTAAGCGAAGCTAAACGAAACTAAACGAAGCTAAACGAAGCTAAACGAAGCTAAACGAAGCTAAACGAAGCTAAGCGAAGCTAAACGAAGCTAAACGAAGCTAAGCTAAGCTAAACGAAGCTAAACGAAGCTAAGCTAAACGAAGCTAAACGAAGCTAAACGAAACTAAACGAAGCTAAACGAAGCTAAACGAAGCTAAGCGAAGCTAAACGAAGCTAAACGAAGCTAAACGAAGCTAATCGAAGCTAAACGAAGCTAAGCTAAGCTAAACGAAGCTAAGCTAAGCTAAACGAAGCTAATCGAAGCTAAGCGAAGCTAAACGAAGCTAAACGAACCTAAACGAAGCCAAACGAAGCTAAACGAAGCTAAGCGAAGCTAAACGAAGCTAAGCTAAGCTAAACGAAGCTAAACGAAGCTAAACGAAGCTAAGCTAAGCTAAACGATAGCTATGCTATGCTATGCTATGCTAAGCTATGCTATGCTAAGCTATGCAAAGCTATGCTAAGCTAAGCTATGCTATGCTATGCTAAGCTAAGCTATGCTATGCAATGCTAAGCTAAGCTAAGCTAAGCTATGCTATGCTATGCTATGCTATGCTAAGCTATGCTATGCTAAGTTAAGCTATGCTAAGCTATGCAAAGCTATGCTTAGCTAAGCTATGCTATGCTATGCTAAGCTAAGCTATGCTATGCAATGCTAAGCTAAGCTATGCTATGCTATGCTAAGCTAAGCTAAGGTAAGCTATGCTAAGCTAAGCTAAGCTATGCTAAGCTATGCTATGCTAAGCTATGCTAAGCTAAGCTATGCAAAGCTATGCTAAGCTAAGCTAAGCTATGTTAAGCTAAGCTAAGCTATGTTAAGCTAAGCTAAGCTATGCTATGCTATGCTATGCTATGCTAAGGTAAGCTAAGGTAAGCTATGCTAAGCTAGGCTAAGCTATGCTAAGCTAAGCTATGCTATGCTAAGCTATGTTAAGCTAAGCTAAGCTATGCTATGCTATGCTAAGCTAAGCTATGCTATGCAATGCTAAGCTAAGCTAAGCTAAGCTATGCTATGCTATGCTAAGGTAAGCTAAGGTAAGCTATGCTAAGCTAGGCTAAGCTATGCTAAGCTAAGCTATGCAAAGCTAAGCTAAGCTATGCTAAGCTGAGCTATACTATGCTATGCTAAGCTAAGCTAAGCTAAGCTATGCTAAGCTAAGCTTAGCTATGCTATGCTAAGCTAAGCTATGCTATGCTAAGCTAAGCTAAGCTATGCTATGCTATGCTAAGCTAAGCTAAGCTATGCTATGCTATGCTATGCTAAGCTAAGCTTAGCTATGCTATGCTAAGCTAAGCTAAGCTATGCTAAGCTAAGCTTAGCTATGCTATGCTAAGCTAAGCTAAGCTATGCTATGCTATGCTATGCTAAGCTAAGCTAAGCTAAGCTATGCTATGCTAAGCTATGCTAAGCTAAGCTAAGCTATGCTATGCTAAGCTATGCTAAGCTAAGCTAAGCTATGCTATGCTATGCTAAGCTAAGCTATGCTATGCTAAGCTATGCTAAGCTATGCTATGCTAAGCTAAGCTAAGCTAAACTATGCTATGCTAAGCTATGCTAAGCTAAGCTAAGCTATGCTATGCTATGCTAAGCTAAGCTAAGCTAAGCTATGTTATGCTATGCTAAGCTAAGCTATGCTAAGCTATGCTAAGCTATGCTATGCTATGCTATGCTATGCTATGCTATGCTAAGCTAAGCTTAGCTATGCTATGCTAAGCTAAGCTAAGCTATGCTATGCTATGCTATGCTATGCTATGCTAAGCTAAGCTAAGCTAAGCTATGCTAAGCTAAGCTATGCTATGCTATGCTATGCTAAGCTAAGCTATGCTATGCTAAGCTATGCTAAGCTAAGCTAAGCTATACTATGCTAAGCTAAGCTATACTATGCTATGCTAAGCTAAGCTAAGCTAAGCTATGCTAAGCTAAGCTATGCAAAGCTAAGCTAAGCTATGCTATGCTATGCTATGCTATGCTAAGCTAAGCTAAGCTATGCTATGCTATGCTAAGCTAAGCTAAGCTATGCTATGCTATGCTATGCTAAGCTAAGCTTAGCTATGCTATGCTAAGCTATGCTAAGCTATGCTATGCTAAGCTAAGCTAAGCTAAGCTAAACGAAGCTAAACGAAGCTAAACGAACCTTAAACGAAGCTAAACGAAGCTAAGCGAAGCTAAAAGAAGCTAAACGAAGCTAAGCTAAGCTAAACGAAGCTAAACGAAGCTAAACGAAGCTTAGCTAAGCTAAGCTAAGCTAAACGAAGCTAAACGAAGCTAAGCTAAGCTAAGCTAAACGAAGCTAAACGAGGCTAGGCTAAAATAAACGAAGCTAAGCGAAGCTAAACGAAGCTAAACGAAGCTAAGCGAAGCTAAACGAAGCTAAACGAAGCTAATCGAAGCTAATCGAAGCTAAACGAAGCTAAACGAAGCTAAGCTAAGCTAATCGAAGCTAAGCGAAGCTAAACGAAGCTAAACGAACCTAAACGAAGCTAAACGAAGCTAAGCGAAGCTAAACGAAGCTAAGCTAAGCTAAACGAAGCTAAACGAAGCTAAACGAAGCTAAGCTAAGCTAAACGAAGCTAAACGAAGCTAAACGAACCTAAACGAAGCTAAGCGAAGGTAAACGAAGCTAAGCTAAGCTAAACGAAGCTAAACGAAACTAAGCTAAGCTAAACGAAGCTAAAAGAAGCTAAACGAAGCTAAGCTAAGCTAAGCTAAACGAAGCTAAACGAAGCGAAGCTAAGCTAAACGAAGCTAAACGAAGCGAAGCTAAGCTAAACGAAGGTAAGCGAAGCTAAACGAAGCTAAGCTAAGCTAAGCTAAGCTAAACGAAGCTAAGCGAAACTAAACAAAGCTAAACGAAGCTAAACGAAGCTAAACGAAGCTAAGCTAGTCTAAACGAAGCTAAACGAAGCTAAGCTAAGCTAAACGAAGCTAAGCTAAGCTAAACGAAGCTAATCGAAGCTAAGCGAAGCTAAACGAAGCTAAACGAAGCTAAACGAACCTAAACGAAGCTAAGCGAAGCTAAACGAAGCTAAACGAAGCTAAGCTAAGCTAAACGAAGCTAAACGAAGCTAAGCTAAGCTAAGCTAAGCTAAACGAAGCTAAACGAAGCTAAGCTAAGCTAAGCTAAACGAAGCTAAACGAAGCTAAGCTAAGCTAAACGAAGCTAAACGAAGCTAAGCTAAGCTAAACGAAGCTAAACGAAGCTAAACGAAGCTAAATGAAGCTAAGCTAAGCTAAGCTAAGCTAAACGAAGCTAAACGAAGCTAAGCTAAGCTAAGCTAAACGAAGCTAAACGAAGCTAAGCTAAGCTTAACGAAGCTAAGCGAAGCTAAGCTAAGGTAAACGAAGCTAATCGAAGCTAAGCGAAGCTAAACGAAGCTAAGCGAAGCTAAACGAACCTAAACGAAGCTAAACGAAGCTAAGCGAAGCTAAACGAAGCTAAGCTAAGCTTAACGAAGCTAAACGAAGCTAAGCTAAGCTAAGCTAAGCTAAACGAAGCTAAACGAAGCTAAACGAAGCTAAACGAAGCTAAGCGAAGCTAAACGAAGCTAAACGAAGCTAATCGAAGCTAAACGAAGCTAAACTAAGCTAAACGAAGCTAAACGAAGCTAAGCTAAGCTAAACGAAGCTAATCGAAGCTAAGCGAAGCTAAACGAAGCTAAACGAAGCCAAACGAAGCTAAACGAACCTAAACGAAGCTAAACGAAGCTAAGCGAAGCTAAACGAAGCTAAACGAAGCTAAGCTAAGCTAAACGAAGGTAAACGAAGCTAAAAGAAGCTAAACGAAGCTAAACGAAGCTAAACGAAGCTAAGCTAAGCTAAACGAAGCTAAGCGAAGCTAAACGAAGCTAAGCGAAGCTAAACGAAGCTAAACTAAACGAAGCTAAGCTAAGCGAAGCTAAGCGAAGCTAAACGAAGCTAAGCTAAGCTAAGCTAAGCTAAGCTAAACGAAGCTAAGCTAAGCTAAACGAAGCTAAACGAAGCTAAACGAAACTAAACGAAGCTAAACGAAGCTAAACGAAGCTAAGCTAAGCTAAGCTAAGCTAAACGAAGCTAAACGAAGCTAAGCGATGCTAAACGAAGCTAATCGAAGCTAAACGAAGCTAAGCTAAGCTAAACGAAGCTAAACGAGGCTAAACGAAGCTAAGCTAAGCTAAGCGAAGCTAAACGAAGCTAAACCAAGCTAAGCTAAGCTAAACGAAGCTAAACGAAGCTAAGCTAAACGAAGCTAAGCTAAGCTAAGCGAAGCTAAACGAAACTAAACGAAGCTAAACGAAGCTAAACGAAGCTAAGCGAAGCTAAACGAAGCTAAGCTAAGCTAAGCTAAGCTAAGCTAAACGAAGCTAAGCTAAGCTAAACGAAGCTAAGCGAAGCTAAACGAAGCTAAACGAAGCTAAACGAAGCTAAGCGAAGCTAAACGAAGCTAAACGAAGCTAAACGAAGCTAAACGAAGCTAAACGAAGCTAATCGAAGCTAAACGAAGCTAAGCTAAGCTAAACGAAGCTAATCGAAGCTAAGCGAAGCTAAACGAAGCTAAACGAAGCTAAACGAAGCTAAACGAAGCTAAACGAAGCTAAGCGAAGCTAAACGAAGCTAAACGAAGCTAAACGAAGCTAAACGAAGCTATGCTATGCTAAGCTAAGCTAAGCTATGCTATGCTATGCTAAGCTAAGCTATGCCTAGCTAAGCTATGCTAAGCTATGCTAAGCTAAGCTATGCTAAGCTATGCTATGCTAAGCTAAGCTAAGCTAAGCTATGCTATGCTAAGCTAAGCTATGCTAAGCTATGCTATGGTATGCTAAGCTAAGCTAAGCTAAGCTAAGCTATGCTAAGCTAAGCTAGGCTAAGCTAAGCTAAGCTATACTATGCTAAGCTAAGCTAAGCTAAGCTAAGCTATACTATGCTATGCTAAGCTAAGCTAAGCTAAGCTATGCTAAGCTAAGCTATACTATGCTATGCTAAGCTAAGCTAAGCTAAGCTATGCTAACCTATGCTATGCTAAGCTATGCTATGCTATGCTATTCTAAGCTAAGCTAAGCTAAGCTAAGCTATGCTAAGCTATGCTATGCTAAGCTATGCTAAGCTATGCTAACCCATGCTATGCTAAGCTATGCTATGCTATGCTATTCTAAGCTAAGCTAAGCTAAGCTAAGCTATGCTAAGCTATGCTATGCTAAGCTAAGCTATGCTATGCTAAGCTATGCTATTCTAAGCTAAGCTAAGCTAAGCTATGCTAAGCTATGCTATGCTATGCTAAGCTATGCTATGCTAAGCTATGCTATGCTATGCTAAGCTATGCTTTGCTAAGCCTGCCTAAGCTAAGCTATGCTATGCTATGCTATGCTATGCTATGCTATGCTATGCTATGCTATGCTATGCTAAGCTATGCTATGTTAAGTTATGCTAAGCTATGCTATGCTAAGCTAAGCTAAGTTAAGCTATGCTATGCTATGCTAAGCTATGCAAAGCTATGCTAAGCTATGCAAAGCTATGCTAAGCTAAGCTATGCTATGCTATGCTAAGCTAAGCTATGCTATGCAATGCTAAGCTAAGCTATGCTATGCTATGCTAAGCTAAGCTATGCTAAGCTGAGCTATACTATGCTATGCTAAGCTAAGCTAAGCTAAGCTATGCAAAGCTAAGCTAAGCTATGCTATGCTATGCTATGCTATGCTAAGCTAAGCTAAGCTATGCTATGCTATGCTATGCTAAGCTAAGCTTAGCTATGCTATGCTAAGCTAAGCTAAGCTATGCTATGCTATGCTATGCTAAGCTAAGCTTAGCTATGCTATGCTAAGCTAAGCTATGCTATGCTATGCTATGCTATGCTATGCTATGCTAAGCTAAGCTAAGCTAAGCTATGCTATGCTAAGCTATGCTATGCTAAGCTATGCTAAGCTAAGCTAAGCTATGCTATGCTATGCTAAGCTAAGCTATGCTATGCTAAGCTATGCTAAGCTATGCTAAGCTATGCTATGCTAAGCTAAGCTAAGCTAAACTATGCTATGCTAAGCTATGCTAAGCTAAGCTAAGCTATGCTATGCTATGCTAAGCTAAGCTAAGCTAAGCTATGCTATGCTAAGCTGTGCTAAGCTATGCTAAGCTAAGCTAAGCTATGCTATGCTAAGCTAAGCTAAGCTAAGCTATGCCTAGCTAAGCTATGCTAAGCTAAGCTATGCTAAGCTATGCTATGCTAAGCTAAGCTAAGCTAAGCTATGCTATGCTAAGCTAAGCTATGCTAAGCTATGCTATGGTATGCTAAGCTAAGCTAAGCTAAGCTAAGCTATGCTAAGCTAAGCTATGCTAAGCTAAGCTAGGCTAAGCTAAGCTAAGCTATACTATGCTAAGCTAAGCTAAGCTAAGCTAAGCTATGCTAAGCTAAGCTAGGCTAAGCTAAGCTAAGCTATACTATGCTATGCTAAGCTAAGCTAAGCTAAGCTATGCTAAGCTAAGCTATACTATGCTATGCTAAGCTAAGCTAAGCTAAGCTAAGCTATGCTAACCTATGCTATGCTAAGCTATGCTATGCTATGCTAAGCTATGCTATGCTATGCTATTCTAAGCTATGCTAAGCTATGCTAAGCTATGCTAAGCTATGCTATGCTAAGCTATGCTAAGCTATGCTAACCCATGCTATGCTAAGCTATGCTATGCTATGCTATTCTAAGCTAAGCTAAGCTAAGCTAAGCTATGCTAAGCTATGCTATGCTAAGCTAAGCTATGCTATGCTAAGCTATGCTATTCTAAGCTAAGCTAAGCTAAGCTATGCTAAGCTATGCTATGCTATGCTATGCTATGCTAAGCTATGCTATGCTAAGCTATGCTATGCTATGCTAAGCTATGCTTTGCTAAGCCTGCCTAAGCTAAGCTATGCTATGCTATGCTATGCTATGCTATGCTATGCTATGCTATGCTATGCTATGCTATGCTAAGCTATGCTATGTTAAGTTATGCTAAGCTATGCTATGCTAAGCTAAGCTAAGTTAAGCTATGCTATGCTATGCTAAGCTATGCAAAGCTATGCTAAGCTAAGCTATGCTATGCTATGCTAAGCTAAGCTATGCTATGCAATGCTAAGCTAAGCTATGCTATGCTATGCTAAGCTAAGCTATGCTAAGCTATGCTATGCTATGCTATGCTATGCTATGCTAAGCTATGCTATGCTATGCTAAGCTATGCTTTGCTAAGCTATGCTAAGCTAAGCTATGCTAAGCTATGCTATGCTATGCTTAGCTAAGCTAAGCTTAGCTATGCTATGCTAAGCTAAGCTATGCTAAGCTATGCTATGGTATGCTAAGCTAAGCTAAGCTAAGCTAAGCTATGCTAAGCTAAGCTATGCTAAGCTAAGCTAGGCTAAGCTAAGCTAAGCTATACTATGCTAAGCTAAGCTAAGCTAAGCTAAGCTATGCTAAGCTAAGCTAGGCTAGGCTAAGCTAAGCTATACTATGCTATGCTAAGCTAAGCTAAGCTAAGCTATGCTAAGCTAAGCTATACTATGCTATGCTAAGCTAAGCTAAGCTAAGCTATGCTAACCTATGCTATGCTAAGCTATGCTATGCTATGCTATTCTAAGCTAAGCTAAGCTAAGCTAAGCTATGCTAAGCTATGCTATGCTATGCTATGCTAAGCTAAGCTATGCTATGCTAAGCTATGCTATTCTAAGCTAAGCTATGCAATTCTAAGCTAAGCTAAGCTAAGCTAAGCTATGCTAAGCTATGCTAAGCTATGCTATGCTATGCTATGCTATGCTAAGGTATGCTAAGCTAAGCTAAGCTATGCTAAGCTAAGCTAAGCTATGCTAAGCTATGCTATGCTAAGCTATGCTATGCTATGCTAAGCTAAGCTAAGCTAAGCTATGATATGCTAAGCTAAGCTATGCTATGGTTTGCTAACCTAAGCTAAGCTATGCTAAGCTAAGCTAAGCTATACTATGCTATGCTAAGCTAAGCTAAGCTAAGCTAAGCTAAGCTATGCTAAGCTATGCTAACCTATGCTATGCTAAGCTATGCTATGCTATGCTATTCTAAGCTAAGCTAAGCTAAGCTAAGCTATGCTAAGCTATGCTATGCTATGCTATGCTAAGCTAAGCTAAGCTAAGCTAAGCTAAGCTATGCTAAGCTATGCTATGCTATGCTATGCTATGCTATGCTAAGCTATGCTATGCTATGCTATGCTATGCTATGCTAAGCTATGCTATGCTATGCTAAGCTATGCTTTGCTAAGCTATGCTAAGCTAAGCTATGCTATGCTATGCTATGCTATGCTATGCTAAGCTGTGCTAAGCTATGCTAAGCTAAGCTAAGCTGTGCTAAGCTATGCTAAGCTAAGCTAAGCTATGCTATGCTAAGCTATGCTAAGGTATGCTAAGCTAAGCTAAGCTAAGCTAAACTAAGCTATGCTAAGCTATGCTATGCTATGCTATGCTAAGCTAAGCTATGCTATGCTAAGCTATGCTATTCTAAGCTAAGCTATGCAATTCTAAGCTAAGCTAAGCTAAGCTAAGCTAAGCTATGCTAAGCTATGCTATGCTATGCTATGCTAAGCTATGCTATGCTAAGCTATGCTATGCTATGCTAAGCTATGCTTTGGTAAGCTATGCTAAGCTAAGCTATGCTATGCTATGCTATGCTAAGCTATGCTATGCTATGCTATGCTAAGCTATGCTATGCTAAGTTATGCTAAGCTATGCTATGCTAAGCTAAGCAAAGCTATGCTAAGCTATGCAAAGCTATGCTAAGCTAAGCTATGCTATGCTATGCTAAGCTAAGCTATGCTATGCAATGCTAAGCTAAGCTAAGCTAAGCTATGCTATGCTATGCTATGCTAAGCTATGCTATGCTAAGTTAAGCTATGCTATGCTATGCTAAGCTATGCAAAGCTATGCTAAGCTATGCAAAGCTATGCAAAGCTATGCTAAGCTAAGCTATGCTATGCTATGCTAAGCTAAGCTATGCTATGCAATGCTAAGCTAAGCTAAGCTAAGCTATGCTAAGCTAAGCTATGCTATGCTATGCTAAGCTAAGCTAAGCTAAGGTAAGCTATGCTAAGCTAAGCTAAGCTATGCTAAGCTAATCTATGCTAATCTATGCTAAGCTATGCTAAGCTATGCTAAGCTAAGCTATGCAAAGCTAAGCTAAGCTATGCTAAGCTAAGCTATACTATGCTATGCTAAGCTAAGCTAAGCTAAGCTATGCTAAGCTAAGCTATGCAAAGCTAAGCTAAGCTATGCTATGCTATGCTATGCTATGCTATGCTAAGCTAAGCTAAGCTAAGCTATGCTAAGCTAAGTTAAGCTAAGCTAAGTTACGCTAAGCTAAGCTATGCTATGCTATGCTATGCTAAGCTAAGATATGCTATGCTAAGTAAAGCTAAGCTAAGCTATGCTATGCTAAGCTAAGCTATGCTATGCTATGCTAAGCTAAGCTATGCTAAGCTAAGCTAAGCTAAGCTAAGCTAAGCTATGCTAAGCTATGCTAAGCTAAGCTAAGCTAAGCTAAGCTAAGCTAAACGAAGCTAAACGAAGCTAAGCTAAGCTAAACGAAGCTAAGCGAAGCTAAACGAAGCTAAACGAAGCTAAGCTAAGCTAAGCTGTGCTAAGCTATGCTATGCTAAGCTATGCTAAGTTATGCTAAGCTAAGCTAAGCTAAGCTAAGCTATGCTAGGCTATGCTAAGCTAAGCTAAGCTATGCTAAGCTATGCTAAGCTAAGCTAAGCTAAGCTAAGCTATGCTAAGCTAAGCTAAGCTATGCTAAGCTATGCTATGCTAAGCTAAGCTAAGCTAAGCTATGCTATGCTAAGCTAAGCTATGCTACGGTATGCTAAGCTAAGCTAGGCTAAGCTAAGCTAAGCTATACTATGCTATGCTAAGCTAAGCTAAGCTAAGCTAAGCTATGCTAAGCTAAGCTAAGCTATGCTAAGCTATGCTATGCTAAGCTAAGCTAAGCTATGCTATGGTATGCTAAGCTAAGCTAGGCTAAGCTAAGCTAAGCTATACTATGCTATGCTAAGCTAAGCTAAGCTAAGCTAAGCTATGCTAAGCTATGCTATGCTATGCTAAGCTAAGCTATGCTATGCTAAGCTATGCTATTCTAAGCTAAGCTATGCTAAGCTATGCTATGCTATGCTATGCTATGCTAAGCTATGCTATGCTAAGCTATGCTATGCTATGCTAAGCTATGCTTTGCTAAGCTATGCTAAGCTAAGCTATGCTATGCTATGCTATACTATGCTATGCTATACTATGCTATGCTATGCTAAGCTATGCTATGCTAAGTTAAGTTATGCTAAGCTATGCTATGCTAAGCTAAGCTAAGTTAAGCTATGCTATGCTATGCTAAGCTATGCAAAGCTATGCTAAGCTATGCAAAGCTATGCTAAGCTAAGCTATGCTATGCTATGCTAAGCTAAGCTATGCTATGCAATGCTATGCTATGCTAAGCTAAGCTTAGCTATGCTATGCTAAGGTAAGCTAAGCTATGCTATGCTATGCTAAGCTATGCTAAGCTAAGCTAAGCTGTGCTATGCTAAGCTATGCTAAGCTAAGCTAAGCTATGCTATGCTATGCTAAGCTAAGCTATGCTATGCTAAGCTAAGCTAAGCTAAACTATGCTATGCTAAGCTATGCTAAGCTAAGCTAAGCTATGCTATGCTATGCTAAGGTATGCTAAGCTAAGCTAAGCTATGCTAAGCTAAGCTAAGCTAAGCTAAGCTATGCTAAGCTATGCTATGCTAAGCTAAGCTAAGCTAAGCTATGCTATGCTAAGCTATGCTAAGCTATGCTATGCTAAGCTAAGCTAAGCTAAACTATGCTATGCTAAGCTATGCTAAGCTAAGCTAAGCTATGCTATGCTATGCTATGCTATGCTTTGCTAAGCTAAGCTAAGCTAAGCTATGCTATGCTAAGCTAAGCTATGCTAAGCTAAGCTAAGCTATGCTATGCTATGCTATGCTAAGCTAAGCTTAGCTATGCTATGCTAAGCTAAGCTAAGCTAAGCTATGCTATGCTATGCCATGCTATGCTATGCTAAGCTAAGCTAAGCTATGCTATGCTATGCTATGCTATGCTAAGCTAAGCTATGCTATGCTAAGCTATGCTAAGCTAAGCTAAGCTATTCTATGCTAAGCTATGTTAAGCTAAGCTAAGCTAAGCTATGCTATGCTATGCTAAGCTAAGCTATGCTAGGCTAAGCTAAGCTAAGCTATGCTATGCCAAGCTAAGCTAAGCTATGCTAAGCTAAGCTAAGCTAAGCTATGCTATGCTAGGCTATGCTAAGCTAAGCTAAGCTAAGCTATGCTAAGCTAAGTTAAGCTAAGCTAAGTTACGCTAAGCTAAGCTATGCAAAGCTATGCTATGCTAAGCTAAGCTAAGCTAAACGAAGCTAAGCTAAGCTAAACGAAGCTAAACGAAGCTAAGCTAAGCTAAACGAAGCTAAACGAAGCTAAACGAAGCTAAATGAAGCTAAGCTAAGCTAAGCTAAGCTAAACGAAGCTAAACGAAGCTAAGCTAAGCTAAGCTAAACGAAGCTAAACGAAGCTAAGCTAAGCTTAACGAAGCTAAGCGAAGCTAAGCTAAGGTAAACGAAGCTAATCGAAGCTAAGCGAAGCTAAACGAAGCTAAGCGAAGCTAAACGAACCTAAACGAAGCTAAACGAAGCTAAGCGAAGCTAAACGAAGCTAAGCTAAGCTTAACGAAGCTAAACGAAGCTAAGCTAAGCTAAGCTAAGCTAAACGAAGCTAAACGAAGCTAAACGAAGCTAAACGAAGCTAAGCGAAGCTAAACGAAGCTAAACGAAGCTAATCGAAGCTAAACGAAGCTAAACTAAGCTAAACGAAGCTAAACGAAGCTAAGCTAAGCTAAACGAAGCTAATCGAAGCTAAGCGAAGCTAAACGAAGCTAAACGAAGCCAAACGAAGCTAAACGAACCTAAACGAAGCTAAACGAAGCTAAGCGAAGCTAAACGAAGCTAAACGAAGCTAAGCTAAGCTAAACGAAGGTAAACGAAGCTAAAAGAAGCTAAACGAAGCTAAACGAAGCTAAACGAAGCTAAGCTAAGCTAAACGAAGCTAAGCGAAGCTAAACGAAGCTAAGCGAAGCTAAACGAAGCTAAACTAAACGAAGCTAAGCTAAGCGAAGCTAAGCGAAGCTAAACGAAGCTAAGCTAAGCTAAGCTAAGCTAAGCTAAACGAAGCTAAGCTAAGCTAAACGAAGCTAAACGAAGCTAAACGAAACTAAACGAAGCTAAACGAAGCTAAACGAAGCTAAGCTAAGCTAAGCTAAGCTAAACGAAGCTAAACGAAGCTAAGCGATGCTAAACGAAGCTAATCGAAGCTAAACGAAGCTAAGCTAAGCTAAACGAAGCTAAACGAGGCTAAACGAAGCTAAGCTAAGCTAAGCGAAGCTAAACGAAGCTAAACCAAGCTAAGCTAAGCTAAACGAAGCTAAACGAAGCTAAGCTAAACGAAGCTAAGCTAAGCTAAGCGAAGCTAAACGAAACTAAACGAAGCTAAACGAAGCTAAACGAAGCTAAGCGAAGCTAAACGAAGCTAAGCTAAGCTAAGCTAAGCTAAGCTAAACGAAGCTAAGCTAAGCTAAACGAAGCTAAGCGAAGCTAAACGAAGCTAAACGAAGCTAAACGAAGCTAAGCGAAGCTAAACGAAGCTAAACGAAGCTAAACGAAGCTAAACGAAGCTAAACGAAGCTAATCGAAGCTAAACGAAGCTAAGCTAAGCTAAACGAAGCTAATCGAAGCTAAGCGAAGCTAAACGAAGCTAAACGAAGCTAAACGAAGCTAAACGAAGCTAAACGAAGCTAAGCGAAGCTAAACGAAGCTAAACGAAGCTAAACGAAGCTAAACGAAGCTATGCTATGCTAAGCTAAGCTAAGCTATGCTATGCTATGCTAAGCTAAGCTATGCCTAGCTAAGCTATGCTAAGCTATGCTAAGCTAAGCTATGCTAAGCTATGCTATGCTAAGCTAAGCTAAGCTAAGCTATGCTATGCTAAGCTAAGCTATGCTAAGCTATGCTATGGTATGCTAAGCTAAGCTAAGCTAAGCTAAGCTATGCTAAGCTAAGCTAGGCTAAGCTAAGCTAAGCTATACTATGCTAAGCTAAGCTAAGCTAAGCTAAGCTATACTATGCTATGCTAAGCTAAGCTAAGCTAAGCTATGCTAAGCTAAGCTATACTATGCTATGCTAAGCTAAGCTAAGCTAAGCTATGCTAACCTATGCTATGCTAAGCTATGCTATGCTATGCTATTCTAAGCTAAGCTAAGCTAAGCTAAGCTATGCTAAGCTATGCTATGCTAAGCTATGCTAAGCTATGCTAACCCATGCTATGCTAAGCTATGCTATGCTATGCTATTCTAAGCTAAGCTAAGCTAAGCTAAGCTATGCTAAGCTATGCTATGCTAAGCTAAGCTATGCTATGCTAAGCTATGCTATTCTAAGCTAAGCTAAGCTAAGCTATGCTAAGCTATGCTATGCTATGCTAAGCTATGCTATGCTAAGCTATGCTATGCTATGCTAAGCTATGCTTTGCTAAGCCTGCCTAAGCTAAGCTATGCTATGCTATGCTATGCTATGCTATGCTATGCTATGCTATGCTATGCTATGCTAAGCTATGCTATGTTAAGTTATGCTAAGCTATGCTATGCTAAGCTAAGCTAAGTTAAGCTATGCTATGCTATGCTAAGCTATGCAAAGCTATGCTAAGCTATGCAAAGCTATGCTAAGCTAAGCTATGCTATGCTATGCTAAGCTAAGCTATGCTATGCAATGCTAAGCTAAGCTATGCTATGCTATGCTAAGCTAAGCTATGCTAAGCTGAGCTATACTATGCTATGCTAAGCTAAGCTAAGCTAAGCTATGCAAAGCTAAGCTAAGCTATGCTATGCTATGCTATGCTATGCTAAGCTAAGCTAAGCTATGCTATGCTATGCTATGCTAAGCTAAGCTTAGCTATGCTATGCTAAGCTAAGCTAAGCTATGCTATGCTATGCTATGCTAAGCTAAGCTTAGCTATGCTATGCTAAGCTAAGCTATGCTATGCTATGCTATGCTATGCTATGCTATGCTAAGCTAAGCTAAGCTAAGCTATGCTATGCTAAGCTATGCTATGCTAAGCTATGCTAAGCTAAGCTAAGCTATGCTATGCTATGCTAAGCTAAGCTATGCTATGCTAAGCTATGCTAAGCTATGCTAAGCTATGCTATGCTAAGCTAAGCTAAGCTAAACTATGCTATGCTAAGCTATGCTAAGCTAAGCTAAGCTATGCTATGCTATGCTAAGCTAAGCTAAGCTAAGCTATGCTATGCTAAGCTGTGCTAAGCTATGCTAAGCTAAGCTAAGCTATGCTATGCTAAGCTAAGCTAAGCTAAGCTATGCCTAGCTAAGCTATGCTAAGCTAAGCTATGCTAAGCTATGCTATGCTAAGCTAAGCTAAGCTAAGCTATGCTATGCTAAGCTAAGCTATGCTAAGCTATGCTATGGTATGCTAAGCTAAGCTAAGCTAAGCTAAGCTATGCTAAGCTAAGCTATGCTAAGCTAAGCTAGGCTAAGCTAAGCTAAGCTATACTATGCTAAGCTAAGCTAAGCTAAGCTAAGCTATGCTAAGCTAAGCTAGGCTAAGCTAAGCTAAGCTATACTATGCTATGCTAAGCTAAGCTAAGCTAAGCTATGCTAAGCTAAGCTATACTATGCTATGCTAAGCTAAGCTAAGCTAAGCTAAGCTATGCTAACCTATGCTATGCTAAGCTATGCTATGCTATGCTAAGCTATGCTATGCTATGCTATTCTAAGCTATGCTAAGCTATGCTAAGCTATGCTAAGCTATGCTATGCTAAGCTATGCTAAGCTATGCTAACCCATGCTATGCTAAGCTATGCTATGCTATGCTATTCTAAGCTAAGCTAAGCTAAGCTAAGCTATGCTAAGCTATGCTATGCTAAGCTAAGCTATGCTATGCTAAGCTATGCTATTCTAAGCTAAGCTAAGCTAAGCTATGCTAAGCTATGCTATGCTATGCTATGCTATGCTAAGCTATGCTATGCTAAGCTATGCTATGCTATGCTAAGCTATGCTTTGCTAAGCCTGCCTAAGCTAAGCTATGCTATGCTATGCTATGCTATGCTATGCTATGCTATGCTATGCTATGCTATGCTATGCTAAGCTATGCTATGTTAAGTTATGCTAAGCTATGCTATGCTAAGCTAAGCTAAGTTAAGCTATGCTATGCTATGCTAAGCTATGCAAAGCTATGCTAAGCTAAGCTATGCTATGCTATGCTAAGCTAAGCTATGCTATGCAATGCTAAGCTAAGCTATGCTATGCTATGCTAAGCTAAGCTATGCTAAGCTATGCTATGCTATGCTATGCTATGCTATGCTAAGCTATGCTATGCTATGCTAAGCTATGCTTTGCTAAGCTATGCTAAGCTAAGCTATGCTAAGCTATGCTATGCTATGCTTAGCTAA
The DNA here is from genome assembly GCF_054372755.1 of Phalangium opilio. Lineage (NCBI taxonomy): Eukaryota > Metazoa > Arthropoda > Arachnida > Opiliones > Phalangiidae > Phalangium > Phalangium opilio. The sequence goes on from NW_028324156.1 coordinate 649,711, forward strand.
GCTAAGCTTAGCTATGCTATGCTAAGCTAAGCTATGCTAAGCTATGCTATGGTATGCTAAGCTAAGCTAAGCTAAGCTAAGCTATGCTAAGCTAAGCTATGCTAAGCTAAGCTAGGCTAAGCTAAGCTAAGCTATACTATGCTAAGCTAAGCTAAGCTAAGCTAAGCTATGCTAAGCTAAGCTAGGCTAGGCTAAGCTAAGCTATACTATGCTATGCTAAGCTAAGCTAAGCTAAGCTATGCTAAGCTAAGCTATACTATGCTATGCTAAGCTAAGCTAAGCTAAGCTATGCTAACCTATGCTATGCTAAGCTATGCTATGCTATGCTATTCTAAGCTAAGCTAAGCTAAGCTAAGCTATGCTAAGCTATGCTATGCTATGCTATGCTAAGCTAAGCTATGCTATGCTAAGCTATGCTATTCTAAGCTAAGCTATGCAATTCTAAGCTAAGCTAAGCTAAGCTAAGCTATGCTAAGCTATGCTAAGCTATGCTATGCTATGCTATGCTATGCTAAGGTATGCTAAGCTAAGCTAAGCTATGCTAAGCTAAGCTAAGCTATGCTAAGCTATGCTATGCTAAGCTATGCTATGCTATGCTAAGCTAAGCTAAGCTAAGCTATGATATGCTAAGCTAAGCTATGCTATGGTTTGCTAACCTAAGCTAAGCTATGCTAAGCTAAGCTAAGCTATACTATGCTATGCTAAGCTAAGCTAAGCTAAGCTAAGCTAAGCTATGCTAAGCTATGCTAACCTATGCTATGCTAAGCTATGCTATGCTATGCTATTCTAAGCTAAGCTAAGCTAAGCTAAGCTATGCTAAGCTATGCTATGCTATGCTATGCTAAGCTAAGCTAAGCTAAGCTAAGCTAAGCTATGCTAAGCTATGCTATGCTATGCTATGCTATGCTATGCTAAGCTATGCTATGCTATGCTATGCTATGCTATGCTAAGCTATGCTATGCTATGCTAAGCTATGCTTTGCTAAGCTATGCTAAGCTAAGCTATGCTATGCTATGCTATGCTATGCTATGCTAAGCTGTGCTAAGCTATGCTAAGCTAAGCTAAGCTGTGCTAAGCTATGCTAAGCTAAGCTAAGCTATGCTATGCTAAGCTATGCTAAGGTATGCTAAGCTAAGCTAAGCTAAGCTAAACTAAGCTATGCTAAGCTATGCTATGCTATGCTATGCTAAGCTAAGCTATGCTATGCTAAGCTATGCTATTCTAAGCTAAGCTATGCAATTCTAAGCTAAGCTAAGCTAAGCTAAGCTAAGCTATGCTAAGCTATGCTATGCTATGCTATGCTAAGCTATGCTATGCTAAGCTATGCTATGCTATGCTAAGCTATGCTTTGGTAAGCTATGCTAAGCTAAGCTATGCTATGCTATGCTATGCTAAGCTATGCTATGCTATGCTATGCTAAGCTATGCTATGCTAAGTTATGCTAAGCTATGCTATGCTAAGCTAAGCAAAGCTATGCTAAGCTATGCAAAGCTATGCTAAGCTAAGCTATGCTATGCTATGCTAAGCTAAGCTATGCTATGCAATGCTAAGCTAAGCTAAGCTAAGCTATGCTATGCTATGCTATGCTAAGCTATGCTATGCTAAGTTAAGCTATGCTATGCTATGCTAAGCTATGCAAAGCTATGCTAAGCTATGCAAAGCTATGCAAAGCTATGCTAAGCTAAGCTATGCTATGCTATGCTAAGCTAAGCTATGCTATGCAATGCTAAGCTAAGCTAAGCTAAGCTATGCTAAGCTAAGCTATGCTATGCTATGCTAAGCTAAGCTAAGCTAAGGTAAGCTATGCTAAGCTAAGCTAAGCTATGCTAAGCTAATCTATGCTAATCTATGCTAAGCTATGCTAAGCTATGCTAAGCTAAGCTATGCAAAGCTAAGCTAAGCTATGCTAAGCTAAGCTATACTATGCTATGCTAAGCTAAGCTAAGCTAAGCTATGCTAAGCTAAGCTATGCAAAGCTAAGCTAAGCTATGCTATGCTATGCTATGCTATGCTATGCTAAGCTAAGCTAAGCTAAGCTATGCTAAGCTAAGTTAAGCTAAGCTAAGTTACGCTAAGCTAAGCTATGCTATGCTATGCTATGCTAAGCTAAGATATGCTATGCTAAGTAAAGCTAAGCTAAGCTATGCTATGCTAAGCTAAGCTATGCTATGCTATGCTAAGCTAAGCTATGCTAAGCTAAGCTAAGCTAAGCTAAGCTAAGCTATGCTAAGCTATGCTAAGCTAAGCTAAGCTAAGCTAAGCTAAGCTAAACGAAGCTAAACGAAGCTAAGCTAAGCTAAACGAAGCTAAGCGAAGCTAAACGAAGCTAAACGAAGCTAAGCTAAGCTAAGCTGTGCTAAGCTATGCTATGCTAAGCTATGCTAAGTTATGCTAAGCTAAGCTAAGCTAAGCTAAGCTATGCTAGGCTATGCTAAGCTAAGCTAAGCTATGCTAAGCTATGCTAAGCTAAGCTAAGCTAAGCTAAGCTATGCTAAGCTAAGCTAAGCTATGCTAAGCTATGCTATGCTAAGCTAAGCTAAGCTAAGCTATGCTATGCTAAGCTAAGCTATGCTACGGTATGCTAAGCTAAGCTAGGCTAAGCTAAGCTAAGCTATACTATGCTATGCTAAGCTAAGCTAAGCTAAGCTAAGCTATGCTAAGCTAAGCTAAGCTATGCTAAGCTATGCTATGCTAAGCTAAGCTAAGCTATGCTATGGTATGCTAAGCTAAGCTAGGCTAAGCTAAGCTAAGCTATACTATGCTATGCTAAGCTAAGCTAAGCTAAGCTAAGCTATGCTAAGCTATGCTATGCTATGCTAAGCTAAGCTATGCTATGCTAAGCTATGCTATTCTAAGCTAAGCTATGCTAAGCTATGCTATGCTATGCTATGCTATGCTAAGCTATGCTATGCTAAGCTATGCTATGCTATGCTAAGCTATGCTTTGCTAAGCTATGCTAAGCTAAGCTATGCTATGCTATGCTATACTATGCTATGCTATACTATGCTATGCTATGCTAAGCTATGCTATGCTAAGTTAAGTTATGCTAAGCTATGCTATGCTAAGCTAAGCTAAGTTAAGCTATGCTATGCTATGCTAAGCTATGCAAAGCTATGCTAAGCTATGCAAAGCTATGCTAAGCTAAGCTATGCTATGCTATGCTAAGCTAAGCTATGCTATGCAATGCTATGCTATGCTAAGCTAAGCTTAGCTATGCTATGCTAAGGTAAGCTAAGCTATGCTATGCTATGCTAAGCTATGCTAAGCTAAGCTAAGCTGTGCTATGCTAAGCTATGCTAAGCTAAGCTAAGCTATGCTATGCTATGCTAAGCTAAGCTATGCTATGCTAAGCTAAGCTAAGCTAAACTATGCTATGCTAAGCTATGCTAAGCTAAGCTAAGCTATGCTATGCTATGCTAAGGTATGCTAAGCTAAGCTAAGCTATGCTAAGCTAAGCTAAGCTAAGCTAAGCTATGCTAAGCTATGCTATGCTAAGCTAAGCTAAGCTAAGCTATGCTATGCTAAGCTATGCTAAGCTATGCTATGCTAAGCTAAGCTAAGCTAAACTATGCTATGCTAAGCTATGCTAAGCTAAGCTAAGCTATGCTATGCTATGCTATGCTATGCTTTGCTAAGCTAAGCTAAGCTAAGCTATGCTATGCTAAGCTAAGCTATGCTAAGCTAAGCTAAGCTATGCTATGCTATGCTATGCTAAGCTAAGCTTAGCTATGCTATGCTAAGCTAAGCTAAGCTAAGCTATGCTATGCTATGCCATGCTATGCTATGCTAAGCTAAGCTAAGCTATGCTATGCTATGCTATGCTATGCTAAGCTAAGCTATGCTATGCTAAGCTATGCTAAGCTAAGCTAAGCTATTCTATGCTAAGCTATGTTAAGCTAAGCTAAGCTAAGCTATGCTATGCTATGCTAAGCTAAGCTATGCTAGGCTAAGCTAAGCTAAGCTATGCTATGCCAAGCTAAGCTAAGCTATGCTAAGCTAAGCTAAGCTAAGCTATGCTATGCTAGGCTATGCTAAGCTAAGCTAAGCTAAGCTATGCTAAGCTAAGTTAAGCTAAGCTAAGTTACGCTAAGCTAAGCTATGCAAAGCTATGCTATGCTAAGCTAAGCTATGCTATGCTAAGCTAAGCTAAGCTAAGCTATGCTATGCTAAGCTAAGCTAAGCTATGCTATGCTATGCTAAGCTAAGCTATGCTAAGCTAAGCTAAGCTAAGCTAAGCTATGCTAAGCTAAGCTATGCTAAGCTATGCTAAGCTAAGCTATGCTAAGCTAAGCTATGCTAAGCTAAGCTAGGCTAAGCTAAGCTAAGCTAAATGAAGCTAAACGAAGCTAAGCTAAGCTAAACGAAGCTAAACGAAGCTAAGCGAAGTTAAACGAAGCTAAACGAAGCTAAGCTAAGCTAAACGAAGCTAAACGAAGCTAAACGAAGCTAAGCTAAGCTAAACGAAGCTTAACGAAGCTAAACGAAGCTAAGCTAAGCTAAACGAAGATAAGCGAAGCTAAACGAAGCTAAACGAAGCTAAGCGAAGCTAAACGAAGCTAAACAAAGCTAAGCTAAGCAAAACGAAGCTAAACGAAGCTAAGCTAAGCTAGGCTAAACGAAGCTAAGCTAAGCTAAGCTAAACGAAGCTAAGCTAAGCTAAGCTAAACGAAGCTCAACGAAGCTAAGCTAAGCTAAGCTAAGCGAAGCTAAACGAAGCTAAGCTAAGCTAAGCTAAGCTAAAAGAAGCTAAACGAAGCTAAACGAAGCTAAGCTAAGCTAAACGAAGCTAAACGAAGCTAAGCTTAGCTAAACGAAGCTAAGCAAAGCTAAACGAAGCTAAGCGAAGCTAAACGAAGCTAAGCTAAGCTAAACGAAGCTAAACGAAGCCAAACGAAGCTAAACGAAGCTAAGCTAAGCTAAACGAAGCTAAGCGAAGCTAAACGAAGCTAAACGAAGCTAAGCTAAGCTAAACGAAGCTAAGCGATGCTAAACGAAGCTTAACGAAGCTAAGCGAAGCTAAACGAAGCTAAACGAAGCTATGCTAAGCTAAACGAAGCTAAACGAAGCTAAGCTAAGCTAAACGAAGCTAAGCTAAGCGAAGCTAAACGAAGCTAAGCTAAGCTAAGCTAAACGAAGCTAAACGAAGCTAATTTAAGCTAAACGAAGCTAAACGAAGCTAAGCTAAGCTAAACGAAGCTAAACGAAGCTAAGCTAAGCTAAACGAAGCTAAACGAGGCTAAACGAAGCTAAGCTAAGCTTAACGAAGCTAAACAAAGCTAAGCGAAGCTAAACGAGGCTAAACGAAGCTAAGCTAAGCTCAACGAAGCTAAGCTAAGCTAAGCTAAGCGAAGCTAAACGAAGCTAAGCTAAGCTAAGCGAAGCTAAACGAAGCTAAGCTAAGCTAAGCTAAGCTAAACGAAGCTAAACGAAGCTAAGCTAAGCTAAACGAAGCTAAACGAAGCTAAGCTAAGCTAAACGAAGCTAAACGAAGCTAAGCTTAGCTAAACGAAGCTAAGCAAAGCTAAACGAAGCTAAGCGAAGCTAAACGAAGCTAAGCTAAGCTAAACGAAGCTAAACGAAGCCAAACGAAGCTAAACGAAGCTAAGCTAAGCTAAACGAAGCTAAGCGAAGCTAAACGAAGCTAAACGAAGCTAAGCTAAGCTAAACGAAGCTAAGCGATGCTAAACGAACCTTAACGAAGCTAAGCGAAGCTAAACGAAGCTAAACGAAGCTATGCTAAGCTAAACGAAGCTAAACGAAGCTAAACGAAGCTAAGCTAAGCTAAACGAAGCTAAGCTAAGCGAAGCTAAACGAAGCTAAGCTAAGCTAAGCTAAACGAAGCTAAACGAAGCTAATTTAAGCTAAACGAAGCTAAACGAAGCTAAGCTAAGCTAAACGAAGCTAAACGAAGCTAAGCTAAGCTAAACGAAGCTAAACGAGGCTAAACGAAGCTAAGCTAAGCTTAACGAAGCTAAACGAAGCTAAGCGAAGCTAAACGAGGCTAAACGAAGCTAAGCTAAGCTAAACGAAGCTAAACGAAGCTAAGCGAAGCTAAGCGAAGCTAAGCGAAGCTAAACAAAGCTAACCGAAGCTAAGCTAAGCTAAACGAAGCTAAACGAACCTAAGCTAAGCTAAACGAAGCTAAACGAGGGTAAACGAAGCTAAGCTAAGCTAAACGAAGCTAAGCGAAGCTAAACGAAGCTAAACGAAGCTAAGCTAAGCTAAACGAAGCTAAACGAAGCTAAACGAAGCTAAGCTAAGCTAAACGAAGCAAAACGAAGCTAAACGAATCTTAACGAAGCTAAACGAAGCTAAGCGAAGCTAAACGAAGCTAAACGAAGCTAAGCTAAGCTAAACGAAGCTAAGCGAAGCTAAACGAAGCTAAGCTAAGCTAAACGAAGCTAAGCGAAGCTAAACGAAGCTAAACGAAGCTAAACGAAGCTAAGCTAAGCTAAACGAAGCTAAACGAAGCTAAGCTAAGCTAAACGAAGCTAAACGAAGCTAAGCTAAGCTAAACGAAGCTAAGCTAAGCTAAACGAAGCTAAACGAGGCTAAACGAAGCTAAACGAAGCTAAACGAGGCTAAACGAAGCTAAACGAAGCTAAACGAAGCTAAGCGAAGCTAAACGAAGCTAAACGAAGCTAAGCTAAGCTAAACGAAGCTAAACGAAGCTAAGCTAAGCTAAACGAAGCTAAACGAAGCTAAGCTAAGCTAAACGAAGCTAAACGAAGCTTAACGAAGCTAAACGAAGCTAAGCGAAGCTAAACGAAGCTAAACGAAGCTAAGCTAAGCTAAACGAAGCTAAGCGAAGCTAAACGAAGCAAAACGAAGCTAAGCAAAGCTAAACGAAGCTAAGCTAAGCTAAACGAAGCTAAACGAAGCTAAGCGAAGCGAAGCTAAGCTAAGCTAAGCTAATCGAAGCTAAGCTAAGCTAGGCTAAGCTAAGCTAAGCTAAGCTAAGCTAAGCGAAGCTAAACGAAGCTAAGCTAAGCTAAGCTAAGCTAAACGAAGCTAAACGAAGCTAAACGAACCTAAACGAACCTAAACGAAGCTAAGCGAAGCTAAACGAAGCTAATCGAAGCTAAGCGAAGCTAAACGAAGCTAAGCTAAGCTAAACGAAGCTAAACGAAGCTAAGCTAAGCTAAACGAAGCTAAACGAAGCTAAGCTAAGCTAAACGAAGCTAAACGAAGCTAAACGAAGCTAAGCTAAGCTAAACGAAGCTAAACGAAGCTAAGCTAAGCTAAACGAAGCTAAACGAAGCTACGCTAAGCTAAACGAAGCTAAACGAAGCTAAGCTAAGCTAAACGAAGCTAAACGAAGCTAAGCTAAGCTAAACGAAGCTAAGCGAAGCTAAGCGAAGCTAAACGAAGCTAAACGAAGCTAAGCTAAGCTAAACGAAGCTAAACAAAGCTAAGCTAAGCTAAACGAAGCTAAACGAAGATAAGCTAAGCTAAACGAAGCTAAACGAAGCTAAGCTAAGCTAAACGAAGCTAAACGAAGCTTAACGAAACTAAACGAAGCTAAACGAAGCTAAGCGAAGCTAAACGAAGCTAAGCTAAGCTAAACGAAGCTAAGCGAAGCTTAGCGAAGCTAAACGAAGCAAAACGAAGCTAAGCAAAGCTAAACGAAGCTAAACGAAGCTAAGCTAAGCTAAACGAAGCTAAGCTAAACGAAGCTGAACGAAGCTAAACGAAGCTAAGCTAAGCTTAACGAAGCTTATCGAAGCTAAGCTAAGCTAAACGAAGCTAAACGAACCTAAACGAACCTAAACGAAGCTAAACGAAGCTAAGCTAAGCTAAACGAAGCTAAACGAAGCTAAGCTAAGCTAAACGAAGCTAAGCGATGCTAAACGAAGCTTAACGAAGCTAAGCGAAGCTAAACGAAGCTAAGCTAAGCTAAACGAAGCTAAACGAAGCTAAACGAAGCTAAGCTAAGCTAAACGAAGCTAAGCTAAGCTAAACGAAGCTAAACGAAGCTAAGCTAAGCTAAGCGAAGCTAAATGAAGCTAAGCTAAGCTAAACGAAGCTAAACGAAGCTAAACGAAGCTAAGCTAAGCTAAACGAAGCTAAACGAAGCTAAGCTAAGCTAAGCTAAGCTAAGCTAAACGAAGCTAAACGAAGCTAAACGAAGCTAAGCGAAGCTAAACGAAGCTAAACGAAGCTAAACGAAGCTAAACGAAGCTAAGCGAAGCTAAACGAAGCTAAACGAAGCTAAGCTAAGCTAAACGAAGCTAAACGAAGCTAAGCTAAGCTAAACGAAGCTAAGCTAAGCTAAACGAAGCTAAGCTAAGCTAAACGAAGCTAAATGAAGCTAAGCTAAGCTAAACGAAGCTAAGCTAAGCTAAACGAAGCTAAACGAAGCTAAACGAAGCTAAGCGAAGCTAATCGAAGCTAAACGAAGCTAAGCTAAGCTAAACGAAGCTAAGCTAAGCTAAACGAAGCTAAACGAAGCTAAACGAAGCTAAGCTAAGCTAAACGAAGCTAAACGAAGCTAAACGAAGCTAAACGAAGCTAAGCGAAGCTAAGCGAAGCTAAGCGAAGCTAAACGAAGCTAAACGAAGCTAAGCGAAGCTAAACGAAGCTAAACGAAGCTAAGCGAAGCTAAACGAAGCTAAACGAAGCTAAGCTAAACGAAGCTAAACGAAGCTAAGCTAACCTAAGCTAAGCTAAGCTAAACGAAGCTAAGCTAAACGAAGCTAAGCTAAGCTAAGCTAAGCTATTTGGTATCATAAATTCAATAATTTTTTAAATAGTACCATAAATTCAATAATTTTACTGTTAGTACCATATTTTCAATAATTTTTCAAGGTGTACCGTAAATACTATTCTTAGAAATTTATTGTATACTACTTCTTGGTAGTTGCGAGACGAAACCCAATAGAGGTCTCACGGCAAGGATGGATGATAGGGTAGGATAGGAAGGTGGCTAGCTCGTCCTTGAACATAGCCCACTTGATCACGCTATGCCTAAAAGGGCTTTACCAGCCGTACCATAATTTTGCCAAGAATTCAATAATTTTGGAGCGAGAATACCATAATTTCGTTTTTTCAATCTGGCAACGCTGATGGACTGCAAAACCGAGTGTAGTCAATTCTCGCGTCGTTCTTGGACTAGCTCTCATTAAACCTCTAGCATTACGAAGTAGAGGTAGTCACATACTTATGGAACATATCTTATAAACTTATGCTGAGATCATAATAATTAAACTATTTCCTATGGAAGTTAATTAATTTTATAGGGGACCCTGTTTCACGTTGATCAAAAGTTCTGAAATGAAATGTGTAATATATTCCAAATTCTTTGTTTGTTTTTGGCCTAATTATTCCTGTTCTTAATTAGAAAATTAGTAAAATAAAATTAGTATGAAGAAAGAAGATGCTATAGGTTTATCCGCCCCTTAAGGTGTCCTGTAAGAATAATCTGGTTGGAATATACGTCAAAACGCTATCAGAAATTCCACCTAAAATGGTGCAATCGCAAGAGATGCGAGTCTTCCCTCCAGTAATGACAATGGTCAATAATACTAAGGTTAGTTTCCCCAAGATGTGCGCTAGCTTCAAACGTTACAGCAAAAGCGTTCCTTTGTTTCTTGAAGTAAAACTAATTAATTATGGCCTAGACAATCTGGCTGTATAATCTAATACTTTTTAAAAGGCATGTTTTGGACAAGGAGGATGAGGTTGGAAAACGGTTATAAGTACTGAATTTACAATTTTTATATTGGAAATTAATTTTTATTAAAAACTCTATCGACTCTAAAAGCTTGAATCCTTTTTAGAATAATCAGGGATAGATTTAATTTTAGAAGTAGGAATGGAGAACGGTTCGTATTTACTTCAGTCCGACTCATAGCCCAGTATAGAGCCCCTCCCTCCAAAACGTAACGAAAATTTTAAATTATCTTATTGGCTCTCTTAAACCAAAGAGGGTATAAAGAGGGGGAGTAGAAGGCTTGGTTGGAGTGTTCTCGCTTTGAAAGTTTACCTCTAAGCTTCCGGTGCGCGCGCGCATCTTTCTCTGCCCTCTTATTGGTTGAAATACGGTGAACCGGATATTAGCAGGATAATATAACAAATAAATGAAAAAGAAAAGCGAGAACACTCAAAATGCCTTGCCAAAGCCGCTAGCTTCTACTCCCCCTCTTTCTACCCTCTTTGCCATGACTCACCTCTTCTTTCATACCCCTGGAAGGTGGTCAGGGGACGCGCACCCACATTACTCTGTTCTCCATTCCTACTACTAAAATTAAATCTATCGCTGGAATAATAAAGCACGTCTAAACACAAGTCTCATTAAAATTTCATTAGAACTTTTAGCTTCTTTACTTTTGTATCTTAACGAGCTTCTTATTCTCACTAATTTAGTAATTTTATAATGGGACCAGTAAAAAATAATTAATGCAAGGGTCACTGGTCCCAAGGACCAGTTTAATAATTCAAACTATAGGGGTCACTGGTCCCGAGGACCATTAACAAAATCCATCTTATTTCCAACCCTGCGAGTCCTGCCGAATCCTGCGATAGTGTTGTGGCCAGTGGTGGGCAAATCGCGAATGTCACTCGCATTGCGAAAGATTTTTCGTCTCTCTTAAAGAAGTCTCTCGCGCCGAAAGAGTGAGACAAGAATGAGTGACTTGTTATCACTCGTGGCTTGAGAGTTTCATACACGCGAATTACAATATCTCACTCTCGCGAAGTAATGTTTTTCCAAAAGAGTGATAAGGTTTCTTTCACCAATGCCTCTTTCTATTGTCGGGAGTGACTTTCATGAGTCGAGACGAAATCACTCTTAAGGACTTTTAAATATAAAAAATTCGAGAACTTCACTCACTCTCACTCTCACTCAGAGAATGAAAATTATATTAGTTTGAAAGTGATTTTTAGAGAGCGAGTCAAGTCCTCTTTTATCATGAAATTTTTACTGGGAATTGGGAAAATCTGGTTTAGGAAATCTACTAGATGGAGGTGTTTGAGTAAGAAAGAATCTCTAACGACGGAGTCGTCACTTAGCGTTATAACGTACGACATGAGAAAGCTTATGAGTTAGCTTATTTAAGTGATTTGGATGACTGGGGTGATATGAATTATTTTTTTACTTCGTTTATTTGAATTATATTGTTGATTAAGATGATTTAAATGACTTTGAATGACTATGTAGATATTTGATTTGAATGACTATGTAGATATTTGATTTGAATGACTATGTAGATATTTGATTTGAATGACTATGCAGATATTTGATTTGAATGACTATGCAGATATTTGATTTGAATGACTATGCAGATATTTGATTTGAATGAATATGTAGATATTTGATTTGAATGACAATCGTGATTTGAATGGGTCATTTGAATGACAATCGTGATTTGAATGGGTCATTTGAATGACAATCGTGATTTGAATGGGTCATTTGAATGACAATCGTGATTTGAATGGGTCATTTGAATGACAATCGTGATTTGAATGACAATCGTGATTTGACTGACAATCGTGATTTGACTGACAATCGTGATTTGACTGACAATCGTGATTTGACTGACAATCGTGATTTGAATGACAATCGTGATTTGAATGGGTCATTTGAATGACAATCGTGATTCGAATGACCCATTCAAATCACCCTACTCATTCAAATTAAATATCTACATAGTCATTCAAATCGTCCTAATCAAAAATTTCAACCCAATAATCCTAATCAAAAATTTCAACCCAATAATCCTAATCAAAAATTTCAACCCAATAATCCTAATCAAAAATTTCAACCCAATAATCCTAATCAAAAATTTCAACCCAATAATCCTAATCAAAAATTTCAACCCAATAATCCTAATCAAAAATTTCAACCCAATAATCCTAATCAAAAATTCCAACCCAATAATCCTAATCAAAAATTTCAACCCAATAATCCTAATCAAAAATTTCAACCCAATAATCCTAATCAAAAATTTCAACCCAATAATCCTAATCAAAAATTTCAACCCAATAATCCTAATCAAAAATTTCAACCCAATAATCCTAATCAAAAATTTCAACCCAATAATCCTAATCAAAAATTTCAACCCAATAATCCTAATCAAAAATTTCAACCCAATAATCCTAATCAACAATTTCAACCCAATCAACAGTCGTTCAAATATCCCATATCAACAAAGTCATCACGATAATCCTAATCATTGTTGCCATCCAAATAACCCTAATCTCAGATAGGGGTTATTAATCTGAGCCCTAATCAACAAAGTCAAAAATTCAAATCAATGAAGCCATTCAGAGCGACGAAGTCATTCAAATAATCTAAATCAACAAGAAAATTCAAATCAACGAGGTCATTAAAATAATTAAAATTATCATTGCCATCGAAATAAACAAGGTCATTCAAATCATCTAAATAAACAAAGTCATTCAAATCATCTTAATGAACAATAAGGCTTCTCATGTTGTACGCTATAACGCTAAGTGACGACTCCCTCGTTAGAGATTCTTTCTTATTCAAACACCCCCATCTAGTAGATTTTCTTAGTAAACATTTCATGTTAAAACAAGACTTCACTCGCTCGCTAAAAAATCCCTAGCTCAAAGCCTTTCAAACTGAGTGAGAGTCATAACATTAATAGGTTATTCTCATTCTTCTATAAAGAGTGAACAAATATTTTCTCTACTCTCTCACTCTCTGGTAATGAAGGAAATCGGAAGCGCGCGCCCACTTTCCCTCGCGGAGTGAGATTTTCAAATTCCCGTGATTTCACTCTCAGTTTGTGAGTGAGAGTGAGAAGGGTCAGTTAATAGAATTATCATTCATAGAGTGAGAGTGACAAGCATTTCAGAAGTTCGCGAATTTGCCCACCATTGGTTGTGGCGGCCATGCTTTCTAAGACGGCAATTAGCGTTGCGGCTGGTGTTTGTGGGACCATGTTTCTCGGTTATTGCGTTTATTTTGACAGAAAAAGAAGAAGCGATCCATTATTCAAACAAAAGTTGAAAGAACGTAAGTTTCCCGCATTTTTTACTGAAGGATAATCAAATTTGTCGTTAAGCCTTGGCTAGTTCAAATTTTGTTTGTTGAGTCTTTGATCATTTCCGAAAATTTCTTACATTATTTCTAGATAATAAATTTATTTGTGTTATTATTAAGATAATTATGATTAATTAATTACTTAATATTTGGCGTAGGTCGAGCCAAAGCTAGACAACAGAAAGAACGCTCAAAACAAGGTGGTACTAGGGTAAGTAAAGTTAACCTTATGCTTGTGATATTGCATTTGCAATTGCAGTCTTTATAGAATACAGATTCTTGAGTCTTTGTTTTAAAAATTAAAATATTTATAGTTACCAGATGTTAAAGATTACGAAGCAGTTCAAAAATTCTTCATTCAAGAAGTTCAAATTGGTGAAGAGTTACTTGGACAAGGTAACGTTACATTAACTTCTCTTACTATTTGAGTTTCTTTTCAATTGCTTATTTAATATTTATTTGTATGAAAAAAGGGGATATTGAGAATGGAATTGAACATTTGACGAACGCGGTTGCCGTTTGTGGTCAACCCCATCAATTGCTGCAAGTTTTGCAACAAACTCTACCTCCTCAAGTGTTCCATCTTCTCTTGCAAAAACTACCCTCTGTTAGTCAACGTCTCGCGAGTTCATCCGCCGGTGGGGCGGAAGCTTCTCTAGTAGAAGACGATCTCGAGTAGATGTATGCTAACGGGGGATCAGTCGCCTTGCAACTTATAAAAAAGAGTATTTAAAGAAAAAAAATAAAGTCAATAATAGAACGTTTTTTGAACACGCTGATGTCATTGATTAGAAATTCATTGTTAATCATTTTGAATGAACAAAAAATTAAATTTTGTTTTAATATTATTATAATTTTTCTGTACAAAGAAACGGTTGGTAGAAAAAAATACTTCGATAAAAAAACACATTTTCTTTAAAATATTTATTTGGTTAAAAGAATCGTCTATATATTAGATTTTTTTCTAAGGGAATGGGTCTTCATTCTTCAAAGGAGCTTGACAACACCGTAACTGGTGACAGAACCCAACATGAGACCCGTTCCCAGACAGAAAGCTAATATTGAACCAGCTATCTCTTGATATTGCACTTCAACCATTCTGAAAAAGAGATGGAGAATTTGGGATTAACAAACAGGGTTGTTATAGGTTAAGGGAAACCTGGTTAAATTAAAGTCCAGGAGTTCAAAAATAGGTCAAAAAGGTCCGAGGACTGATGGGAACTTAAATATAGGCCAATAATGTCAAGGGGCGCAGAGGATGGGGATTTAAAAATAGGCCAATAATGTCAAGGAGGATGGATGGGGATTTAAAAATAGACCAATAAGGTCACAGGGGGGTAGGATGGGGATTTAAAAATAGACCAATAAGGTCAAGGGGCGCGGAGGATGGGGATTTAAAAATAGACCAATAAGGTCAAAGGGGGAAGGGTGGGGATTTAAAAATAGACCAATAAGGCCAAGGGGAAGGATGGGGATTTAAAACTAGACCAATAAGGTCACAGGGGGTAGGAAGGGAATTTAAAGATAGACCAATAAGGTCAAGGGGCGCGGAGGATGGGAATTTAAAAATAGACCAATAAGGTCAAGGGGCGCGAAGGATGGTTGTTTAAAAATAGACCAATAATGTCAAGGAGGAGGGAAGGGAATTTAAAAATAGACCAATAAGGTTAAGGGGCGCGGAGGATGGGGTTTTAAAAATAGACCATGAAGGTCAGGGGGCGGGAAGGACGGGGCTTTAAAAATAGACCAATAAGGTCAAGGGGGAAGGATTGGAGTTTAAAAATAGACCAATAAGGCCAAGGGGAAGGATGGGTACTTAAAAATAGGCCAATAAGGTGAGGGGTGGGGGGTTGGGGCTTTAAAAATAGACCAATAAGGTCAAGGGGCGGGAAGGATGGTGCTTTAAAAATAGACCATAAAGGTCAGGGGGCGGGAAGGATGAGAGTTTAAAAATAGACCAATAAGGTCAAGGGGCGGAAAGGAAGGGGCTTTAAAAATAGACCAATAAGGTCAAGGGGGAAGGATGGGAGTTTAAAAATAGACCAATAAGGTCAAGGGGGAAGGATGGGAGTTTAAAAATAGACCAATAAGGCCAAGGGGAAGGATGGGTACTTAAAAATAGGCCAATAAGGTGAGGGGGGTTGGGAATTTAAAAATAGAACAATGAGGTGTAGAAGGATGGGAATTTGAAAATAGGCCAGGAAATTCGAATCTGAAAGTTACTTCTGGTCATATGAAATGGGTGGTACTTACTTGGGTCCGTTGGTCATGGCGATGGAAAAGAGGTATCCATTGGAAATGGCAAATAATATGATGAAAATGACAAAGCTATAATCACTGTCAAAGACAACGGGCATCAAGTGTCTCGGGTGGGCATTGCACAACATCAACAGTGGGATGAAGGCCACTCTCAGTAGAGATAGACACAAAAGAAGGCCACTCCTCTTCTTGGGCTGAAACATTCAAAATTATTCTCCAGTTTTATTATTTATTAAACTCGCGCGAGTTATTTTAATTACCAATGGAAATAATTCGGCCAGTACTCGTCCCACAACGTCAAATATGTTAAAGGGTAGGAAACAGGCAACAGGGGCGAATAGACGTCCTGAAAAATGTCAGGGCTTTCTCACTACTGTACTTCAAAACTGTTTGGGGAATGTCTTACCCGCGATGGGGGAAGTGGAGTTCATGGCGCTGACCAAAACCACTACTGCTGGGAAAGCCGTCAAGGTCACCTACCAATAATACCAATCGCGATTAAATTTAAGCTCCATCCATTTCAATTAATAATTTGTTAATATAAATTTACGTTACCCAAAATATGACAACAGTCGTCAACTCAAAGATCCATATCTGAAATCAATTCAATAAATTTTTTCGTCCAAATAGGAATGGTACTTAAAGGGTCTAACCGGCGCTGTTGGGGTGAAGTCCGCCCTTAGTTCAGGGGGAAAACACCCAGCTCTTTGGCCATAAGAAATGGCGGGTAAGCAATATGCTAACCAACAGTTTGACCCCCCTTCACCCTAACAGCTCCGGCCAGCCCCTTTAAGTACTTGACTCTTACTTTTTTGATTATTTGTAGTAAGGGCACCTTAGTGTCAAAACCTTGCCCTTCGCCATCCGCTTTAATCAGGCGTTGTTCCCCTGAAATGAACTGGTCGGAATTAAGTTCCCAGGTCAACTTTTGTTTGTTGTTACCTACCAACTTGAGTTGACATGTAGTACTTATAAAAGGGCTGCAAGAAAAGAGGCACTTAGTATCGAGTACTTAAAACTTGAATGTCCTATCTTCGTACCGTTTTCTTCATGATCATAAAGGCCACGAATGTAAGGATCATAGTGGCGATGGCGCACAGGAAGTAAGCCAATGCGCTAGCTTGTTCCGATGTGTCCCCGACTAGGGTTAGAATTTGAACGACGGAAGCGAAAACCCCTCCCGCCGCTTGTCCGTACACGTTTGACGTCATGTACTTTTGGGGTAAAGCCCCCGAAATTCCCATTCCTCCTCCTTGTAAAAAAGCCGCTACCACTAAGGGGGACAAAATGTTTATGTCAATGGTAATTTGACTTTGGTAGGGTAGACTCGGTACGCACCATTTATAAAGGCCACCGAGGACAGAGTTGCTGCCAAGAACGCGTTCTGATCTAAAAATAGTGGTGCTATTTTACTCGAACGTTCAATTAAGGTAGCCTTAATTGGGTACGTGGTACTTACGGTAATCAGTGTCGACGTATACTAAGGCCGCTGTGACGCAAAACAACGCGAGACATATCACCAATGGAATGGCCACCCGGATTACGGCCGATATTCTACTACTTAGGGCCGTGTTAACCAGTAGAAAAAAGACGAAAGGAACTTTACTGGCGATGATCAAGTAGCTAGTGAAGGACGCTTGCAAGTCCGACTTGTAATTAGAGTCCACCTCGTACACCGTGCTGTTCATGTCCCGGAATTTGAACATCCAATACTGAAATAAACAATCTTTATAAATAAATAATTCCCCATCTAAGAAAAATAGGTCTAGGGAAACCCACGTCATTGGCCGTGATGAAAAAGTTCCACGGTAATAGGGAGGTGATACCTAATAGAAATACCGTACCGTAGACAAAACGGTACCTGCAATTGATAAAAGAACCGATCGACATTTGTGTTGCGGGTGTAGTACTTAAACTCTCGAATAACTTAAGATTGGTTTTACTTGTCTTTCGGTAAAGCTTCATTTTCGTTCATCTTCCTTTTCTGTCTGTGTAAGTGTGTTGTTCTTGGGACAATAGTCGACCTAAAAAGTGATACTCTACTATTTAACAGAGCTCGTTTCTTTTTTTTCGTTTTTGGGTAGTTAATAAACGAGATTTAATAGTAATTGTCGAAGCTTTTGGTCATGATTCTCGTCAGAGCGACTCGTATGATATAAAAACATAAACGGGATGAAGTAATTAGTTTCGTTTTATCTCGTTCTCGACGCCAAGGTGAGGACACTCGATCAACGCGTACTCGAAATGTATTTCGCGACTGACTTTACAAACAAGCTGAAGCTATAACGTTTCGCCTCTTTTCAAGGTTATTTGCAGCGATAATCAAAGCTGTTTGAAAAAGCGGCCTGGAAATGCAACGAATTTACGGGGTTAAATAAGGCTATATTCGTTCCTTCTAAGGTTGTCTATATCACTGAGGACCAATTAGAATACCACGATACGCGGTTAATTTCGTTTGCATAAATATCTAAAAACGTATTTGATTACTAAAAGATTCTGAGTGGATAGATAATATTTACGGCATAATTAGGCAAATTTTAAAGGTCAAGTTATAGTGGCCCTTGTTGATAATAACTCGTAAACTTACCCTTTTTTGTTCCGGAAGGTTTACCGGATACGGTAGCTTCGATTTACGAGGCTAAAAAGGTCTGACACCCACTTAACTCTTAACAAAATCATTTTCTTATCAAAGGTTAATTTCTAAACCACAAAAGGTATGTATTATAATTTATAGATACAAGCCTTATCTAAACAGAGAGATAAAATCATTTCTTTTTATTCAGGCGACTACCGAATAATTGCTTTCAAGTTTGCAACTTTCCAAAATTATTTAGTAATTGGCTTCATGTTTATTAAAATAATTTCCCAAGGCTAGAGATAGGAATAGTCCTCCAAATTATTGATTTTCGATTCTTATTAGTTTACATTATCGTTTCGCTAAATTATCTCCGCAAATCAAAACAGAAAAGTTTGGTCCTTGAAAAGTGGAGTTCAAAATTCCCGCCTAAAGTCATATGGTGCGCCGTGGCTGTGCGCGAGGGATTTAAAAACCACCCTTTCCCGCCGCAGTGGTTTTTCGCTAAAGCGCACGCGCAGCCGAAGATACTACTTCCGTTTAGAAAAACTCTCGCGTGTAGCAAAATGGCACCGACCGAGTAAGTATCGTTTTTCTGTAATAAATCGGTTTTAATCGTGAAATTTATATTAAACTAAATTTAATTAAGACTGTTATTGTATTAAGTTTTGTTTGAGGAATATAAATTATTATATTTATCGTAAAGTTAAGTGTTTTAAGTTTGACATGAATGTAATAAGGTATCCACGTTTATTAAGCCTCGGCTCCTCACGCGCTTCGCGTAACAGTGTGCTAGGAAATCATTCGGAGTAGATTTGTAACTTTAATTAACTTAATTATAATGAATTTTTCAGAGGAGCCGCGAAGAAATTACCCCAAGTCCCCGAGACTTTGTTGAAGAAGAGGAAACGGCGTGCCGAATTAAAGGCCAAAGCCGCTCAAAGCTCCATCCGAAGGAAGAAGGTAATGTCGTAGGCTTCTATTTTAGTTTTTAATCTAGACGCTAATTAATTAATATGATTAATTAGGAACAAGTATTGAAAAGGAGGGAAATTTTCAAGAGAGCCGAAAGTTATTTGAAAGAATATCGTTCCCAAAAACGTGATTTGATCAGATTGAAGCGTATGGCAAGGAATAAGGGCAACTTTTATGTTCCCGCTGAACCAAAATTGGCTTTTGTCGTTAGGATCAGAGGGTAAGCCTGTTTAACTTCATTCCTAATTTAGTAATTTGGTGTTTTTAATAATAATTATCGCTTATAGTATCAACGGAGTGAGCCCAAAACCACGTAAAGTTCTTCAACTGTTGAGATTGCGTCAAATTAACAATGGAGTCTTTGTCAAACTTAATAAAGCTACGATTAACATGCTTAGAATTGCCGAACCATACATTGCTTGGGGGTCAGTTGATGATAAACTGAATAAATTGTTTTCTAAATAATAATAATATTAATCTTTTTGTTGTTAGATACCCAAACATGAAAACAATTCGCGAATTGGTTTACAAAAGAGGGTTTGGTCGCGTGCAACACCGAAGGGTTGCTTTGAGTGACAATGCCATTATTGAATCGCGTCTAGGAAAATACGGAATTATCTGCGTGGAAGATTTGATTCACGAGATTTATACAGTCGGACCCAACTTTAAGAGAGCCACAAACTTCTTGTGGCACTTTAAGTTGAACAACCCTAAAGCCGGCTGGAGAAAGAAGACTGTCCACTTTGTGGAAGGAGGAGATTTTGGTAACCGAGAGGAACAAATCAACGTTCTTCTTAGAAAAATGATTTAAAAACACCAGGAATAAATAAATATTACTATCAAACTTTTCTGGCTGGAAATTATTGTCTTTATTTATTTATTGACGCGGAAATATTAGGCCTATTATTTTACAAAGTCTTCAAGTATTGGTTAAAGTCTTGAACGGAAGTTTTAGCCACATTTTGACAGAAATTAACGTCATCTCCTGTGCATAAATCCATCAGGGAGACGTAATTGGCTTTGGTTTTGTCGTATTGAGCTCTTCCTAATGTCACTAAGTATTGGTGACGTTGGACTACCAGGAATTTCCTACGTAATAAAGATCCGGGGAAATTTAATATGTCCTCGTGAGCGATGCCAATCTCATTATGGAGATAGTCCAATCGTTCTGTTAATTCTTTACGCGCTAAAAGAGGGGAAATTAAGTTAATTGACTTTAACTTTAATAGAGTGCTGTCAGTTGTGACGTCAGATCCAAGGTTAAACGTCACGAGTCTGCCTTTAGCAATGGGCGCCCATGACAGTTACCGTTTTTTCTTTATGGGAAAACAGCATGGGTGACGTCACACCGACGCTTCTGACAGCACTCTATTGTTTTTTGTTGGTGTTCTAACTATTCTTACAGAGACACCATATTTTTGGTAATTTTAGGAGAAGTTCTTTGGCTTCAAATGGTTTAAAACCCAATTCTTCTTTCACCGTAAAACTAATCTCCTATATGATCATAAAGGTTCGTAATTTATTAATTTTAAAATTAACTTAGTTTTCAGACTAGGAGGATTGATACCATTTACACAAGGAGGCCAGGCTACTTGGTGGACAATGTGCAATACCAAGTAGCCTCTCCTCCTGTTACAAATGGTATCAATACTCCTAGTCTGAAAACTGATGTGTTAAAATTAAAGAAACCTAACGCACTTTTGTTTGCAAGAACTTATTTAGTAATATCTTTGGGTATTTGACAACTACGTGTCTAACTTGGTCACCATTAAGGCCAAACTCTTTTTGAAGGAAACCCAAGGCGGAATCAATTGCTTTAACGGTGTAACTCAAAATAAGGGGAGCTCTTGTAACAATACTGGCAATTTCTTCATTGCTAAACTTTTTGCTTTTAAAGTAAGTTATTCTCTTTTCTAAGTTTTCTATTGTTTGTCCAAATATGAAAGGGTTCTTGGTGATGACTTGCCCAAAGTTGCTGGGATCAACTCCCAAGTCATTTAGGAATATTAAAATGTCCTTAACATCTTTATCAAAGTCTAATTCGGCGTAATATTGTCCCAAGCCCTTCTTCTCGATCTTTCGTAAATCTACTCCGATTTGGATTAGTTTTTGAAGGGTTTGAGATTGATTAGCATAGGCGGCAAGGTTGAAAGATTTGGGTAATGAGGGTGCAATTGTGTCCAAATATTCCCCATCGGGAACAGTGTCAAGAACGTTTCGAAAGTTTCCTTTGTCTATTTTGGCGGTAGGTAATTGCGCTACTGATGGAACTCCCCTTAGATTTCGTTGTTGGATATTTAGACATTTTAATTTTGTTAAATTTGACGCGGAGAATATGAGATTAATAGCAGACCGATTTAACATGGCCGCGCCTTTTAATAATGGACTCGTGATGGATAAATCAAATACCCATGTTTGCAGGCTCAAACAAATTTAAAATGAAATATTATTTTTTTCAAATTTAAATATAATCATAAAATTCTCGTATACTCTCGAAAGAACTTTTAAACTCTGAATAATATGTTTTTTTCGACGTCCTTGGGCTTTTTTAAACTCGTTTCTTGATGTTCCTGACCTTTTTACTTTGTTTCACGTAGTGTTTGAAAGTACATAGCTATTTTGGTATCGCGAGTCTTTAGGCCTAAAACAGTTCCCGCCTTTTTTTTTGAATATTGCGCGGGAAAATTACGCGTTTTTGCCTTGGTAAATTTGGTATCGCGAGTTTCTAGGCCTAAAACAGTTCCCGCCTTTTTTTGAATATTGCGCGGGAAAATTACGCGTTTTTGCCTTGGTAAATTTGGTGTCGCGAGTTTCTAGGCCTAAAACAGTTCCCGCCTTTTTTTTAATATTGCGCGGGAAAGTTACGGGGAACTTTTTGCGTTGGTAAATTTATTTAAAATGGTTTTAGATCACAGAAAATTGTGTTTTATATATAAGAAAGCAAAGAAATAATGCAAAATGTGTTCTCAGTAACCGTTTTTATTTATAAAAATTAACTTAACAAAATTATAATGCAAAAATAATATGAATATTGGAAAAGCGTATTGATTCATAGGAAACAAAAACAAATTACTGCCCAAAATTAATAATTAATTTAATTAATGATGATTGGAAACTCCATTAGTCGGGATATGATTGCCATTCGGGACAAACCCGCAACCATTTCCATTTTCCTTTTGTTGTAAACCTTCAATTCTATATCCAGCTGGGTTTTTAATTAACCACCGCCAAAAATCTTCACCTAAATTTAACACTTACCGTAAATCATTTTCCCAAATCCCTGTAAGTTTATTGAGAAACGACTACTTACACATCTTCTCCAAGTCGTACTTGGCTGTCCACCCTAATTCCTTTTCAGCTAAAGCGCAGTCTCCCCAAATAGCTGGAATATCCCCTACCCTACGATCTACTATTCGATAAGCGACTGATTTTTCGCAAACTTTCTCAAAAGTTTGGATGAGTTGTAGTACAGAGTAACCTTTCCCCGTCCCCAAATTGTAGACTTTATATCTAGGGTTACTTTCTAATTTTTTCAAAGCGGAAACGTGCCCCGAGGCTAAATCCATAACGTGAATGAAGTCTCGTACCCCTTAAATTAGTTACAAAGGCTTAACGTTAAGCCTTTGTTCGTACTTCTTGAAAATAAATAGGCTTAACATTTATACCTGTGCCATCAACAGTGTCGTAATCGCCTCCAAATATGACCAAGTCTGGTTTTTTACCCTGGGCCACTTCCCCAATGTATGGCATCAAGTTTGTAAATGCCCTAGTTGGGTCCTCGCCTAAAATACCAGAATCGTGGGCCCCAACTGGGTTGAAATATCGCAATGATATGATATTCCATTGCTGATAAAGTAGGGGTGGTCAAAAAAGTGTAATTAGGTTAAATCTCCCGCCCTTTTTTAACCCTTGTGTTGCTAAGCCTAAATTGGTCTAATACCTTTTCGGCGCGGCATATATCTTCAAGCATTTGTTCAATGGCGAACTTAGTTCTACCATAAACGTTTGTGACGGCACCAGTCGGGTGCGATTCGTTTATTGGTAGATATTGAGGGTTTCCGTAGACAACGCAGGAACTGCTAAAAACCATATTGTAAATGCCATGTTCCTTCATAACCTACAAAAATAACAAAAAAAAATGGCGGGAATTTGTAGTAGGCTTATTCTTAAATGTTTGGAAATCATTTTACCCACCTCTAATAGATTTATAGTGCTAACAACATTATTTTTGTAGTAGAATAGTGGTTTTTGCATTGATTCACCAACAGCTTTCATAGCGGCGAAATGTATCACGTGATCAATTTTATGCTGAGTCATTAGGGTTAACAAAAATAATCATTATATCATGGATAAAGAATGCGCGTGAGGAAATTTGTTTTCACGCTATAGAGTGCTGTCAGAAGCGCCGGTGTGACGTCACCCATGCTGTTTTCCCATAAAGAAAAAACGGTAACTGTCATGGCCGCCCATTGCTAAAGGCAGACTCGTGACGTTTAACCTTGGATCTGACGTCACAACTGACAGCACTCTATAGAAAATGCAACTCCCTATCTCGAACGACAGCTTATACTGTATATACTCTGTTACAACATCGGTTGTCAGCACGCGCGCTCACCATATCTACAATATCTGCGAGTTTTTTAGCTCGAGTGCACGGACCTCTAGGCCTTAGTTTCAAATACGTGTAGTAGGCTGTAGGCAATTTATTTTACACGTATTTGAAACTAAGGCCTAGAGGTCCGTGCACTCGAGCTAAAAAACTCGTGGATATTTTAAATCCTGAAGATCCTGAAGTTTATCGTCTCTTGACAGCATGGTCAAAGCTGCGTTACTTAGAGACCTAGGTTCGCGCGTGCTGACAACCGATGTTGTAACAGAGTATATACAGAATAAGCTGTCGTTAGAGATAGGGAGTTGCCTATCCTGTAGAGTGAAAACAAATTTCCTCACGCGCATTCTTTATCCATCGTTACAGGCTTAAAAGTGAAATATATTAAAACTAAAATGCAACTAACTTAGTCCCGTTTTCACAATGCATATTCATTTACCTTATCAAATATTTCAGATATCAATTTTTTATCCAAAAGATCACATTGATAAAATGTAACTTTTTTTCCCGTAATTTTCTCCACTCTTTTTAAACTAGGGGCCTCACCGTCAAAACCTGATAACGGATTATTAAATTAACCTGCCAATTAATTTTAGGTTAATTGAAATAATTACCATGTACGGCATTAATGAAGTTATCAATGACAATTACATCGTAATTAGCGTTTAATAACTCAACAACCGCGTGACTTCCTATGAATCCTGCGCCTCCAGTAACAAAAACAGTCTTATTGTCCTTTGAATCTGACATTTTTTTTTCTATAAAAGTTCATAAAAGTGTTATACTTCCATTTTATGAACTTCTGATAGTAAAAATTCCCCGCCAAATCCCAGATGGTAATTTGAGACACAAAAAAAAGAAAAAAAAAATCCGAAAAAAACATTGAAACAGGATGTAAATATTATATGGGGGCCCTGTTTAACAGAAGTAACACAATATTGACAAGTAAGACTGAAGAAAAAATTTAAAACAATTCATTTCCAGGAGTTTTTATTATTTTAGTCACACCATAAGTTTATAAGATATGTTCTATATAAGTATGACACTTCGTAATGCTAGAGAATTACTTAGAGTTAGTTCGAGAACGACAAGCGAGAATTGATTAACTACACTCGATTAATTTTGCAGGACTTCCATCTTTCTATAGAGTAGTGTCGGTAGAGAGGGGAGTAGACTGTGTATCCCTCCCTCTAGGCGCGCTTTTGTAAGAGTGGATACTGTACGCGCCTGTTAGGGGGGATGACACTGGGCTAAGAGATAGAAGGGTATGACGTTTGCATACGTAGAAGTGACATTTACTCTATTTAGTCCGAATTACTAAGCCTTTGATAGCGCCAAAAGCAGGCGTCACTTTACCATAATCTATGACCTACGTCACTTCGTGGCAAACTTATGGAACATATCTTATTAACTTATGGTCACACTTATAGTAAAGTGTATCCTTATGATATCACTGTAGATGTATTTCCGTAGCGTATCTATTGTTTCAGCTGTAAAAGTTTAAGCTAACACACAGGCTATTTATAAAATAGCCCCAAGTATCGAAAATAACCAGTATATCTAGAAGTACGAAACTTTGAACCCCCCCAAAAAGAGTGAATAACCCCTAATTTGAAAATAGATGTTATTTTTTTTTCGTCTTCAAGTTGGGTTCAAGGACATACTTCAAGTACTTTCCCCTGGAACTGTTCATCCCCTACGTGTTTTGACAGTTAAAGCAATATACTGAAGTTTTATTAAAGATTTTAAATGGGACACTATAGAAAAATATTCTCACAAATCTGGTTATGATTCTACGTATATTTCCGATTTCATAATATAAATCGAGGACGTTTTAATTGTTAAATTAGGGGATGTTGCAACTGGCATACTTATGAAGGTTGCTTAAAATATTACGTATTTATGTCTATATAGGGGTTTAATGTAATTTTATGCAAATTTATTAACTTTCCAACTAAAAACGTCAAGTTTTGGTCTTAAAATGCAAAAATCTCGACTGATCATATCAAAAATTACAAAAATACTTCGACAAGATAATATATAACTAAAAATCTACCTTAATTAAATTAATTATCTGCAAACTTACGTGTTAAAGATGAATTTCCAAGAGGCACTTAGAGCTTCCGCGGAATCTTCCTCCCGAAAGAAAGTTAAAATTGACTTTACTGATGGAGAGAGCGTGTAGTGACGAAACGAGAAAAGTACGTTTCAAAACTGGTTTCCCTATAATTACAGGGATCTTTCATAAAGCCGCTTTAATTCCTTTCATAAATTTTATTCAAAGTTAGTTCCGCGGTGCTATATTTATGAATGACACAATGGAAGTAGTTGAACGCTTTCTTTGAACAAAATTTCCATCGAAAAATCCCTTTCATTTCAGGATCAGCCAATCAAATTGCCAGCGCGGGATTTCAGTTTGAATTTCGCGCGAAAAGTTGTTATTATTACGTCACAAGAGTCGGCTTCTCTTTGATTTTCCCTTACGTCAGTTGAACTCGCGCCCTTTTGTGCTTAAGAATAGGGAACGCTAATCGTTCGATTTCAACAAATTTTGGCCTAATGGAGGCCTTAATCCCGGTAATTAATAAGCTTCAAGATGTGTTTAACACGATTGGAACTGATGCCATACAATTACCGCAAATTGTCGTCGTTGGATCGCAGGTAAATTAACCCTATTTACGAAATTTCAGTTTGACCTTACAAAGGCTTAGGAAATTGTCGGTGTAATTTTCAATTTTCACGGTCATTCTTGGTTCTTTTTTCCTCATTATTTTTGTATTATTTCTAATTAAAACGTTCGTGTTACGAATTTAAACTATCGCTTTATTGGTTGTAGAGCTCGGGTAAAAGTTCAGTACTCGAAAGTTTAGTTGGAAAAGATTTTTTGCCTCGGGGAGCGGGAATTGTAACAAGACGGCCCTTGATACTTCAGTTAGTTTACGTTGGTAAAGATGATCAAACTCATCGATCTGCCGAGGAAGGGACAATGGGTTTAGAAGAATGGGGAAAATTTCTACACACCAAGAACAAAATATTCACAAATTTTAATGAAATCAGACAAGAGATTGAAGGTGAAACTGATAGAATGAGTGGAGCTAATAAGGTACAATAACAACCAATTTTTAACTGATAATATGGCAATTAAACGCCGTTATTGTTTAACAGGGTATATGCCCAGAACCGATAAACTTAAAAATATATTCGTCACATGTTGTAAATTTAACTCTTGTTGATTTACCAGGAATAACCAAAGTAACGTAACTTTCTTATATTATAGGCCTATATAATAGTTTTATTATTAACATTCAGGTGCCAGTTGGTGATCAACCGGAAGATATAGAAAACCAGATTAAGGATCTCCTTATAAAATACATAGCCAACCCCAATTCAATAATTTTATCAGTAACAGCTGCTAATACAGATTTTGCCACTTCGGAATCGTTAAAACTAGCGCGTGAAGTAGATCCTGATGGGCGTAGAACATTAGCCGTCATAACTAAACTGGATTTGATGGATGCTGGAACTGATGCCATGGATGTTCTTTGCGGTAGAGTTATTCCTGTCAAATTGGGAATAATTGGAGTTGTCAATCGTTCCCAACAAGACATAAATAACAAAAAATCAATAGAAGATTGCCTAAAAGATGAAGGATTATTCCTACAACGTAAATATCCGGCTTTAGCAACCCGTAATGGAACACCGTATCTAGCCAAAACCCTTAACAGAGTAATTAATTTAATTATTAGTACTTAAGGTTTATGTTTTACAAATAAACTGGGATTTGTTTTTCAGCTTTTGATGCATCACATCAGAGATTGTTTGCCTGATCTGAAAACTCGCGTTAATGTTATGATATCTCAGTTTCATTCTTTACTCAGTTCTTACGGCGACAGTGTCGAAGATCAAGGTCAAACTTTGTTGCAAATAATCACAAAATTTGCATCAGCTTATTGCTGCACCATCGAAGGAACCGCTAGAAACATTGAAACGACTGAATTATGCGGAGGAGCCAGAATTTGTTACATTTTTCATGAAACTTTTGGAAGAACATTGGATTCCATCCATCCTTTAGCCGGATTAACCACCTTGGATATTTTAACCGCTATAAGAAATGCCACCGTAAGTGAAGAAGATACTTTAGTTCGCGTTGGGAGTGGGTGGAAAAATAAGAAAATTCTTTCTAGGGTCCGAGACCCGCTTTATTTGTACCGGAAGTTTCCTTTGAACTTCTTGTTAAAAGACAAATACGTCGTTTGGAAGAACCCAGTTTACGTTGCGTTGAATTAGTTCACGAAGAAATGCAGAGAATCATTCAACATTGCGGTACCGAAGTTCAACAAGAACTATTAAGGTTTCCTAAGCTGCACGACAGAATCGTGGATGTTGTTACTCACTTATTGAGAAGAAGGTTGCCTCCCACAAACTCTATGGTGGAAAACCTAGTAGCCATTGAACTTTCTTACATAAATACCAAACATCCTGATTTTCACGACACGGCTCTAATCAGTACTCAGTTGAAACAAGCTGAACCAAAGACAAAACCCAAAGTTGACAATGGTCCTATGCCGCCACCTCCGTCTAATATCAATGTTGAAAAGAATGAAGTTCCTGAAAAAGTAATTAACAAGGTGTGGTTTTTGATTTGTACAAATGACTTTATATATTTTTTTTAATTGGTATTTTAAATTTAATTAGCCTTATTCCTGATCAGCGCCACCTACCCATAGCGGTGACTTTGAGAACTACTGTAAGCGGCAAGCCAATCAGATGTTGCTAAAATCTGGTGACGTCATTTTTGGTAAGACCCGAGAGTGCCAGTCAGTGACGTCACCAGATTTTAGCGACATCTGATTGGCTTGCCGCTTACAGTAGTTCTCAAAATCGCCGCTATGGGTAGGTGGCGCTGATCAGGAATAAGGCTAATTTATTGATTTTTTTTCTTTAGACTTCTAGCTTGCAACGATTTAGCGGTTTGAGTGGAAGTGACACTAATTTAGCTTCGGGTTGGATCGCTAATTTAATTAGCAATACTAATAACAAAGTCGAACAGAATGGACTTTCAAAAACACCGGAAGAAAACGTACTACAACAACAGCATCATCAAAATGGAATCCTGAATAAAGTTCAAAGTCCGGTAAAACCAGTCAATCTATTACCCGAAGTGGTGAGTTGTCTTTAGTAGATGTCTTTAATACAAAATCCCTTTTTCCAATTCAATTGGCCTTATTCCTGATCAACGCCACCGAGGCGTAGCGGCGACTTTTGGAACTATAATAATACGGTAGCCAATCAGAGGTGGCGCTTGAGTCGATGGACTCTGATGGAGATCTGTTATTTTCTATGTTTTGTTGATCTGAATAGCCAAGGCTTAACAAGCGATATGGTTTCAAAAGTATTAAAAGTTGATTTTACCTTTCTTATTCTGTCTAATATTATGAAATAAGACTTTCGGAGTAAGTTTTCATTCGATTTTGGTCTATTTGGAGATTATTAGGTTAATATTAATTAGTTAAAACATGCTTTTTGAAGTTGAAGTGGTAATAATCAAAACATAGAAAATAACAGATCTCCATCAGAGTACATCGACTCCAGCGCCACCTGTAATTGGCTACCGTATTATTATAGTTCCAAAAGTCGCCGCTACGCCTCGGTGGCGTTCATCAGGAATAAGGCCAATTCAATCAATTAATCTTCAACTCGTAATTAATATTGCACGGATATTTTCAATTTCAAATTATTTATTAAATTAATATTAACATGATTTTAATTTTACCCAAAAAAAAAACAAAAAAAAAAACATGAAACTAAAGATAAATCAAAATCACTTATTTTTGGCTTTAAAAATTTTTAAACGTATTTTTAAATAGCCCACAAATACTTCGAGAAAACTTTCTCCTAGAGAACAAAGAGACTGCGAAATTATCGGTAAATTAATTAACTAAAATCATGACTAGTTAGTTAATTAATTAATTAATTAACATAGTTTTTATTTTTTATCGAAAAAGAAAAATTGATTCATTCGTACTTCTTGATCATCCGAAAGAGCATCCAGGATTCTGTGCCTAAAGCGATTATGCATTTTCTAGTCAACTTTGTTAAAGATAACCTTCAAAGTGAGCTCGTAACGCATCTCTATAAGCACGATTCCTTCACGGAATTACTTCAGGAATCGGAACACATTGCTATTAGACGCAGAGAAGCCTCGGAAATGTTAAAAGTATGTGTTTTAATACTTATAACTCTCGTAACTCTGATTAACAAAAATTCCGCGAGCTTTTATGAATGGAATTATTAATTTGTATTCCAGGCTTTACAAAGAGCGAGTCAAATCATTGGTGAAATTCGTGAAACTCATATGTGGTAACTTTTACTATAGTTAGTTTAAAAAAAAATTTCAGTTAAATGATTGAGTAAGTTTAATTTTGGTAATAATTAGAAAAAGTAATGATTATCTGTTTAAAATGAAATCTTACACAATTGAAAGAATGTATTAACGTAGAAAATTTATTGTCAGATTGAGAATCCCCTAAAATCCAGCGATGTATTGTATTTTAATCGCGTCATTTGATTTGGCGGCGGTAAAAAGTGCCATTATTTCATTATCATAAAGAAAATAATGCGCTAAATCTTCGTTGTTAAATATTTAAAACTCAAAAGAAACCGCGCGAAATCTTGTTGAGAACCAAAATTACCAGTAGTTGTTGACATTTCAGAAATTCAGGCCTATTTATCACCTAAGCCTTGGTCAATTCCTTAACTTAAGCCTCGGCTCTCTTGAATGATAACTTTGAAATATGTTAATGCGCGAAATCTTGTTGAGAACCAAAATTAGTTACCAATAGTTGTTGACATTTCAGAAATTCAGGCCTATTTATCACCTAAGCCTTGGTCAATTCCTTAACTTAAGCCTCGGCTCTCTCAAATGATAACTTTGAAATATGTTAATTACTTTTCGGGGGATTCAGATAGGTAGGTCACTCTTGGCAGATAATTAATTTATATTATACTAATAATCCCTATCTTATTTCAAGTTTTAAATTTATCTTTATTCATTGTCTTTCGAAACACTTTAATTATTTCGTGCAAGGCTTAATGTAATAGTGTCAAATTCAAGTTTTCAACTGTGACCCGAATTTAAACTTTTAGATGTTTCACTTTAGCTTGTAATTTAAAATCAGGCTTAGAATCTTTTCCGTGAAGATATATTGGGGGTTCATTAGAGAAGATTGCAAAAACATCGTCAGTTTTATTTTTAGTTACAAGCTTCTCGTATTTAACGAGGAGTTCAAAGTGATAATAATAGTAAATTTTTCGATTTTAGACATTTTTTTTTCTGTTACACACATTTAGTGATGAATAAATTTGTTTTTTGAATATATATTCTTCATTTTTTCTAGTTTTTAATTAACTTGTTATAAAAATTGACAGATGTATCACCCATGTGCGACCATAGATATAGTAAAACTATAAAGGGTCTAGATCCACTTCGCTGGCTTAGGCTTAACGAAAAAAACGTGGAAGGGGCAACGAGCAGACAGCCGCTATTTTCTGGGGGTAGCCGTATAAAACGCCATCTATCGGGAACTTTCGAAACTAAATTAAGGGATGAGCTTAGAGTAGTGGCACTCTATGTTAACCCCCTATAGGGCATAATAAGTCAAAGGCTCGGAGATGCCATTACTCCATTTTATACGAGCTAAGAGCAGAAAAACGTATTTTATAAATTTTACACCTGTAAAATCGTTTAAAAAACACTTGGAACTTGTATTTCTACTTACTTTCGAGGAAATACCACCGTTTTCTGAAGGTAAGAGTCTTTTTTTATACATTTATTAGTAATAAAAACATTTAAGGCGAGCTAAGCCTTGGTCATGGCCATAATGTAGATTTGATTTGCACATAGAGAAAAGAGGCTGTACTTTTGTGACTTGGAAAATTTATTTTTTAGGCTTTTCGAACATTTCTATGACAAAATGAGGTAGGCCTAGGAGACTAATGAAATATTTAGAGGATAATTTTGGAAGCAAGGTATCATTGATGAATTGGTTGTCTTTCACTATCATCAAGATTTCGATGTTATCGGGTGGCACAAATACTGCCCAAAAGCATACGGGTACGTTACACACGAAAAGCTGACCCTGAATCTGATGATAGACGTTCCAGTTCATCCGTTTCTTCGTCAATGTAAAGGTAAAAGTTACCCGAAGCTGCTTTTCCTCTGATAGTTTCTTTATTCTTGAAAATAGTGTAAGGGCATTTGATCTCCACTAAGTACAGCTGGTCCTCAACCAGTATAAGGCAATCGGGGCTTGCCCCAAGGAAGCAAAATTGTGGATTAACAATCAAACCCACAGAGGTGTGACACTGGGTATTGATGTGTTGCCTGAATATTTGAAAAAGCAGCGGGTTCATGCTTCAATCCATGATCAAAGGACAACGCTCCCATTTCTTCTAATGCTTCAGATTGTTGCTCGAGAGTCAAATTACGGAGAGTCAGTTTAGGGATAATTTCATCGGTTACATTAATTTGATCTCCAAATTAGGATGGAATCGCGAACCGTACGGTTTGAGCGCTCTACGTAGTTTCTTTCCAGTGGTGGGAAAGAAATCTGATTTTGTAAAATGTTTTGAACAAATCCGTAAACTGGAGATATCAGTGGACAGAGGTCCTACAGCTAATGTTATAGAATTAATCCACTTCTTTCTAGTGGCAGTCTCTTTCGGAAAGTTGTGGTAAGAAAGAAAACGTTCTTTACACCTACAGTTTGAACGCAGCAAACATGAGTTGAAGCCATGATTGTTACATAAATAAGTAAATAAAAACGTTTATGTTATATTTTGTTTTATGCCTTTAAATATAGAGACACACACTTATCAAAGTTTGTTTTGGTGGGCACCATTATCGACTCTTATTTTAAGAATATGTAACAGTTTAATGTCCGGATATTTAAATATCAGTACCTTAAAACGTTGCTAACGTTTTTTTAACATGATAAAATAACGTTTTTCAACGCTGAAAACAACGCTAATCACTAATCTGCCGTGTTTTACAAGACCAAGGCTTAGCTCGCCTTAAATGTTTTTATTACTAATAAATGTATAAAAAAAGACTCTTACCTTCAGAAAACGGTGGTATTTCCTCGAAAGTAAGTAGAAATACAAGTTCCAAGTGTTTTTTAAACGATTTTACAGGTGTAAAATTTATAAAATACGTTTTTCCGCTCTAAGCTCGTATAAAATGGAGTAATGGCATCTCCGAGGGTTTGACTTATTATGCCCTATAGGGGGTTAACATAGAGTGCCACTACTCTAAGCTCATCCTTTAATTTAGTTTCGAAAGTTCCCGATAGATGGCGTTTTATACGGCTACCCCCAGAAAATAGCGGCTGTCTGCTCGTTGCCCCTTCCACGTCGACCTCCCATTGAATTGTGTATCTACCCTTTTAACATATCTATGTGTGCGACTTCAAAATTCGATTTACCCGCATTTTTTAAATGGGTTATGTTCAGCCCGATTTGTCAAGGTTAGTGATTTTTGAAGTTGTCTGCTACAGGAATTTTTTTAGGGAAGGAGAACCATTCCATCCCGCTGGTTAAGAAGTCAATGATTTTGAAAATTAGGAAATTTTAACCGTTGCCTTTAACGAATTGTAATTTAAATAATTAATTTATGAAAAAAATATTAATTTTAAGAGCAGAAAATGTTAAAAATTGCTACTGGGTGTCCCTAGTTGACCCTAATGTTTCTTCAACTTTTGGCGCTTTTTCCTCGACTTATGAAAATTTTCAAGTATGTCTGACAACAAAGAGAATATAGGGGAGGAGTTGAAGCTCCCCCGCTCCACAAGGCTTATAGCGTTTTCCTTTGGGTCCTCGCGGAGCGCTCCCATGGAGGAATAAAACTAGGAGATCCTATTCTTCAAAAACAGTCTTTAACGAAGCTGGAAACTAGTAATACCATTTTTATTGCTCCTTGGGAGCGCTCCGCGAGGACACAAAGGAAAACGCTATAAATTACATTGTTGCCCCTAATTATACTAGTGGTACGAGGGAGTTTCCGGCTCAGTCGCGCCACCTACGGTACCATTTAATGTCTCAAACAGGGTGGGAAATAAGGATTTTTTTAAAACTGGACATTGGGCCAGCAACCCCCCTGGCCTGGAATAAATAAACTGGTCCATGACCATTGACCAGGGCGCGTCGTCTGCTAAACTAAAGAAGTGGGTAATTAAAATAGTTCAGATATTGTCTGGACCCTGGTTACCCTAGAATTTTCTTAGTGGTCCCGTGGACCACTGACCCCCCCCCCTCCAATTTAATTTTTAAACTGGTCCAGGCAATTTTTAAACTGGTCATTTGCCCTGTGCCAGTGCCTTATTTCCCACGCTGGTCTCAAACGGAAATTCCTCGGTACTGCGCATTGAAGATGCGCGGTAGAAAAGAGCAACAAGTTTTGCCTCCACTTTCCACTCCTCCCCTCTATTCTCTTTGCTGACAAGAAGAAATAAAAATTGACTTTTCTAAAATCATAAGTTTATCATGCCTCTAAGTAGAGAATGGCTGCTACTCCTATGGCAATAGTGTTTGTCTGGCTCCCTTTTAATGAAACCCTATACTCTCTCCGTATCATTTATCCCCTCAACTTCAATACAAAATTGTACTGCCTAGCTTAGCGTTTCTTTTATCCCTTTTAGAATGTTTCAGGACTGAAACCGCCTCTATCTCACGAGAGAGAGAGGGAATTGGGGTTGCTTAAGTAAAATTCGTCCCCCCCCCCCCCAAATGCCTGCCTATACGAAACGTAAAAATCTCCTTTATTCCATTGGATGATTTTTTTTCATGTGACCCATTTAGTAATCGTCTCGACCGCTTGGTGGCTGCACCGCGACAGAAATTTCAAAATTTTTTCTCTTCGGATCTTAGAGCTATAAGAGTTCTGACGTCACAGTAGCCTGCGGAAGATGCCCAGTTGTAACCCATATTTGTGTACTTAGAAGCATGATAAACTTATGCTAAAATGGATTGTTTTTGAATTTATCGACGTTAAAGTTCCCTTTCGGGATTAAAGAGAGGAAGGGATATCGATAGATCTAATCAATTTACCGCTTGATAATATTTTATTAAAGAGACACAATTTCTTCATACTTAATTAAATTAACTAAAGAAGTTAGAAGGAAAGTACGTTTTCTCCGAACATAGCTACATAGTATCAGAAGCGGATAAGAGGAGGAGGTTTAATTATAGGCTTCTGATAGTATGATATAAACTATTACCATGGATAAAGAATGCGCGTGAGGATATTTGTTTTCACGCTATAGGATAGGCAACTCCCTATCTCGAAGGACAGCTTATTCTGTATATACTCTGTTACAACATCGGTTGTCAGCACGCGCAAAGCTAGGTCTCTATGTAACGTAGCTTTGTACGTGCTGACAACAGACAAAAATCTTGAGGATTTTCAGGATTTAAAATATCCGCGAGTTTTTTAGTATTGGTCTTTGGAAGTTATGGTGTTTGATAAGTCAAATTTATTTTCGTTCTGCTAAAGTAAACACAGGCGCCGGCTAAGGCTTCGAACTCTTGTATTTCTTGTTTTGAGTGCTGTCAGTTGTGACGTCAGATCCAAGGTTAAACGTCACGAGTCTGCCTTTAGCAATGGGCGGCCATGACAGTTACCGTTTTTTCTTTATGGGAAAACAGCATGGGTGACGTCATAACGGCGCTTCTGACAGCACTCTATTATTGTCCATTGCCATTACTGGAGGGAAGACTCGCGTCTCTCGAGCGCGATTGAACCATTTTAGGTGGAATTTCTGATAGCATTTTGACGTGTATTGCAACCCGATTATTCTTACAGGACACCCTCTTTATGGGGCGGCTAAACCTATAGCATCTTCTTTCTTCATTATTTACTAATTTTCTAATTAAGAACAGGAATAATTAGGCCAAAAACAAACAAAGATTTTGGAATATGTTAGACTTTTAATTTCAGAAATTTTATTTGATCTAGATCAACGTAAAACTGGGTCCCCTGTAAAATTAATTAACTTTCATAGTTTAATCATTATGATTTCAGGCTTCGACCTATTAGACAAACATGTTTATAGGGTGGTTTTTCCAGCTATAGGAATCCATAAACTCCGGTACCACTTTTCAAAAGTGGAGAAAAGTGTTTTGGGCTGTTTAGAAGACATTATTAAATTATAATTAACTAAATTATTAATTATATAAGAAAATAGAAACAATAAAATTGAAACGCACGCTCCCGCCATATTTTGAAGTCTGCCTAACTTCAGCAGCGCCATCTAGCGGTCCTTGTTTGTAAGGACATAGCCCACTTGATCACGCTGGCTGCACGCGCTATAGAAGCCCGCTCAATCGACCCTAAAAATAAGAATAACAGGTTCGGTCTAAAATTCAAACCCGTCTGGTTTTAACATGGGCCTCTATGGTAGGGGACCAGTTTTTTCAACGTTTTTGACAATATTAGTGCATCCACTGGTTCAAATCTCTTGAATTTTTAATGAGACGTGTATTGAAAGGTTTGATATTATCCTGTAAAATTTCAAGTCTTCAGCTATAATAGTTTTTTTTATAAAAAATAAAAATCATCACTTAGTGGAGAATTTTGCCCCTTCAATTTCTCTACTATGTGATGATTTTTATTTTTTATAAAAAAAACTATTATAGCTGAAGACTTTAAATTTTACAGGATAATATCAAACCTTTCAATACACGTCTCATTAAAAATTCAAGAGATTTGAACCAGTAGATGCACTAATATTGTCAAAAACGTTGAAAAAACTGGTCCCCTCCCATAGAGGCCCATGTTAAAACCAGACGGGTTTGAAAGTTTAGACCGAACCTATGTGACCCGCCGTATTCGCGAGTTAACATGTAAAAAAAATCGTTTGGACGGGCTTCTAGAGCGCGTGCAGCCAGCGTGCGTGATCAAGTGGGCTATGGTAAGGAATAAGCCTTTTCATTCTGGGTTCTTTTTGGGGCGTTTTCCGAGACAACTGGCTGCTGCGAATTTTTGTTGGATTTTTGCTGGTAAATATTTTGATTTTATTTATATTTTAAGGGTTAATTTTGATTAAATACCAATGTTTTATCGCAACCGATCGGAAATTAAGCGTCGCAAGTGGAAAATTTATGCTTAACCGTGCCAAATACGGTTGGCACACTACGACCAAGGCTTAGTATCCTATGTCTTTCGAATCGGAGGCTCGGAGCCGCGTTGGCACACTACGACCAAGGCATAGTATCCTGGGCTTTTTGGGAGTTGGCCTGAAGCCTACTTCAGTGGTGGCTACAGAGATCTTTCCAGGTAAATATTTCATTTATATATTAAGGGTTAATTTAGATTAAATACCTAAATTTTATCGCAACCAAATGGAAGTTAAGCGTTACCCCCATTCCGCTATTGATATGGGTTGTCTCTCCCGAATCCCAACTAGACTCCGACACCTACCAAGTGAAGTTCGACTTTCTATTCTTGGTTGGTCTTCCCTAACAACGCGTTACAAGTATTTTGACCTTTTAAGCTTGTTCAAAATCTTAAACTCCCCTAATCCAACTTATTTTTCTGATGCCCTCTCTATCGCTCCCACCGATATGCCCGTAAAAACTAGCTTAAGCACTCCTTTTTTCGTAGATTGGTCCCCATTTGGAATTCACTTCCCCCTGAGATTGTATCATAAAAATCTATTGCCCAATTTAAGTCAGCCCTGAAACCAGGGCCGGAAATAAGAAAAAAATCTTATAGGACATGTGTCCAGTGAGCCCCCATTTGACTGGAAAATTTATTGGACATTGTCCACTGGAGTGTGCTAAAATAGTGTCGCATCTTCATAGTCAAGCTATCAAAACTTAGGAAAATTTATTGGTCAAAATGTCCAGTGACCCCCTTAGTTTTTTAGAAAGTTATGGGACATTTTAAAATTTTATTGGACAATGTCCAGTGTCCTGTACTTATTTCCGGCCCTGCCTGAAACAGTACTTCAAACTATAATGCCCCGTATGTGCCTCTATGTTCTTCGGAGCTGTAAGGTTTTCTCATAGACCCTAGCTGGACATTCCCCCACAGGAGCAAAGAAAAGTGGAGAGTTGATTGTTAAGCGTGCAAAATAGGTTTCTTAATTGCGACCTTTGTTTGTAGAAAACATAACCTTAGTTTATTTTGGGGAGTTGTGGTAAAATGCAAACAGTATTCGTGATTCACATTTATGTCGTACTTATTCAAAATATTTCAAATTAATCTTATTAATTGCGCATTGCATTTATTCCTGGTTTTACTATTCAATCTTTTTAGTCGGTTTAAAAGTAATTCAAAGTGATTATTTAATTGATATTTCAAGATTGACCCTAAAAACAGGGCTCCCACCATGTCCCTAAAATACCTAAAACGCCCTACTTTTTTTTGAGGTCCCTAAACCACCATAGAATTGTGATTTGGTCCCTAAATCACCATATTCCTAGTTTAATGCGCCATCAGCTTATAATATTCAACCCAAAGTCCAATTTACACATTTATATTTCTTATTTACGAAAAGACTGATTGTTAAGTTAGCCCAGGACTTTTAGGGTTTGACCTAGAACATTTGAACATAAAGATGAAAATTGGTACATGTGTTGTTTTTGACCCAACAAAAAATATACTAAAAGTCCCCTGCTGTAGAGCGCGAGCTTTCGCCGCCATCTTGGAAAATGGCCGCCGAGAATGCCAGCTACAATGTATTCCACGTTCTTCTTCAAAAATTATGAAAATTGGTACACATTATGATTGGAACCACATGAACATCATGGCCAAATTTTACAGCTCTATGATCAATAGTTTGGTCGCCATATTGGAAAATGGCCAACGTTAATGCTAGGTAAAGTATATTTTACCATGTTATTGGAAAATTATGAAAATTGATAGGTATTACAATCGGAGCTGTGTGAACCTCATAGTAAAATATTGAAGCCATTTATCAGATAGTTTGGTCGCCATGTTGGAAAATGGCCGCCATCAATGTCATATTTTTACAGTGTATGGCTCAAAAATTATGAAAATTGGCAATAATTATGTTGAAGACCGTCTTAACATCATACTTGAATATTGAAGGCGTGCTACTGATAGTTTGGGCGCCATCTTCGAAAATGACTGCTGGAAATGCTAAATATATTTCAAATTTATAAATCTTTTTGAAATTCCTTTTTTGAATAGATGATTTTCTTTAACGTAATAAACAACAAAAAATGGATATCTCGAAGTCGAAATTATCGACGCCATCTTTAAAAATGGCCACATGAAAATCATTGCCCTAAATTCTGAAAGAAAGAAAAGTTATTCTAAGCTGTTATGCTCAACATGTTGATTAGAGAATATGATTTAATATGGGGTTTATACATACTAGTGTTGTTTAAGATTAGAACTTAGACAAATCTCTAGCATTTCATACATATTCATCGTCATCCTGAAGATTTTTCATAATAATTTCATGTCAGAACCCTTGATTAGGCGCTACACCTAGATGGGGGCCTTATCAGCACCCTTCCCATCATATTCCAAATTGAACCTGCGGAACCGCCGTCATGGTCAGGAGGTGGTCGGTGACAGGGAAAGATTAAGGTAGCAGAAGACTCGAGGTGACGGGGGAGTTCTCTCCTAGAAAAAGTGCCATACGGCCGAAACAAATAGTGTATCCGCGACCCCTAGAGGGTTGCCAATAGGCAACACCTGGGCGGGAGCGAAGCGGCCTAGCAAAACCTTCACGGAACGGGGCAAGGAACGGTCTGAACCAAGGGTGAACCCAAGGAACTCCCGAACCGTCACACCGAACTCGGGCTCCCTGCGCCACGACAAATCCTTTGAGTTAAAAAGGTTAAGAGAACACTTCTTTCATTTACGTGTTGTAACTGGGTGTGGTTATCATAAGGCGTGGTTTAAAGTAATGTCAGATAATCAACATCTTACAAATTTGTTGCGCTTTTTTAATGACCATATTGCATCTAGGGAAGCCATAGCTGCTGCCGAAGAGAGATTTCTTTTCGCTTTTTTTAGGGTGATAATTGACACGTCACGCTTCAACTATGTAGATATTACACGTATATGGAACCGTTGTCACATATACTGTCAAGTTCTCATTTGATCTCGCTAAGCTTAATCCAACAACCGACACCGCAAAACTACATTTTTTCCGAGCGTATCTTCAAGTCCAAAATAGCTAGGAAACGATTTAATCCCATTCACACCATTCTCCTTCCGGCATCAGATGATTTTGTAACACTCATTATTTGTAACTGCAGTGTGCAGAACATCTTGTATAAAGAACTGTGAATGTAGGCGATCTGGATTTGCTTGCTGGGCAATGTGTGGTCATTGTCAAGGTATTAGCCGTAATAAAAATCTTCAGGATGACTAGAAATATGAACGAAATGTTAAAAATGTGTCTTAAATCTTATCCTTAACGACACCAGAATGTTTATACCCCATATAAAACGGTTTTTCCTCACCAATATCCGAGTAATATGGCTTTCATTTCTTTTTTTCCAGATTTTAGGATAGTAATATTACAGGGACCATTTTTGAAGATGGGTCGATAATTTAGACTCGAAAATAGTTATTTTTATGGCGTTTTATATGTTCATGAAAATCATCTACTCAATAAAAAAATATCGAAAAAATTAATATATCGGTAATATATTTGGCACTTCGAGCAGTCATTTTCGAAGATGGCGCCCAAACTATCAGTAGCACGTCTTCAATATTCAAGTGTGATGTTTAGACGGTCTTCAACATAATAATTACCAATTTTCATAGTTTTTGAACCATATACTGTATCTTAATGGCATTGATGGCGGCCATTTTCCAACATGGCGGCCAAACTATCTGACTAATGGCTTCAATATTTTACTATGAGATTCACACAGCTCTGATTATAATACCTATCAGTTTTCATAATTTTCCAATAACATGGTGAAATATACTGTACCTAGCATTAACGGCGGCCATTTTCCAATATGGCGACCAAACTATTGAACACAGAGCTGTAAAATCTTGCCATGATGTTCACGTGGTTCCAATCATAATGTGTACCAATTTTCATAATTTTTGAAGAAGAACGTGGAATACATTGTAGCTGTAATTCACGGCGGCCATTTTCCAAGATGGCGGCGAAAGCTCGCGCTCTACAGCAGGGGACTTTTAGTATATTTTTTGTTGGGTCAAAAACAACACATGTACCAGTTTTCATCTTTATGTTCAAATGTTCTAGGTCAAGCCCTTTTTTGGCCTATCTGTCCTGGCCTAAGTGTGATAGAATTGTGATAGATAAAACGTAGTAATGTAATAAACAAAAACTAAGTCAGTTTTATGATAAAATATTTTTACAAATATCTGACTTTGTCATTTTGTGAAAATATAAGTTCAAATAAAGATCCCATTTTGGTTCCTATTTGGTCCCTAGTTTAAAAAATTCGGTGCCTATTTCACCCTATTTCTAGCCTAAAAAATCCCCTATTTCCCTACTTTTTTTTTAAGATTTTGGTGGGAGCCCTGTAAAAAGTATTAGTATTTATTTTTATAGTTACGTTAAATGATTTATTTGGAAGTAAAACTGATGTTATTCATAATACCCTCAGGGCCGGATTAAAGGGGGGCTGAGGGGGCACTGTCCTGGGTGCAAGGCTTGTTGGGGCGTATTCAGTTCCCCATCCACCCATACTGAAATCTTGGGGATCGAGTAAAAAGGGGCCGAGTAATCGAGAAAAATGTTCATAAACAGACCCTCCATAGGAATAGTATTCCACCCAACTTTGGAGGTTCATAACTCTGGTTCTACTAGATATGGGAAGATGCCCTTTGAGTATGTTTTAGCCCTATTTGCCCCCCCCCCCCATCCAACCATACTAAAGTCTTGGGGATCGAGTAATTGAGAAAAATGTTCATAAACAGACCCTCCATAGGAATAGTATTCCACCCAACTTTGGAGGTTCATAACTCTGGTTCTACTTGAGATGGGAAGATGCCCTTTGAGTAGGTTATAGTCCTATTTGCCCCCCCCCCATCCAACCATACTAAAATCTTGGGGATCGAGTAAAAAGGGGCCAATTAATTGAGGATAGTGTTCACTAACATACCCCCAACTTTGGAGACTCATAACTCTGGTTCTACTTGAGATGGGAAGATGCCCTTTGAGTAGGTTATAGTCCTATCTGCCCCCCCCCGCCCAATCCAACCATACTAAAATCTTGGGGATTGAGTAAAAAGGGGCCAATTAATTGAGGAAAGTGTTCACTAACATACCCCCTCCATAGGAATAGCATTACACTCAACTTTGGAGGCTCATAACTCTGGTTCTACTAGAGATTGGGACATGCCCTTTGAGTATGCTATAGTCCTATTTGCCCCCCCCCGCCCAATCCAACCATACTAAAATCTTGGGGATTAAGTAAAAAGGGGCCAATTAATTGAGGATAGTGTTCACTAACATACCCCCAGCTTTGGAGACTCATAACTCTGGTTCTACTTGAGATGGGAAGATGCCCTTTGAGTAGGTTATAGTCCTATTTGCCCCCCCCCGCCCTATCCAACCATACTAAA
This sequence comes from Phalangium opilio, assembly GCF_054372755.1. Lineage (NCBI taxonomy): Eukaryota > Metazoa > Arthropoda > Arachnida > Opiliones > Phalangiidae > Phalangium > Phalangium opilio. Next base: position 691,727 of record NW_028324156.1, read on the forward strand.
ATCTTGGGGATTAATTAAAAATAGGCCAATTAATTGAGGATAGTGTTCACTAACATACACCCAACTTTGGAGACTCATAACTCTGGTTCTACTTGAGATGGGAAGATGCCCTTTGAGTAGGTTATAGTCCTATTTGCCCCCCCCCCATCCAACCATAGTAAAATCTTGGGGATCGAGTAAAAAGGGGCCAATTAATTGGGGAAAGTGTTTATAAACATACCCCCTCCATAGGAATAGCATTACACCCAACTTTGGAGGCTCATAACTCTGGTTCTACTAGAGATTGGGACATGCCCTTTGAGTATGCTAAAGCCCTATTTGCCCCCCCCCCATCCAACCATACTAAAATCTTGGGGATCGAGTAAAAAGCGGCCAAATAGCATTACACCCAACTTTGGAGACTCATTACTCTGGTTCTACTAGAGATGGGAAGATGCCCTTTGAGTAGGTTATAGTCCTATTTGCCCCCCCCCCCCGCCCCCAATCCAACCATACTAAAATCTTGGGGATCGAGTGATTGAGAAAAATGTTCATAAACAGACCCTCCATTACACAGGGTTCGTACACGACCTGGAAATCCTGGAAAAGTCAGGGAAATTTAAAATGGGCCTAAATGGTCAGGGAAGTTGAAAATGGACCTATTAATTATTTATTATTTATATTTATTATTTAATTAGATAAAGTTCAATTTAAACGAAATAGTTGCCATATTTTTATATCACTAACAGCCCGTGCAAAAATGGTTCGAGTGAGTTTAGATTGGTTATTGGAAATTTGTGGAATTTAGTCAGGGAAAACCTGGAAAAGTCAGGGAATTTTATTCCAAAAATTTTGTACGAACCCTGTTACACTCAACTTTGGAGGTTCATAACTTTGGTTCTACTAGAGATGGGAAGATGCCCTTTGAGTATGTTTTAGTCAGGCCCGTATTAGAGGGGGGAGGGGGTAGTGGCCCACGGGCGCAACGCTTGTTGGGGGCACATTGAGTTAAACTATTCCCTCTTTAGCAACTTTTGCTGTTCCTTCGACTTAAGGGGGGCGCATTATCTCGGCCCCCGGGTGCAAAATTGCTTAATCCGGCCCTGAAAATACTTGTGCCATTCAAGTTGATAATAATTTTAATTTGTATTTGATTGTTTGAATTTTATTTTTTATAGCCGTCATCCGTTTCCAAAGGAGCAATTTATGTTGGATTCTAGAATGAATAACTATTTATTTGGCAAAAATGGCACCTAATATTAATCAGGTCAATAAACCCAGTACAATTCCATTCTTAATTCGGATCTACACTTTGATTTTATCCGTTGAAACTGAATCTCTTTACAAAAACTATTTAGACAGCGTGTGAAACACTTTAGGCCCTTAGTGCAGTAATTAAATCTTATTAATAGTAATTATAGCTATATTAACAGGACAATTCCATTCTTAATTCGGGCCTACACTTTGATTTTATCCGTTGAAAGGGAATCTCACTAGCAAAACTATTTAGACAGCGTGTGAAGCGACATTTTAGACCATTATTAGGTATTTAGTTTATTATTTATTATTATATTTATTGTTAGAAGGGAAGCGCTGTGTCCTTTAATTTTTAGGGATTTTTCTTTTCGCCAGGACATAAATAAAATCTTACTTATGGAATAGGTGAACACTGGTCCTAGCCCTCCCTTTTAAGAATAATGAACGCGTAATCAGGATTTCAAGGGTGAGATTCCCTTTGCGGTATTAAGGTACCTAGTTTATGGTTTTAATCATATTTTTAGAGGAAAAGCGTTTGGCAACTCGTTGAGGGAGTTTTGTAGGATCTAAATAAATTTCTGATTTAGGTTTAAGGTAGAAGGTTGCTTATACGCTTTCTCCTTTAAAAGTAAACACGATTTTAAGTGGGTTTAAGGCGAGGCTTAGCTTTTTATGGTATTCTTTCCCTGTTAATGTTACGAGTGTGCCATTTATTTGCCAAATAATAGTCATTTGTCTTATGCCGGAACATTTAACGTCGCATCATGCGAGAATACTCGAGTGGATTTTCGTTTTAAGGTAATTAATTTCAAGTTATTCGTGTGCCTTTTTCCAAATACTAATTCGAATTTTTCTTGCGCAGGAAGAATTGGACGTCTGCGAGTGGACTTTCATTGGAAATCCCATGCTAAGGACGAAGTTTCCTGGTTTTGGGGGCTCCAAAGCGGGCTTTAGTTTAAATTTAATAATTCCCGAGTTAACCAGGGACTTGTTAAATTTAAATTGGGCTCGCAAGGCTTACTTTGGGGGTGGTAGCTTAAGTTTAAATCTAAAGTTTCGATATTGGGGAAGGAAAAAAAATAGTCGAAAAACACTTAGGGTAGTTTTTTTGACCTTTTTTATGCTTTTTTTATTGTTTTTTTAATAAATTTTTCATTTTTTATTAATTTTTTTATTATTTTATAATTTTTTTTATAAAATAGTTTTTAGTGTACTTTGTTCTCTATTTTATTAAAAAATAAGCCTAAAAGGGGTCAAAAAAAACCCCCTAAGTCCAGACATTAAAAAATTGAAGCCAAGTCTAGTATCGTAAAAATTTAAAGAAAAGAAAGAACGAGGTTTAAGGCAAAATTTATTCAATAAGAAACAAAAAAACCAAGTGTTTACAAAAATTTCGAACAAAAAAATTATTAAAGAGTTATATAAGTTAAAGTTTGAACGCGAAAAAAATAATAAGTAGTTACATATAAAATGGCAAGCAAAAAAACTAAAATAAGTGGTTACATGTAAAATTTTAAAGTAAAAAAGTTGAATTTTGTGTCTTCTAGCTTCGATGATTTTCTCCGTAACTTCGACTCGAATGTTGAGAGAGATTGCCAAGTCCGGAAGAAGACATCGTGTAACGGAATCCAACAAAGCTTGTCATCGGGAATGATACATAGCAAGTCCAGAACAGCGGAAGTCATCGTGCAACGTTAATCCAACAAAGGATGTCATCAGGAATGATAAGTCTCAGAATCGCCAGTTATCGGGAAAGATACATCATATAATGACCAGACACAGAAAATCCAAGAATATCAGCTGCATCTATAAATGAAAACATATTAATAACACATCTTAAACTATTGCCTACTTTTGGGTGGTCCTTAATTAAAAAACGGGCTACTAAATTTAGAGAGAAAAACCAATTACCACCGACTAATTGCCACCCTGAATAAAGAAGGCTTGACTACCCTTGATTCCCACCCTTAAATATATAAATACTCTGGCTAACTAATTATTCACCATAATTGAATAGAAAATAATTTTAGGAAAACCTTACATTTAATTTTAAATTAAATAATGTAATTTAATAATGAAAATAATTTAAAATATCCCTTAAACTAATTTTAGGAAAACTGCCATTTATTTAAATTTAATTGCGTGTCCCTTATAATAGCTTCATAATTTAAAATATCCCCTAAATTAAGTTTATTAAAAGCTGCCATTTATTTATTTAAAACTATTGCCACAGGTAGAACCCATAAATAATAACTTGAGTCGAAATGGGACAAGGCTTAACTTAGGCTTAGGGCAACTGTCCTCGTGTCTTAAAATTATCTCTGCGGAACTTGATTTTAGAAACTGTCGCTTTATCTCTAAATTAATTAATAACCCCTAAACCTATTTTAGAAAACCCGCTATTTATTTTTTTTAAAACTATTCCCACTGACAGACCCCGTAAATAACTAGGGTGTTCTAAAATTCTCTCGGCGGGACCTGATCTCCGAAAATCTGTCGCGTTATATCTAAATTAATTACGTACCCCTTTTAATAGCTAATAATAGGCCCTAAACTAATTATTAAGGGATTCTCTCTTGTACAGCATCTCGTTGTAAAATTTTATTTGTGGTACTTGATTTGTAATAAATAAATAAAATTCACTAACATTTTTTTTATAAATAAATAAAATTCACTAACATTTAACACTACTTAATTAATTTAAGCACTTGAAATAAAATAAATAATTTAAGGGGGTCTAGATGAGTTTGGATTATTATAAAGTTAGGCTTACGGACTCCGACTGTTAAAGCACCACGAGGCCAAGCAATGGCCGCCAAGTACGTTGAAGAGCTTCGAATTCAGCTTGCATCCTCGGGAAGAACGATCAGCGAAATGGCGGAACGATCAAGAATCAACTTCAAAAGCCGGGGTCATGATCAGTTGAGCGGGAGAGGTTTTTCCAAGCGACTTTCCTCGACGGTTTGCGGGAACGAATGAACTGGATGACCCGTATCGATCAGCTGACCGGGGGTGGTTTTTCCAAGGACTTTCCTCGACGGCTTCCAGGCATCAAATGAGCCGGCTGACTCGGAACGATCAACTAAGTAAATTTCCAACGTTGCGGTGGCGCTAAAAGCGCCTATGCGCGGACTCGGGTGCGCCATATCCTAAGCATGAAATTCAAATAGCTGAACACCGCTAGGCCTACTAAATGAATGAATGCTAGGCCTAAATGAATGAAGGCTAGGTATACTGAATGGATAGTCATTACCTATTACCATTAACATCTGTCGTTACGTCACAAGTCAATTACCTCAGTGACGTCATAGGTCACGTGATCTGACGTCATAGGTCACGTGGTTTGACGTCATAGGTCACGTGATCTGACGTCATAGGTCACGTGGTTTGACGTCATAGGTCACGTGATCTGACGTCATAGGTCACGTGGTTTGACGTCATAGGTCACGTGATCTGACGTCATAGGTCACGTGGTTTGACGTCATAGGTCACGTGATCTGACGTCATAGGTCACGTGATCTGACGTCATAGGTCACGTGATCTGACGTCATAGGTCACGTGATCTGACGTCATAGGTCACGTGGTTTGACGTCATAGGGCACGTGGTTTGGCGTCATATGTCACGTGATCTGACGTCATAGGTCACGTGGTTTGGCGTCATAGGTCACGTGACTTGCCGTCATAGGTCACGTGGTTTGGCGTCATAGGTCACGTGACTTGGCGTCATAGGTCGCGTGATCTGGCGTCATAGGTCACGTGATCTGACGTCATAGGTCACGTGACCGGGTTCGATTAATCCGTTCACTATCACACATACACTTTTACGTAACCTGCACTAGCTAAAGTAAATATTATAAGCCTATAAGCATTAGTTTTGTGTGGCTACTATGTCACGCTTCAGTCCAATGCACTTCGAATAAAATCATTTATGATAACTTTGGTACGCCTACTGTATTCAAAATATTCATTGGATAAAGTCAGTTATTCTGACTGTTTATTAAGAGTGTGTCACGTGTCTTACGTCAACATACTCGACTCACGGCTCTACTATGTTGGGAAAGCATTTTAATCATACTCTAATTCAGAGGGTAAGAAGCGAGTTTCTATATCTTAGTCACTAACTATAATTAGTAAGCTTACGATTAAAAATAAATTTATCAGGCAGACTTATAAATATTAACGCAATATTTTATTTTGAAATATATCACATCAGATACATTATAAGTAAGCTTACAAGTAAAAATAAATTTATCAGGCAGACTTATAAATATTAATGCAATATTTTATTTCGAAATATATTCCATCAGATACATTCGGATTTAATAAAAATTAATAATACTTTTCAAAAATGTTTAATCATTCATTATAACTTTGGTTAAAGTTACCAGTTCTGTTATATTGAGAAATCGCTTTCTTTGAACGGGCAGCTTTGCTTCGTTTTTGCGCGTGATCGATTGGGCTTTGATTTTACAATGTTTCAGCACAGGTTAGGTCAACGATATCAAACGGGGTGGAGGAACTACTTAATTCCTACGTAATATCAATTAACACCGCAATCCGCCCTTCGCGTTTGTTATACTTACTTTATATCAGTCCGATTTTACCAATTTAATTTCATTTCTTCCTTAGTCCCAACCCGTTTCATTTACCCTTGAATAAAGACCCTAGTCCCCGGCGTGTTCTGATTGGAAAATATAACTGGGGGAAAGCAAAACATTGGGTACATCTTTGTACCTTGACTTAGAGAGCTTTCAGTTGGAAGAGGAGCTGAGTCGCTGCCATATTGGTGGGTTTTGAAGTAGGAATGAAGCTGCGACCACCCAATATGGCTGGCTACCAGAACAGCGGTAAGACTAACCCATCTGAAAACTGTGTACACCAGTAATTAGAACATTTGTATTGAAAATTCTTTAAAACTCAGCTTTTATTTAAAGAAAAAAACAATTATACATTTTTATTTGTCAGACATGCCATACATAATTTTTTATTTCTCTTTATAAGGGGTTGTTTTTCCGACTTTTTTTTTCTTTTTTATTTTAATTTAATTTTTTTTTTTCATCAATAAATTCTTATATTATTTCATGAAGCTAAGTTATTATTCAACTGTTTTAGGATTTAAATAATTATAAAATTAGGCTTAAATTAGGGTTTAATAATAATAATATAATTAAAATGACTGTAACTTCCTTAATATCATTATGAATAGGCGGAGGGGAAAAACATTTATAGAAAAATGAAACATCAGTTTAAAAACTAGGAGAAACAATTAATTTTACTCCAACAATTAAATTTCTTTTTTCTCTCCACTATTTATCTTTTTATTTACGTTTAAATTGCCATTCCTGTTTGTTTGTTTATTTATTTATTTTTCTCGGGGTTAATTTTAAACTAAGGGATGGAAATTCTGACGGAGGGGTATGAAAGAAGAGGCTGGTCATAGCGACAGAGGTAAAAAAGGAATTAGGTATTTTTCACCGTCCCCGTCAGCAACGTCATCAAAACGTAGTTTAAGTGAGCCAATAAGATAATTTAAACATTTCGTTACGTGTTGGAGGGAGGGGCTCTGTACTGGGTGGTCTAAATATTAACCATTCTCCATTCCTACTTCTAAAATTAAATCTATCCCTGGTTTGAATAAGTTACCGCGTCAAAAGAGAGATAAAGAACTCTGGATTTACCTGTCTTATAATTAACTCTCCGTGATCGTACTGTTTTGGCATCAATGCATCCGCTAAATTCATTCTTTCGTATGCCTATAATATATATCGAATTTAATAGGAAAAGGGTTAGAAATGAATGGCTCTTAGGGGTAGATCAAAAAATTGCTCGTGTTATTTGTGTGAAAGTGCACTTACTTCTAGCGTTTGTAACATTGGTACGGACTCTAAAAGCTATTCGTACTCTTTCCTCTTTTTGAAGGCGCTCTTCAAGACGATGCGTCGAAATGTTTGCCTATTCTATAACGGCAAATCAAAAATAAATTACATCTAAAAAGTACTACTCGAAAGAAGCATCGCGCTTCAAAGGGAGAGTGAAACGGCTTCTGTTGCTTCGAACCCATACCATAACTTAATAAGATATGTTCCATCCATAAGTTTGTCACTGGTTACAAACTGGAGCTAGTCATGAAGTGAGTGACGTAGGTCATAGATTCGACGTAAAGCAAGGGAGGCCTGGTTTTTGGCTCTGTCAAGGCTTAGTAAGGCAGACTAAATAGGACCTAGATGGAAGTCCTGCAAAACTAACTCAATTCTCGCTTGTCGTTCTGCTAGAACTAGCTAGAGCTGTAAGTCTCTCAGTAGCATTACGTGTCATACTTATGGTAGGAACATATAACTTATAAACTTATGATCATAGCAACCCCGATAATCGTGGCTTTCAAGTTTATGGTTAAACCGAATTATTAGAAACTCCACTCGGGTTTTAAAAAGTAACCGTTTTCGAAGCGACGTTTCACACACATGCATATCTCCCTGAATATGGACAGACAGTTTTAATTTAAGGTAACTAACCATGGCCCATAGGGAACCTTTGGTGGCAGAAATAATAGTGGCTGCTCGGGGCATATTGTACATCAGAGCTAATTCTCCGAAACTTCCCGTGTTGTCGTATTTGCCAACTAATTTGTCTTTTTCTTGGTCCGTATTGACGTGAATATTAAAAACTCCGCTACAAAGAGCGGCAAAAAATTGATTTAGTAGTTGAAAAAATGCAGAGACAAGCGGATACAGGGTTGCCATGGAATTTTCAGAACCAAATTCCCTGACTTTTTTCTGAGGTTTTCCCTGACCAGGCTTTTTCTGAGATTTTCCCTGACCTTTTTAGGCCGAAAGTGTAAATGTTTACAGCACGTTTTTATGTGCTTATAATTAAATAAACTCGATCTACATTAGGTTTTCCAATGTATTTGTTGTACCAAAATGAATAAGAAACATTTTAACTATAAATAACAGTCTAAGAGATTTTTTTAAAGGCATTTACTTTATTATAAAAAACGTCTTGGTTTGGACCAAGGCCGAAAAAACAAACGATATGTGTGAGGTTTATCAATTGGCTGAAGTTTCAGATATTGCATTTTTTTTAGTTATTTTTATCCATTTAATCCTTAATCAATATTAAATTCAATCAACTGATTTTACTGTTAATCGATCTATTCCCTCTAAATTAATTGAAAAAATTACATATCTACGCTTTTTCAAGAACAATTACATTTTCCGAAAACATTTTATCATGAAATTAATTATTTTGAAGGGAGTACGTGTTAAGAGCTCAGTATTGAATATTTGAAACACTCTGTCTAAAAAGACCAAGCGAACTTTGACATAATTCGAAAGGAAGATGTAAATATTTAATAGTGGATGCCAAACCAGGGTGTTGCACGAATTCATATATTTAATTTCGTATATCGAAATGCTACATTTCTAATGTCGCGACTGTGAAAGAAAGGTTGCACTGCAATTTCCCTCTTCGTACTTTAACTTTCTTGGGGGGGGGGGTTAAGTTAAGTGTGACCTTCTTCGTTTAACTGGTGATGAATGGAAATGAATACAAAAGCCATTGGTACTGAAACGTATTTCTTTTTATGTAATCTTTACCTATACCTTCGGTTATATTTATACCGATATCATATTTTTCCAGTGCTACAGATAGCTACTTACTAACAAAAACCACACAGGATAAACGATGTTGCTTTGTCTTAAGTATACGGCATTCGTTTATTAACTAGTCTGAACAAAATAAATTTAAATTATCATATTTTTTTTAACATCAGTCTTCTTAGCAACTTACCGATTTAAGTTTTTTTTTTGATGCAAACTTGAAAATTTGTCAAGCCAGCAACAATTAAAACTATGTCCGTCAAGTGCTTACACGAAATCCCTTCAAAATAATTAATTTCATGATAAAATGTTTTCGGAAAATGTAATTGTTCTTGAAAAAGCGTAGATATGTAATTTTTTCAATTAATTTAGAGGGAATAGATCGATTAACAGTAAAATCAGTTGATTGAATTTAATATTGATTAAGGATTAAATGGATAAAAATAACTAAAAAAAATGCAATATCTGAAACTTCAGCCAATTGATAAACCTCACACATATCGTTTGTTTTTTCGGCCTTGGTCCAAACCAAGACGTTTTTTATAATATCTGTTACTTCAGTCTTAATGTAATTAAATTTTGAATAATTATGTTTGCTTTACCGTCATACATTTGGGGTTGATCTATTTCTAATTGCTTAAAGAAGTACTTCAGTATCGTTAATTACAGTTAACTTATATCCAATAACATTGATTTCGATAAGCATATAATGTTGCACTTTATTTATGAAAGTGTTAAGTCAGAATAACTAACTAGAGAAGAATTGTTTATTAACTTCTTTTATTGAGTGCGACTAGTTAACTGCCTTAGTCTTGTACATTTTTGGTATGAAGTAAACTCTTATCTTATCTAAGCTCAGAGTCCAGCATGTGGTGATACATTTACATAGAACAAAATGAGATAAAAAACTAAACAATAAAATAGAGTAAATTACGTAACATGTTTCCTTTTTTTTTTTTTTTTATTCGACATAACGTTTTGGTTTGGTGATATTTCGACGCGGTCTCGAGCAAGTACTGGTTGTTGAGTCTTGAGATATGGCTTGGGATCCTCTTTTCGGGTCTGCTGCATGAGATGTTCGGTCAAGTCGCGAGTTACTTCTGGACTGCCCTTGAAAAAGACTTATGTGGTTGGGGGACTGCGCTAGTTGCGAATCATGTTTTTCCATTTGTTGAACTGAAGAGGTTCGTCCAAGTGTTGTTTGTTTACTTCGGGTCCGATTCTCTTCGTTCTGATCATAATTAATCGGAATCCTCACATCACAAGCTGGTCTGTCTTCCAGGCTTGTGAATCCAGTGTGTACCTTCGGGATGTTATCGATACTATGTTGCTTATTCCTAGTATCTTTGATGCTTGTCAGTCTTGCTTCGTCGTCATCTCTCATAGGACGAAGATGAAACTTATTTCTGCGATAGATTGCACCAGTCGGTGTAGTAATTATGTAAGAATTTGGTTCTCCGGCAAGATCTGTTATTTTGGCTGGTAGCCATCTTCTAGGTGCAACATAATACCGTACAAAGGTCCCAACTTGATAGTCATGTTCTTCGCGATGTTTCTCGTTGTTGATCATGTGATGACGTCGGGTCTCCAAGTTGTCGCGAATTAAATTGGTTGGATATTTTGGTTGTAAATGTTTATTTGTAGTAACATTTGGTGTTCGGATCAGACGACCCATGAGCATTTCTGACGGCGCGGGGAGATTCAGAAGAGGCGTCGCTCGGTACTCAAGAAGGACGTAATGGGGATCAACGCCAGCTTGCTTTGCTTTATTAAGTAAGTTCTTTATAGTTTGGACGTGTCTTTCCGCCATGCCGTTTGATTGTGGAAAGTGAGGACTTGATGTGGCGTGCTCTACATCCCACTGCATAAGAAATTGGGCAAACTCGGAAGAGTTGAATGGTGGACCATTGTCCGAAATAACTCTTTGAGGCGTTCCATATCGTGCAAAATGTGGTTTCAATGCTTTAATCACGGATTTGGCATCTGTTGTGCGCAATTCATCGACCTCGATAAACTTCGAATAGTAATCCACGCATAACAATATTGATTTTTGATCTTGATGAAAGAGATCCATTCCTATAGTTTCCCATGGTCTGCTTGGTACTGGATGTGGTGTACTGGTAGTCTTAACGTTCGCTCGATCCTGGGTGCGACAAACTTGACATGATTGGACGTACTTGGTTAGATCAGAGGTCAGTCCAGGCCAGTAAACGTGAATTCTGGCTTTTCTAAGACACGAGTTGATGCCCTGATGTGCTCCGTGGAGTTGAGCCATGATCTCTTTCCTAAGAATTCTTGGTATGAGAAGTCTATCACCTCTGTAGAGTAGGTCTCCTTCCATGTGAATTTCGTCTTTTATCGGCCAATATTGCCGTAGTTCCGGTCTAAGAGTTGCTTGGTGCTTTGGCCATCCTTCCTTGACATATTGCAAAATGCCTTTGGTCTCTTCATCCATCATTGTGGCGCGTGTGAACTCGTTCAACTTCTTGGCGGATAACACCGTCAGTGAGTGGAGGGTGGCGGTCGGACCTTCCAGCTCTTCCATGTGTACGTCATTGGTTGAGGATGGTGAGCGCGACAGTGCATCCGCTATATACATCTGGGGTCCTGGGACATATGTTAAAGTTAAATCGTATCTGGCTAGACGCAAAACAAGCCTCTGTAGACGCGGAGATAGGACATTGAGCGGTTTGTCAACGATGGCGATCAGTGGTTTATGATCAGTTTCAACTATTGACTTGGTTCCAACAAGATAGTAATGAAAGTGTTCAACTGCATAGACTACTGCTAACAGTTCTTTTTCGATTTGCGCATATCGTTGTTGGGCTTCAGTCAAAGAGGTAGAGGCGTATTGTATAGGTTGTCTATCTTGCAATAGGACGGCGCCAATTCCGTATTGGCTGGCATCGACAGAAACGACATTTGGTTTAGTCGGATCATAAAAAGCAAGAACTGGGGCTCGCATAATATCATCCTTTAGTTGATTGAAACGCATTTGTGGTATCATATCCCATATGAATTCCACGGACGATTTAAGTAGTTCCCGAAGGGGAGCCGCCTTTTCCGAATGATGAGGAATGAATCTGCTCAGATAGTTGATTATACCCAGGAACCTTTGTAGTTCCTTTTTGTTCGTTGGAGGAACCAAGGATTTGACAGCGTCGACTTTCCTTTCATCTACCTCCACTCCCTGTCTTGAGATTTTATGACCCAGGTAAATAATAGTAGATACAGCCAGTTGCAGTTTTTTCTTGCTGAACGTAATTCCATTGGATCGGGCTCGCTCCAAGACACTTCGCAACCTCGCATTGTGCTCTGGCAGATTTTCAGCCGCTATCAGTAGGTCATCCGTAGAAATATATACTCCAGGTATGTCCCCAAAGATCTCGTTCATAATACGCTGACAAATTTCCGAGGCACTTGAAATGCCGTAGGGCATGCGGAGAAATCTGTATCGCCCATATGGCGTCGAAAATGTGCATAAACGTGAGCTTGCCTCATCCAACTTGATTTGCCAGAAGGCGGAGGTTGCATCAAGCACGGAGAAAACCCTGCAGCCTGCCAGATTACTGAATATTTCCTGCGATGTTGGGACTTTCTTATACTTAGCTCCAACACTGAAGACCCTGTATATCAAAAGGGACCGGAAGTACCTCAAAGTTGAGTTTTCAAAGATTGCCAGATTGAGCAGGTCATGGGATTTAAAGTGATGAAGGTCGCTTTAACGTTCAACAATTAAGTGACACCGCGGTATGTTTTTGGTGCTCCAATGTCCTCACCCGATAGGTCCAAACAATTACCATCCTGGTTTTCGGCTCAGCGTTGCGGTATTGCCGGTTCCATTAGAAATACAAGGTCTGTAGTGTTACAATTGTAACAATACTCCTGTTAAAAATGCACACATACTGTACCCCCCCCCCCCCCAAAAAAAACTTTTAAATTTCGCGCCTTTTCAATAGCTCTCTTTTCAATATGGGAAAAATGATTTTAAATGACAATTTCTTAAGTGTAAGAATTAAACAGGAAAATGGAGGCTGAGTGAAAGATAAGTGTAGTTTTAAATATAATTTGTTAGTTTAATTATAAGGTATCCATGAATTTACCAAAAACATTCGTGTTTTGGGTTAATTTCACATTAATGATATTTGATTAAGTTTAATTTAACGGTTTATCTAGTGTGGATTTAGTTTATAATACAAGTTTCAATGAAATATTAACTTTAATTGCAATTACTCTAAAATATGTAAGCGCTTTTGATGTATTTTAATGATGAATTAAATTAATTCGAAAGTGAAATAGGAAACATCTGTGGCTGTGCGAAAAACTTGTGTTGTTTTAATCTTAATTTGAGCGCAGTTCGGGAGTGTCGATTAAGCTTAAAAGTATAATTTATTGGAATTTTTTACCCTAATTGGAATATTTTGTGCAGTTTAACATTTTTGCCACAGTCATTATTTTACCCTAAACTTTTGAATTTCGCGCCAATTAATGTACTTTAAACATAGTTGAAATTAACTGAAGTGTGAAATAGAAAACATTTGGCTATACCAACGGCTTGGGTAGTTTTAATCTTAATTAAACAGTTTATTTAAAAGTTATTTGAGCTTTTAATCCAAAAAATGAATATTTTTGGTTTAATTTCACGTTAATTATATTTAATTGATTTAAAATTAACGTAAGATTGTATTTCGGCAGTGTACATTTAGGTTATAAATGACTTTCAATATATACTTAACCTTAATTGCAATTTTTAGTGGGTTTTGAATCTTATTTTACCTTAAACTTTCGAATTTCGCGCCTATTAATGTACTTTAAAGATAATTTAAATTAACTAAGTATGAGATAGAAAACATGGGGCTATACTAAGAGCTTGTGCAGTTTTAATCTTAATTAAGTATTTTATTTCAAAGTTACTCGAGTTCTCATCCAAATATGTATATTTCATGTTTAAATTCACGTTAATTATACTTAATTAAGTTGAAATTAATGAAGGATTGAGGTTTGGCAGTGTTGATTTAGCTTATAAAATGAGTTTCAAATCACCTTAATTGTAAAGTTTAGAAGAGTTTTTCATTCTTGCCAACACAATGTGTTAAACTTTTATCATACCGCGTGCTAAATTTGCGGTAACATAAAAATCATCTATAACATATGTTAATGAATGATGTGATTCTATAGTTTAGCAACTTTGGCTTCAATAACAGTAATTAAATTAAATACCTAAACAATTCATAGCAATTTAGACAAATAAATGTGAACTGTGGAGATAGCCAACAACGTAACCCTCCGTTGCTGACGTGGTTACGTTGGAAAAATCTGCGCTGATGTAAACGTGGAAATTATTTGACTAATTAAATTACATAACGACACTGTCCTCCTGGATTAATCAGCACCACTGTTACTTATATTTATGAATTAACAAAATCCACTGTTGTAACAAATAGTTAAGCTGCGCTAACGTAAACATCACGACTCTGCAGTAGGGAAAACATATTAAACTTTTTGTCATCTTACCGTAGTATTTTGAAGTTTTCGATCTTTTCACAGGATAAAAAGCATTATCTTTATTTCAACACGTTAATAATTTGAATAGGTATGCCATTTATTGGAAGCGCACACGGTAAATACAGCATAAAAAGCCTAGTGTTAACCCGGTTAGGCTATGTTTCTAGCATAAAATTGAGCAGACTATACACAGGATTCCAAAACAAATGAGAGCTGGAAATCAGCCTTTTTAATAATCTTTAAAGAGTAACTAAAATAGGGTAATGGCAGCCCTCTGCCTTCGACTGTATCAAGCTCTATGGGGAAATAATATGCGGTGCTATTAGTCTATACAACTTAAGCCTTGGCCGTAAAGAACATTCAAAAACTTACTTTAAATGATATAAAAACCTCTGTTAACTGTAATTATTTACCTGAATTACTTTTCTAGACGAAAATTCGACCTGATAACGACGTATTTCTTATTAAGGGTGCTACAGTTAATTAGAAAATACATATAAAGGTGCTCAAGCTCGGTTGAAATACCAAAGTAATTTGTTAGCGTCCACTGCTAAGAAATTAGGAAAATCAGCAAGAAAGCCAACATTTGAAATATGTCAACGTAACTTGTTAGCACCCACAAACCTAGGCCCTTCTAGTTGTCAACGAGAACGAAATGTAGAATTAGGTTTAAGCGTGCTATAAGGTTAGGCTGACTTCTGGCCCAAAAGTAATTTTTTGACGTACTATCTTAATTAGTTAAATTACAAAAATTAGAATTCATTAATTAAAAATCGAAACACGTAAGTTTCCCATTTAATAAATGCTTGTTAATTTAGAAGTATTCCGAAAACTAACTTCGCTATAGTTTTTCCGTATGGCCTGCCACAATTGCCTTAAAAAACTGAAAATTTTTTAATGCTTTTTCTATGGGACGCTAACCCTAAAATCTGTGAATTTTCCTTTAACATTACGGAAGGGTGTCATGTCATATCTACAAGGGCCTACCGGCCCTGTAGAATAAAAACAATTCTAGACATTTTTAAGGATTGCTCTATAGTTTTCTGTGTTAAGAGAGGATGAGGAGAAACTAGAATCATTACTCTTTCAATAAAGACTTATGCCCAGAAATTTTACCCACTAAAATCAAATTCCCTGGCATTTCCCTGACTTTGCTGAAATTTTTAAAATTTCCTGACTTTTCCCTGACCTTTTCGGTCCATTTTTAAATTTCCTGACATTTCCAGGCTTTCCTTGACCCGGGCAACCCTGGGATAAAAACTTCCGTTGTTAAAAGAAGAAAAAAAATTCTTTTCGCATTTTGGAATTTTCTAGGTAAGCTTTATATTGACGTTGAATAACGTAAACAAAGGTAGCTCCCCAATGTTTGTTATTTGGCTAAAAGGAAGGTTACACGCCCCCTTCCCCCCCCCCGCCCCCAGGGGAAAAATATATTTGAATATAAAGCGGATTTTGTCGGAACAACTAGTTAAAGTCAATATTCACACGCGCACGGCCTAAAGGTAATGACAAAAAGTTTCCGATTAAACTTAACTTACTGTTCAATGACGTAAAAATTATCTCCATCGTCTCCTTGCCTTATAACAGTTTCACCGGGTTCAACTTTCCGTTCAAACATGGCGTCTAGAACTTCTTGCATTTGCTCCTGTAATTAAATTTAATTGAAAACGTTTAACTAGAGACTTTGGCGAATTAAGTTCTAGTTCAAGAAGCGAAACCGCGGCGGGTCTTCGGTGAATTTTACATTTGACGAATTACGAATTGTATAGCCAGAAGTATATAATACTTCTCTTCGAGAGAAGTGTACCACAAAACGGGGTAATAGGGACTTGGCAATTCGGGCTTAACTCCGCCCCCAGCGCCATTATGGTATGTTTTTTTAACAGAATGAAAGCTATATAAGCCCCTCCTCCTGGTATGTTTTTAAGCACTAGTGGAAGGTAGCCTGACGTTGCATGACGTAGTACTGCCAAAACCCTCTAGTAACATAATTCTTCATCCCAACATCAGAGATCAGAACATGTTTCTAAACCGAATCACATACGCCATGATAAATAGTTCCCCCATCATTACTCAATTATCGCTTAACTATTTGCCAAGGCGCATGCGCTTGTAGATTAATTTTCGTCCCACGTCAAGACGAGACGGGTTTGTGGGTTGATTGCTACTTGGGATTTAGTACCACCAAACCGTTATAGAATTCACCCCACGGTGCGATATAGTTACCCATCTGAAGTTTGATAAGCGAGAGAGCAAATAAGAATGGTGAGCGTGGGTAGAATCATGTTACACAACTAAAGTATTAAGAGGATACAGAGTGTCATCCTTCTTTCATTATACCCTTCTGGTTTGGCGTATATAACACGCAAAAGGGTACTAGATTTCTAGGGAATTATCGGGGTAAACCAAGCTGCTCTACGAGTATAGCGTATATATATACATATTTCATCTTTCAAAACATAATATAGGGATATCAGGGCTCCCACCGAAATCTCAAAAATAAATAGGGGAAAAAGGGACTTTTCACGATAAAAGTAGGGACCTAAATTTTAAAAGTAGGAACCAAAAAGGGACCACTGGTAAAACTAAATGATATCTTTAATATGTGAAAATAGCTCACTTCTCCTGGTCCAAATTAACCAGTTAATTAATAGCTTGGACTATAACCAGGGATAAGATTGTTAAGGAACAAAAATCCAAAGAATAAATAGGAATTTAAGTACCGCTTCAACAGTTATTTTTGTTATCTCTACTTGCCTGACTACTAAATAAATACTTTTCTGAGCTTTATGAAAATAGGGTGATTTAAGGACCGAATACTAATAACCGAACCAAAAATAACTACCCAACCATTGTTACAGTCCGGTGGATGGATTTAAATATATTAGCTCTCCCAAGTAGCGCTTTTCTACACTGAGGCCAGAATGCGCGAGTGTTTAGCCCCTCGGTGACACTATAAACTACTTCAATCTCACTATTAAATTATACTTTGTCGAGGGGTCCGACATTTACACGAAATCCCGTACGCTTCTCGCGAAATCTTTGAAGTAATCAATAAATTACGAAATGAAAGAGAAATTCCGAAATCTTAGGCGAAATCAAGAAATCCCGAAATTCCGTACGCTTTTTTTTTTTTTTTTTGGTATAGTCGGACCCCTCGTTTATTGTACTTGGTATGCCTTAAAACATAAACATTTATAGTTTAGAAAGAAATACCAATATGGCGGCAAAGAATAGAGTAACGCCGGAATTGCCAGGAACGTTTGAATCAATACCGAACATCTGTAATTATAATAAACTAGCTGTTACCCGCGGCGTCGCTCGCGTGTAATAAGAACTTCCGTCAAAATGATATAAAGAATGGGTAGATTTTACTGATTCGACTAATATTTTTGTAGCACCCTAGGAGCGAAGGCACTCGGCGTTGCCCGTCAGCCCGTCGGGACATTTTTAATACTTTTCACGCGGACATTATTCCATAAAGAAGGGTTTTAAATTTCTGGCCGCCATTTAAAAAGATAGCCACAAATCGAACCCGAAAGACCATTCAGCCCGTCTATAGGTTAAAGGAAACCAGTGTACTAAATATTTGCGAAATCGGTTGAAACGCGCGGACTTTGTTGCAGAGAAGATTTTTTACATTTCGGGGCGCCATTTATTAAGATGGCGGCGGATTGGAAAAATCTTTCTTAGTACGCGCCTACTACTTACGAGTAACGTTCCTGCAAATTTTCAGCCTTCTAGGGCAAGCAGTGTGGACTGGGCGTTGATTATCAGTCAGTTTGTCAGTCAGGACTTTGATTTAAATTTAGATAAATCAATTAGTTCTTCCATGATAGAACTAAACAGAAATATTCATTAATTTGCTTGAACCGGCAAATAATAATGCTTGAACAGGAAAGATTTGATTAAACAAAATTCCTAATAAATAAAAGTTAAACAAGATGGGCCAAAGGCCGGGCTCATAATAGTAGCCACATCGTACAGTACTTAACAGGCGTACATAAAATTTACGTGAATAGCCCCTCGATGCGCTACTATTATCTGTGCTAAAATGATTACCAGTAATCCTTACTTCAATAAATTTATTTATGTAATAGCGCGACGCCAAGAGAAAACTTGAGTGAGTAGCCCCTCGATGCGCTACCCTTAACATTGCTAAAATGATTACCCGTAAGGCCATTCTAAAAACGAGGTTTTAGCTTTAACAATGCCAAAATGATTACACACAAGTAACCCTTAATATAATTAGAAATTATTATATGTATTGCAATTTGAAATTAAGATTAATCAATATGAGAAATTTGGTTTTAATCGCGTAGTTCACACATTTGTTATGATTAGAAATTTTACAAGAAAAACGGGTATAAATGCGGAGTTTGATATTTTGAATTTTTTGGAAGTGTTTTCGGGAGAAAGCTTTGGTAAAATTCGAGAACACTACCTAGTTTAAAGAGGACATTTTGGTCTATTAGATTTGCGTGGCGGAAGGAGCCATCTTATTTACAACCGGTGATTTGACACAAGGAATTTGAATATTATGGAAATATGGGGTTTTCTGTTTATTTTTTTGATTTTTTGAAAAGAGTTTTCGGGAGAATGCTTTGCAATTAGGGAATAATATCTGTGTCTTTTTGGGGAGAAGCGTTATTAAATTAGTTCTGGAAAGGTCAAATTCAATCGTAACTTATATTTGGAATGGTCGGAAAACACAATGCACTGTATAAAAGCACCCTCTGCTATATTTAAACCGCGTGAAACTAGCTGGTTTAAACGATTTTTTTAAAACCTTTACAAAAAGTTAGACTTAACTTTGCACTACGAGAAATGAGATACTATACCTTTTCAGCCTTTGCTAGTACTGTAAAGTTGGGTTGTAAAAAAGTGTACCCCCTTGGTCGCGAATCCTTGGGTCTAACTCGCAAAAAGTTATCCACCTCGTAATGTTAAGCTGCCTAGAGATTAACATTACGATTTCGGATTGAGTATAAATATAAAATCCCTGGCGGGATTTTCTTAATAACAGAAAGTTTTAGTGATTATCCCCTCCTTACTATCATAATTCCCTTCCTCATAAGTAGACGAACGAAAAATTTCACCTCACCACAATTCTCTCCCTTTCACTTTCCCTTCAACGACAAACGAAAACTTCTATACAGCCAAAGGTGGGTATACTGGCACGACGGGGACGACGACGGGGACAACAACAGGGCAGGTCAAACTAAGAGCCTCACCGTAGATGTACGTCATACGATGTGACTAAAAATACTTTGACGTACTTTTTCTTACTTGAGAAGTATTACTACTGAAAGCTTGTGCAGAGTTGAGAATATGTAAATCGAGTCCATGGTCTTACCTTTCATGATGGCGGCAGGAGGATGGGGGGGGGATGAAGAGAAACGTCCAAACCGCGGTCCCCATCTCTTTAGATGCAGGTTACTGAAAGAACGTGTAAAGGATCAAAATTAAACACTTACGCCCGTCTTTTCACAAACTAAATAAAGAAATATATTTTTTAAATTAATTTTTGGGACCCTTTTACGAACTGAAAGAGCTTACCTTCCTCAATACACGTATATTAATAATCTACACCTAGATTAGGCGGGAATACAACTTTCCAGGGGCGTGCCAACCTTTTTACTGGAGCGGGGGCAAAATCCTACACTGGTAGAGAAAGTTGTGTAAAACATTTTGCAATTGTGTAAACAACTTTGAGCCACCTTAACCTCTTTCCAAACTCATACAAGAGCAAAAATTATTTTGCAGTACTTCAATGTAGTTCAGCACTCATCAAATATCTAAGGCTATACAGTGTCTCGCATGCACTATAAAGTTACGAAGAGGTCCGCATGAACGTGAGATTTAATGCCTGACCAATTCAATACTCGTGGGATACAGTGGCCACGATTCTATAAGGTGCCATTTCTAGAGGAGCATACATTTCTCTCTTCTCGTAAATCGTAGAAAATAGTAAAAACGCAAAGAAAATATGTCCATTAAATTAGCCTAGGCTAATTTAATGGACTTCTGCTTTAGCCTACCTATTCTTTCCCAAAGTTGATAGCTACAATAATTTGAAGCGCTATCGGCTACACGGTTACACCCTTTCTCTCTTGGAGCTGGCAGTTAATCAGCTCTATGATTAGCCACGGTTTATGCGAAAGAATTGCAACACTATACTGTATAGAAAACTGTGGTTGCTATATGTATACATGAATGTGTAAAGAAAAAATGGTGGAAGTCAGGAACGACACATTCTCGAGATTGTCAAACAATTCGAAATTCTTCATTTCCAGGACTAGTTTAAAAATGATTCTACATTTCTACAAAGATATGACAACCTGAGCTTTATATTGAACTTCAAACCGTCCTCGAGCGACGATTTTTGAACTATCAAAGCTGTCACTTTTACCAATCCCTTTTAGGATTGCAATATTTATGGAATCACGTGCAATGTCTATTCGCATGCATCACACTAAATAACTGGGCATCAGCGCAAACTCCATTGGTTATTACATAACTACACGGAGTAAAAATTGAAGAACTTCAAATAATTTATTTATAAATATTACGAACATGTTAATGATTAAGACCTGTATTTTCTTAATCACTTCCAAAAACTGACTTCCTCTCACAACAAGAGTACACTGGGTAATGAAAATTTCACTTTCAATGAAATTTTTTACTATTTAGACTCAGTCACCAGAGCGGGGGCGATGCCCCCGCTAGAAAATTAGAGCGGGGGCCTTTGCCCCCGCTGCCCCCGTGGTTGGCACGCCCCTGCAACTTTCTAAACTAGTAATTCTCTATTGTGAATGTAATATTTTCCTTTAAGTCTAGCAAATTTTTCAAGTTGCTAATTTAATTTTTATACCAGGGATAGATTTAATTTTAGAAGCAGGAATGGAGAACGGTTAGTATTTACTTCAGTCCGACTCATAGCCTAGTATAGAACCCCTCCCTCCAAACACGTAGTTAAAAGTTTAAATTATCTTATAGGCTCACTTAAAGTACGTTTTGATGACGTTGCTGACTCGGTTGCTGACGGGAAGGCGAAAAATACTTAATTCCTTTTTTCCTCTGCCGCTCTGACCCGCCTCTTCTTTCATACCCCTCCGTCCCGTGGAAGGGGTCCGTTTTTTTTATCGTTATTTTATTTTTTTTATTAATAGTAAATTATGGTTCTTGGATAAAAGTAACTGTTTTTTACTCTTTCCCTACACCAAAAACTCTACTAGAAAAGTGTTTAAGATGGATTAAAGATTGTGGGAGGGTCGAGTTAACGGATAAAATTAAAAAAATATCACTACAAGTGCAGTCAACACGTAACATAGGCGGCGTTGCTTCAAAGTCCTAAGCTGGCGTGAAAAACCCGCTATTTTTTTAATAGGGAGCTAACAACTGGCTAGGGGGAAGAGATAGTCTGACGTCACGCAGCCCCTTTCTGGTTGGTATTTTTGCGCGTAGAATGCTGTTTCCAACCGTTAGGGGGGATGAAACTCCAGTAAGAGATAGAAGGGTGTGACGTTTCAGGGTCAGAACTGTTAGCTCCCTATTGTATTTGCGAGGTCACGTGATACGCATAACCAAGGTACGGGTGCACGAATCTCCCATTGAGACGCCGAAACCTGAGCTCTAAGATCGTGCAGTCGAAGACTCCTAGCTACTATTACGCTCGTACCGCTTTTATATCCTATCCCTCTCTCCCTCTCTCTTGGATACTGATAAAAATTATTGCATTAAAAAAAACGCAAGAAGCTTCAGAATGTCATCGAACAAGCAGAGTACCGCTGCGAGGAAGCTTTTTTCTTCTTGGCCCTCCTTGACAACTAAGTAAAATTTAAAATTCTCGAAGAGAAGTATTATATATTGTAACACACCTCTCATTAGTTTCATTACATTTGGACCATTAGATCCAAAGATATTGTGGATTAAATACTGAATTTACAATTTTGACATTAGAAATTAACTTTTATTAAAAATCTATTCATTCTAAAACCTTGAATCCTTTTTAGCATAATAGAATAGATTGTAACACACCTCTCATTAAAATTTTCGGACATTGGGACCAGTAGATCCGATCATTTGAAGATGTATTCAGTCTTAGCCCTGAAACCATCATTTTGACTTTGGAAAATAGTTTTTATAAGAAAAACTATCCACTCTAGAAGCTTGGACCCTTTTTAGTGTAATAAAACACGCCAAAACACACGTCTCATTAAAATTTCAGGTCATTTGGATGTATAGGACAAAGGATCTGGCCAAAAAAAGCTCCCTCCTCCCATAGAACTTAATGTTAATTTTGGGTTCCTTTGGATAATCTTCAAAAGTCGCGCTTAAACATGTAAATCGAATTCTTTGAACGGGCTTCTATAGCGCGATCAGTGTTGCGCGTGATCGAGTGAACTATGCTGTAGTACTAGTAGGGAAGTTGTAGCCAAGGAGTACTAACTACATAGGAGTAGAATTGGTAGAAAATGTGTGAGCTAGAAAAATTCTTATACAAAAGAAAAAATTAATAAATAAATGAACGAACAATTCTTAAAGAAATGATTTTAATTTTATTATTTATCATTTAATACCTTAAATTACACCTTGGGGAAACAAAAAAAAAAAAAAAGTGTTTAAATAAATTGGGACTTATTTCCTTGTTTTTTTGTGTTTAGAGAAATTTAAACAAATTGTTGGTCCTCTTATAAATAAAGCCTTTTTTTGGTATTTTTTTTTTGTTTTTTTTTTCAGTAATGTTGGTTTGTTTTCTTATTTTTCTTTTCTTACTGTTTTACATAGTACTTAAGATTCAGAAAAACCACAGAGAAATTACGTGCATACTGCATAGCTATCTTTTTTTTTTTAAACAGCGAAAAATCTTTTTTTTAATTTTTAATTTCATGTTTGTTTGTTTTTTTTCTTTTCCACGCAAGATTTCTTCCGTAAGCTTTTGGTGTGAAAATTTTTAACCCTTTTTCATTCGTTTTTTTTTAACCTATTTTTTTGGGGAAGGGGGAGGGGGAAGGAGCTAAATATTAATAAAATAAAATTCGTTATTTAAATAAGTTTAATTAATTAACATGACATTTTTTTAATTTTTATTTTTTTCCTTTTTGTCAAAAGGGGGGTGGGGGGAGGGGGAAAAGAAATAAACGCTCGTGTGGGTTTTCTGTTGATTTTCGTACCTTTAGATACTTTTTTTTTATTTTTTACTCTCTCTTTTTTCCCCTGGTCTCAATTACTGTTCTTGTTCATCCCCTAAATCGTGTTTCACTTTGGAAAAATCAAAATCTTCACCAGTGGCACGTCGGAAGATGTCTAGAACATCCAAGCAAGTAGTTTCAAAATGAGTGGTTGCGTCGTACGATCCAGAGATGAAGATCTGTCAAAAAAAAAATAAAATAAAAAAAAATAAAATAAAAAAAAATAAAAAAAAAATTTTAAAATAAAAAAAAAAATAAAAAAAAAAAATTTAAAAAAAAAATTTTAAAATAAAAAAAAAAAATTTAAAAAAAAAATTTTAAAATAAAAAAAAAAAATTTAAAAAAAAAATTTTAAAATAAAAAAAAAAAAAAAAAAAAAATTTTAAATAAAAAAAAAATTTTAAAATAAAAAAAAAATTTTAAAATAAAAAAAAATTTTAAAATAAAAAAAAATTTTAAAATAAAAAAAAAATTTAAAATAAAAAAAAAAAATTTAAAAAAAATTTAAAATAAAAAAAAAATTTAAAATAAAAAAAAAATAAAATAAAAAAAAATAAAAAAAAATAAAAAAAAATAAAAAAAAATAAAAAAAAAAATCGCATTTTCGTGTCTCACGGGGACTTTTGCAATTTAATTCAACAGGTCTTACCTGACTCTCTTTTCCTTCATCTGTAGGGGCAAAGACATCACTGACACACGTGAACCTTTAAATAAATAAATTTAATTTCGTTTATAATTAATGAAATAATTAAAAAGTAATAGTTTTTTATTTTATTTCGCTAATTTGAAGTCCCTGTTATCAAAAAACAAAAGTAAAAGTAAAATTACAACTTACTTCTGCTTAATAGGTCCCAAAAGATCTAGACCAGGTTTAATTTCAACTTCGGGATTTTCAGTTTCAACAGTAGTGCTAACCATAGCGATAAACCAATTTTTCGCTGCTACTTGATGAGTATAAGATACCATTGAAACGTAAATATCTAGAAATATAAAAGAGACAAAATTAATTATTTATTATCTTAGAAAAATCAAAAATGGCGGTTAGAAAATGGCAGAACATACCAGACTTTCTTCCAACTTGTTTTTGAGGAATGATAATCTGGCAGGAGAGGGCGTCCTTGGTGTTGGGAATGGGATGATTCAACAAGCAAATGCAACGAATAACTTGTCCAACTTTTTTGACTCGATCAGGAACGTAAGAAGGATCGCAATAGACTTGCTTACATTTGGCTGTCTCATCCCCAGAACGCACACCAACAACTTTGCCATTCTCCATGACAATTTCGTCAATGGGTTTGTCTAGCATGTAAGTTCCTCCGTAGATAGCGCTAAGACGAGCGAAACCTTGAGGCAACTCTCCTAATCCGTATAAGGGGTACAAATAAGGGCTCTTGCCGTAACGAGCCAATGAATCACTGTAAAGCCTGACACGTTGAATAATTTCGTGGCATGGTTTTGCCAAATAGCTGAGAAAAAACAACAAAATTTAAAGATACGTTAAGCCTTTGCTAATGAACAAAAGTGCGTGTATGTCTTGCTCCCCTTGTTTTCATTTAAAATTATTTTAAGATTATAATCTCTTAAGTTTAATATGAAATTAATATTTTCTTTTAAGGTTACTGTACTTAATTATAAACATATTTAATAAAAATATGAGAACCAAGGGTAAAATTAAAAAAAAAATCGGTTAAGCCTTTGTTAAAGAACAAAAGTGCGTGTATGTCTTGCTCCCCTTGTTTTCATTAAAAATTATTTTAAGATTATAATTTCTCAAGTTTAATATGAAATTAATATTTTCTTTTAAGGTTACTGTA
Organism: Phalangium opilio; assembly: GCF_054372755.1. NCBI lineage: Eukaryota > Metazoa > Arthropoda > Arachnida > Opiliones > Phalangiidae > Phalangium > Phalangium opilio. Next base: position 717,074 of record NW_028324156.1, read on the forward strand.
CTTAATTATAAACATATTTAATAAAAATATGAGAACCAACGGTAAAATTAAAAAGAAAGAAAAAAAAATCGGTTAAGCCTTTGTTAAAGAACAAAAGTGCGTAGTATGTCTTGCTCCCCTTGTTTTCATTTAAAATAATTTTAAGATTATAATTTCTGAAGTTTAACAAGAAATTAATATTTTCTTTTAAACTTACTGCACTTAATTATAAACATTTAATAAAAATATGAGAACCAAGGGTAAAATTAAAGAAAAAATCGGTTAAGCCTTTGTTAAAGAACAAAAGCGCGTGTATGTCTTGCTCCCCTTGTTTTCATTAAAAATTATTTTAAGATCATAATTTCTGAAGTTTAACATGAAATTAATATTTTCCTTTAAGGTTACTGCACTTAATTATAAACATATTTAATAAAAATATGAGAACCAAGGGTAAAATTAAAAAAAAAATCGGTTAAGCCTTTGTTAAAGAACAAAAGTGCGTGTATGTCTTGCTAACCTTGTTTTCATTAAAAAAAACCTTTTCAAATTTATAATCTTAAGTTTAATATAAAATAAATTGTTTCCTTTAAGGTTACTGCAATTAATTATAAATATACTTAAAATATCTGAGAAGTAACAAATTAAAAAAACCAGTAAGTTAAGCCTTTGCTAATGAATAAAGGTGTGTGATATGCCTTGCTCCCCTTGTTTTCATTAAAAAAACCTTTTTAAATTTATAATCTCAAGTTTAACATAAAATAATTTTTTTTCTTTTAAGCTTACTTCACTTAATTGTAATTAAATATATTTAACGAAAAGTAGAGTTTCAATGGGAAAAATTAAACTAAGAACAACAAGTATTTTAAGTGATAAATATTGAAAGTAAGTACTTACTCATCATCACGATAAAGAGCCAAAGCGTGTCCAGTAAAATCAGCGGTATCTTTATCCAAGCCAAATTTTTCATACAGTTGAGCTGAAGTTGTTACATTAGGATCAATTTCTTTCCACGTCTTAGGATCTTCAAACACAAAGTCTTGAACGTAGATCAAAAAGTTCCTAAACCTCCTCTTTTCAAACATTCCCATCAAATCTTTAAAAAAGAAATAAAAATCAAAATGAAAAATATATTAAATATATAATGGACCTTTAAAGTTTAAACTAATAATATTTTAAAATACATTCATTGTAATAAAGAATAAAATATTATATTAAATTTTTAAAAAATTAATAAAAAAGACTCACTAGATCCTAGAGCTTCCTTCTCATCAGCGGGAACTTTATAAATTTTGCCGCCTTTGTAGACGTAGCTACCTTCAACAGATTTAAATTCGAGATAACGCGTTACACCGGTATGGATCAAAAGCTTGACCAGTTGACCTTAAAAGAACGAAAACGTTCAAAATTTCAAAGCAACACTTAAATATTAAAATTAATTAAAATTACGTTTACAGAAAAATCATCAACTCACCATTAGCCATAAGAAATTTTGGAATGAGGTCGACATTCCAGTCCCTAGAGCGACCATATTCTTCTATTTGAGCCGAGGGAATGTTAAATTTCACAAAAAGTTCTTCCAAAGGAGTGATAGATGCGCTCTCGCCACCGTAGTATTTGTTTCGATCCATATGTAGCACCTTTTTCCCACTCACAGAGAGCATGCCACTTAATATACATTCCTAACCACGTGTTAAATTAAATTAAATTAATTAAATTAACGTCAAACTAAACGAAAAAAATAAAATCCCAAGACCAGTAACTGTATTATGTTTGAGTTTGAGAGATAAGCTACACTAAGATCTGATTATTTGACAGTACATGTAGAGATGCCAGAAAATTTGGAATTAACCATAAGTTTACGAGAAAGACTGACTTTTTTTCGCTTTACGATTAAACTGAACTGAATCCGTGTCTAAATACCGTGGAAAATTGGCATTGTTGATCACGGAAAACATGGGACCTTTCACGGAACATTGGAAATACTTAGGCCTAACACACTGAAGCCCAGTGGCAGTGGGTAGAAAAATCGCCCCTATTTTAAAACCTAACTTAAGCCTCGGCTTCCAGTTGCTAAGCCGCAGCGGCTTCTCTGTCAGTGGCACGCTACTTTTCAATGATTTAAGATTTAAATTAAAATTACCTTTAATCCAGTTCCAAGAACTATCGCGTCGTATTCTTCATCCATTTTTTGAGCTGGATTCTAATATAATTTTACAAATATGATAAAAATTTTAGCGAAAAATCGGATAGGAAATTTGGTGCAACTCTTTCCGCACGGTGCGCTATCAAAACCCCAGCCTCTGCTCTATCTATACAAAATACCGCATCACTACTTTTCCCCCCCTATCCCAGCGGAGCTTCTCTAGTGTGTCCGAATCACCCCCTATCAGACGTGTTATTACTATAATAAATTTTAAGCCTTTTTTTAATTTATCTGAACTCAGAATAGATTATACATTAAGAATTAATAGTATTTTCCTAAATTAAGTGAGATATTAGATGATTAAAACATTTTAACAGTGGGACTATGAAATTATTCAACGCCCTATTTTGTATCCCTCCGCCGCTAGGAAATTTATAGTAGACCAGTGTCAGATTAAAAAAAATAAATAGACCTACTTACGTCACCACTCTGTAATCCCTATAGAGTGCATTCGGTTCAGTTCCCAGGGATGCCATATTGGGCTGGAAACCCGCCAATTGGGCTACTTCTCTAAAAAATTGGCTGGAAATAAAAGGGTTTGCTGTTGGCTGGAAATTGGGCTTGTCGGGATTTTTCTTAAAATACCGCCAATAAGCCAAGATCATTAAGAATGCCCAAAAAACTGTCAAATAGTACTGTCATCCCTTATGGTTTCATTTAGTCAGTTTTTGGGCTTCTTTGCGAAATAACGATTGGCGGTTTTTTGGGCTTGTTTCCAATTTGATTTTGGCGGGTTGAAGGTTTTAAATCTGGCATTCGGTTCAGTTCCGAGTCCGACAGTTCGGTCAACTTCTTCAAAAATCGAAATGTCTGGCGCCGTGAGAGCTACAGTTCGCGCCGTAGCTAAAACTCGAAAAATACCTTCAAGATCCGCTCTAGTTTTAGTAAGATATTTTTTAAATATTCTTCCAATGATATTTTTTCCGTTATGACGTGATTTGCTTCTAAAAAAGCGTGACAAAATTTTATAAGTAATAAAAATTGTTAAGCCTTGGCGCCCTAAACTATTTAAAAATCTATTAGGCACGCAGTAGCCATAAGCCAACTTAACTTGGCAGCATTGGTATAAGGGAGACTTCTTACGTAATACCAAAAGTCCATAATAATAATAATAAATTAAACGAATTTCTTGACTTTCTTTCAGACTCCCGCAGCTATTTCCAAAGTCAAAGAAATTTTAGTCAAAAAACCTGAAGCTGTAATTAAATTTAATTAAAAACAAACCAAATTATTTATTAAATTAATTCCAATAAAACTTTTAGATAGGTTTAAGAGTTGGTGTTAAACAACGAGGATGCAGTGGTTTAAGTTACACATTAGATTATGCAATTGAAAAAGGAAAATTAGACGAAATAGTTAAACAAGATGGTAAATTAAAATTGGGCAAGCCCTTGGGGGGGTCCTCGTGTTAATCAACTTAACCCTCGTTTATTTTAGGTGTTTGCATATTAATTGATGCCAAAGCTCAATTAACACTTTTAGGAACTGAAATGGATTTTGTAGAGAATAAATTAGCCGCGGAATTTGTCTTTAACAATCCAAATGTTAAAGGAACGTGTGGTTGCGGAGAAAGCTTCACAGTTTAATTAGATAAAAATAAAATATATACTTTAGTTTAATTTAATTTATTTAAAATAAAACTAATTGTAAATAGAACTTGTATATATATTAGTTAATTAAAATTATTATTTTGTTGAAAAATAAAAACAAGCTTTAAAAATAAAAATAAAAATAAAAATAAATAAAAACACAAACATGATTTTTTTTTTAAAAGTTATCGGTAACTTTATTTATTAAACTTGATAAATGATTAATTAATTAATTAATTAATATATTTTTTAAACAGGATCATTTTTTATTTTGCATTCGATAATATAATCACCCCAATTATTTTGAATATACAACTATTATACACGCCACCGAGTCTTTTACGGGTTCAAAGTCTCTCTTTTTCCCACCAAAAACTTATCAAAGAGCTTGACTGGCTGAACTTTGACTAACGTAAACGATAGCCCCCACAAAATTAACAAAAGCGGCTAAAACAAATACTGGAAACCATCTTCCGTGTGATTGAGTAACCAATTCCGCTGTTAAAGGACCACAAAGGATTCCCGGTATTGTTGCCTAGTTAATTAACCACCCAAATGGATTTAAATTTTAATTCAACAGAGTTAGAATGAAGCCCTGGGGTTTATCTAATAATAAGACTTACCAAAGTATTTGAAATTGCAAATGTAATTCCAGCATGATTAGGGGCAACATCAGCGTGATTAGATAAATGTCCAGCAGCATTTGACGCGCAAAGACCCATGGAAATAGAAATAAATCTAAAAAAAAAATATGAATACTCAAATTATTAAAATAAATTGTTAAAATTCATAAAAGTCCCCCCATCCAGACTTGTTTGGCCTATTTATGAAGTTCCCAGACATTCTTGACCTATTTATGAAGTCCCCAGACATTCTTGACCTATTTATGAAGTCCCCAGACTTTTCTTGACCTATTAATGAAGTCCCCAGACTTTTCTTGACCTATTAATGAAGTCCCCAGACTTTTCTTGGCCTATTTATGAAGTCCCCAGACTTTTCTTGACCTATTAATGAAGTCCCCAGACTTTTCTTGGCCTATTTATGAAGTCCCCAGACTTTTCTTGACCTATTAATGAAGTCCCCAGACTTTCTTGGCCCATTTATGAAGTCCCCAGACTTTTTTTGGCCTATTTATGAAGTCCCCAGACTTTCTTGACCTATTTATGAAGTCCCCAGACTTTCTTGACCTATTTATAAAGTCCCCAGACCTGTTTGGACTATTTATAAAGTCCCCAGACCTGTTTGGCCTATTTATAAAGTCCCCAGACTTTCTTGACCTATTTATAAAGTCCCCAGACCTGTTTGGCCTATTTATAAAGTCTCCAGAAATGTTTGGCCTATTTTTAAAATCCCCAGACCTGTTTGGCCTATTTTTAAAATCCCCAGACCTGTTTGGCCTATTTTTAAAATCCCCAGACCTGTTTGGCCTATTTTTAAAATCCCCAGACCTGTTTGGTATATTTATAAAGTCCCCAGACCTGTTTGGCCTATTTATAAAGTCCCCAGACCAGTTTGGCCTATTTTTAATAATAATAATAAGCTTTGTCTAAATTGGGAAATGAAAATGAAACTTACACAACAGCAGCCATTAAACTATTTACAGTGCAAAAACACAGAAGGAAAATTCCAGGTCCGACAAGTCCAATACAAGTCATTAACCTTCTAACAGAAAGTACTGTCCATCTACGTTTGATTATTAGATTATCTGCAAAATGACCAGCCACTAGAAAAAAAAAACATTTAAAAATTAAAACTAATTGGGGGGTTCTAAATTAATCTAATCTTATCTTACCAACACCAAATAAGGAATTAATAACGTAAGGCACTGCTGTAACACTGATGTCTTCTTTGTTGGCACCGAGACTTCTAGCTAGGTATGTTGGCAACCACTGCATGATGAAATAATTGGACCAATTCATAGAAAAATGGGCTATGTATATTGCCCACAATGGCCAATGAGCTATAAACTCCGTCCAACGAACATTTGGATTTGTGACCTATTAAAACAATTCTTTTAGATTAACCTGAAAGTTAAAATGACAATGGATGACTCACTTTTGGAAAGACCAATGGTAAAGCGTCATCTCCTCCAGGTGTTTTCGGTAATTCGGAATAAAAAAGAAACCACAATGCCACCCAAACTACTCCTAAACTTCCGAAAGAGTAAAACATCCATGGCCATGGAATGTGTGGACATACCAATGCAGCGACAGTTTGCCCGATTGTACCAAATGCCACTAAATAACTAAATGCCCGAGATCTCTCCTCAACAGGAACGCAATGAGCGAAAATATGGAAAATAGTAGGGAGACCCAATCCTTCTCCGAATCCCAAAAGAACTCGGCAAATGATTAAAGTTGATAGTGAAGAAGAGACTAAAGGAGTTATTATTGTTGATAAAGACCAGAGAAAGACGGCGCTAGTTAAAACAGCTTTCCCACCAAACCTAGAGGCTGCGCTAGCTCCAAATATCTTTAAATAACGTAGACAGTTTTAAACAATTGGCCCTAGAACTTCATTAATATCAAAATTACCTGACTAGATATGTAGCCAAAAGCAAAGGCGCTAAGAATCCATCCTTGCCAGTAGAGATTCCATTTATACTGATCCGTCATGGGAATGATCGCGATTGGCATGATGATTCGATCAGCGGAATTGATGAAATTTGCCATAGCGCATAATGCAATTGTTCGTGAGGTTTTTAGGAGCATTTTAGCGGATATTTTTTTTAAACAAAGATTGAAAAATATTCACTCAGGACGTCATACTAGATACGGTGCACGGTGTTTTGTTAAATATTTTCTGATATTATCATGGGCCACGTTGGACGGACGAACCATCCGTCAAAAACATTTCCATTATTCCATACGTTACATTTTATCCAAAAAAGATAGGGCCAAGGCTTAGTGAGAATTGAATGATGTTAGGTCTAAGACAAGCTTTACGCTTCATACCTGCGGTTTAAAAATATCAAATATTTGTAAGAAACTCGCGTAACTCACTTAGTTTAAATTTAATTAAAATTAAATACACCAACCATTATGCTAATAAAAAATAAAGCAAGATTATTATCAACACTCGTTTATTTTTCCGAAATTCCGACCGTGTATGTCATAGGTTGTTACGTCGCGCAGTGCGTTCCAGGCATGCCACCAAGAAACACTGGTCAATAGCATTCTTAAAAAACCGGTTAATATGTTGAAACGTACCAAACGCAACAATATAAAAAAGGGGGGAAAACCGGCGGCAAAATAGAAAAAGCGCGTGTTAAGGGAAGGGATGTTACATAAATTTCAAATTGCAAATATAAATAATTAAGTTTAATTTAATTGAAAATTTGATTTATTTATTCATTTTGAAAATGAAAAGTTGAAAACCGTGAAAACATTTACACTAATAATAATACCAGTTTACACATCTACACCAGAAAAATAATATATATATATATCTTAACCACCAAAGTATTTAACATTAAAAACACGGAGAGAGGACACACTAATGTTAATTGAATTAAAATAAGTGTCATAAATAAATTCCTACAATATTTTTATAATAATTTTATTTGGAGGATAATCTTCTTTTCTCTTGCATTTTTTGAGCGGCTTTTTTCTTCATAATTTGCAATCTTTTATCAGCAGACATTAAAGAGCTAGAAGTAGAGGAAGAAGATTTCCCCGAGTTCCCTCCATTTCCACCACCTCCGATAGCCGCGCTCGAAACACCGCTACTTGCGGAAGTTGAGGTTAAACTTCTAGGGGGCGCCGTTGATGTTTTAGACGAAACAGAGGCCGCTAATGAAACTAAACCACTGGGGACCGCTTTCCCCCCACTTTTCTGACTGGAACCGGCTAAAGACGAGAAAGAACTAGACAATTTTGAGGTATTGGCCAAAGATGAAAGACCACCGCCGCCGCCACCGCCTTTGCTTCCAAACCCCGTTTTGGTCGAACTAATCGTCGTTGAAGCTATGGGAGCTCTATTACCAAAGTTAACGGCTAAACTAGCTAAACCAGTTGGTTTGCTCGATGTAAGATTTGATCCACCGTGAGATGTTGAGCTACTTTGAGTAACTCCGGATGTCTAAAAATAATAATAACAACATTAAACATTAAGATTATCTTAACGCAATTAAATTAAATTTAATTTAATTGAACCTTTAATTCTGATCTCTTGAATGGTAATAAACTAGGAGTAGCTGGAGTTGGTAAATCCGTTGTTTTAGGGTTTTTTGTGGATATTACAGTCTCTCTTAAATTGACAGCCGTTGATCCTGACTTTGAAGATGGCTTTTGAGTCTTGGATGCCTATGTATGAAAATAATAAAATAGTTAAATAATAAATCCACTTTATTCCCGATTTGTGTGCCAAGGCTTAAGACACAAGGGGGAGGGGGGAATAGACAGACTCAATTGTAATTGGTTCTTCTGTAGCCCTTCCTAGCCAATTACCATTCAGTCCCAACTATCCCTCCCCCATATTTTGGCGTCCCACCCAACTAGAGCTGTGCCACAGTTAGGCAAGGCTTAAAACACATGGGGGAGGGGGGGAATAGTCAGACTCAATTGTAATTGGTTCTTCTGTAGCCCTTCTTAGCCAATTACCATTCAGTCCAACTATTCCTCCCCCATATTTTGGCGCCCCACCCAACCAGAGCTGTGTCACAGTTAGGCAAGGCTTAAAACACAAGGGGGAGGGGGGAATAGTCAGACTCAATTGTAATTGGTTCATCTGTAGCCCTTCTTAGCCAATTACCATTCAGTCTGACTATTCCTCCCCCATATTTTGGCGCCCCACCCAAGTAGAGCTGTGCCGCAGTTAGTCAAGGCTTAAAACACAAGGGGGGGGGGAATAGACAGACTCAATTGTAATTGGTTCTTTTGTAGCCCTTCTAAGCCAATTACCATTCATTCCAACTATGCCACCCCCATATTCTGGCGCCCCACCCAACCAGAGCTGTGCCACAGTTAGGCAAGGCTTAAAACAAGGGGGAGGGGGGGAAGTCACACTCAATTGTAATTGGTCCATCTGTAGCCCTTCTAAGCCAATTACATTCAGTCCAACTATGCCTCCCCCCTATTTTGGTGTCCCACCCAAATAGAGCTGTGCCACAGTTAGGCAAGGCTTAAAACACAAGGGGGAGGGGGGAAGTCACACTCAATTGTAATTGGTTCATCTGTAGCCCTTCTTAGCCAATTACCATTCAGTCTGACTATCCCTCCCCCATATTTTGGCGCCCCACCCAACTAGAGCTGTGCCACAGTTAGGCAAGGCTTAAGACACAAGGGGGAGGGGGAATAGTCAGACTCAATTGTAATTGGTTCTTCTGTAGCCCTTCTTAGCCAATTACCATTGAGTCCAACTATCCCTCCCCCACATTATGGCCGCCCCACCCAACCAGAGTTGTGCCACAGTTAGGCAAGGCTTAAAACACAAGGGGGAGGGGGGAATAGACTCAATTGTAATTGGTTCATCTGTAGCCCTTCTTAGCCAATAGACCAATTCGAATATTACATGCAGAGAAACAAACTTCCAGGGGCAAGCCGCCATTCTGAATAATTTCGCTCCCGCCACGAAACACCACTAGAGGGCAGCCCAAGCTCACTGCATGTTAAAGGCTAGCTAACCCGGTCATGCCTCTAGTGATATCTCCTGGCGTGAGGGAAATTATTCAGAATGGCGGCTTGCCCCAGAAAGTTTGTTTCTCTGCATGTAATATTCGAAATGGTCTATTACCATTCAGTCAGACTATTCCTCCCCCATATTTTGGCGTCCCACCCAACCAGAGCTGTGCCACAGTTAGGCAAGGCTTAAAACAAGGGGGAGGGGGGAAGTCACACTCAATTGTAATTGGTCCATCTGTAGCCCTTCTAAGCCAATTACATTCAGTCCAACTATGCCTCCCCCCTATTTTGGTGTCCCACCCAAATAGAGCTGTGCCACAGTTAGGCAAGGCTTAAAACACAAGGGGGAGGGGGGAATAGTCAGACTCAATTGTAATTGGTCCATCTGTAGCCCTTCTTAGCCAATTACCATTCAGTCCGACTATTCCTCCCCCATATTTTGGCGTCCCACCCAACCAGAGTTGTGCCACAGTGACAGTTAAGGCGCCCATTTCTGTCAGATTCTAACCTTTCTCATAGTTTTGGTGCATCTAATGCAATACCAAACATGTCTCGGATCATTAACTTCCGTATCAGTCACGGGTGGTCTATGACATTCCTGATGATAAAGGCTATGACACTCTTGACATTCAATAAGTTGATTTCTAGAAGTAGCCTCCAGTTGTTTGCAAACTATACAAACTAAACCCATTTCAATGGCAAAGTCCTCAGCGTCAGTTGGTCCTCCACTGGCCGAGGCAGCCAACATAGCTATGGAGTCCATTAACTCTGATTTCACAGGAACATTTACGGATGAAGATTGTTCTTCAATCTTAATGGTAACTGGTTGAGGACTGGGTGATGAGGAAACGGAGGATCGCGGAGATTCAGCTAATATTCTGGGTCTTTTGGCTTCAAAGAATAAATCGTTAAGTTCTTGATTCAGCTGAAAGATAATTAAAATTTATATTAATTAATACGAGAAATTCTACACTAAACTCGAGTTATAGACTAATGGCACCCCATGTTATTTCCCCATAGAGCTTAATACAGTCGAAGGCAGAGGGCTGCCATTACCCTATACCTTCTCAAAATGTCTCTTCTCCGCTTCCTTTCTCTTGGGTTCGTCACTGAGACTAGATTTACTGCTCTGGGAACTAGATTCATTTGAATGTCTAGGTGATCCTTTCTTAGAACCATTATTCTTATCTCCTTCCTAATTAAAAATAATTAACATTAACTATAATTAATATTAACAACAATTACTTGATAGACTTACTAATCTATGGGCAGTTAAATATCCCTTTGAATCTCTCACTGTGGAAACAAAAGTGGAGCTATGTTTGTGGCTTAAAACTTCTTCTAAAAGTTGTCTTAGTTGATCGGCGGAATCTTTCGCTTTGGAATGAAGTAATCGCAAACCTTTGAGAAAAAGCGGGTCCAAATCAAAGGAAGCCATAATCAGGTAAATTTTCGCTTTTTTTTTTGGAACTTTATGAACGTTCCCTCTAAATTGACCTCTTTATATTTTGACCCCCCACTAGTAAACCCCCTAAACCCTAAGAACAAAAGCAACCGCCCCGCTGCTTGTTCAAAAAATGTCTGATGTTTAAAAATCTGGTTTTATTCCTTTTAAATGTCTAAACTCGACTCAGTCTACAATATTTCGCCTATTTTTGTAAAAATTGGCCCTAATTCAATCGCAATAATAATTATTTCGAAATCTCTGCGCCAAATTGCGACCTACGCGGTTCGCCTCCCAACAAAAACTGAGTCTGTGTCTCTGTGATGACTGGCAACACTCAGGGGAAAGTACACGACAATCACAAGTGTAACTACTCTTACGTCGTTTTCCATTGACATTTTCCACGGAGTAGTTTCACGGGAGTGAGAATGCGTTTCCTCAAAATAATGTATTAAATTTCAGCTCCGTGTATATAGCTCCATGGTGACAAATTGCTAGCAGCCAATAGAAACGGCCAAAACTTCAACCAAATAAGACCATAAGTTTATGAGATATGTTCCATAAGTATGACACTTCCTATACTTCGTAATGCTAGAGACTTACTGAGACTCTGAGAGCTGGTTCTAGCAGAACGACAAGCGAGAATTGACAATACTCGGTTAGTTTTGCAGTCCATCTTTCTATTTAGTCTGTGCTAAGCCTTTGACAGCGCCTCACCAGGCGTCGCTTTACCTCGAATCCCTCAGAATTCTGAATACATAGTTTACAGGCGTAGAGGATTCCTACCATTAACACCAGGAGACCAAGCGACTTAGAGTGTAAAATCGTCTGCTATTTTACACTCTAAGTTGCCAGGTCTCCATGTGCAAATGGTATGAATCCTCCACGCCTGTAAACTATGTATTATTGTTATTATTATTATTATTTTTTAATAGGGTTGTAAGTCGGAAAATTTTCCGCGGAAAATTTTCCGCGGAAAATTTTCCGCTCGGAAAATTTTCCGGAAAATGACCGAGCTATATTTTTCCGGAAAATTTTCCGTATTTTTCCGCTACCGGTTTTTCAATTAAAAAGTTAAAACTTTAAAATTTTTCAATTGCTTTTCTTTTCAAAACATTCATTATTTGGTTTTAGGTGAATTCGGAGGGGTAAAAAATTGTCCAAGGGCACAGAGTCTAGTGACCCCTATTCTCTATAGCAAAAGAGACCCAAGTGAAACTAAAATTATCAGGCATAAAGGATAGTGATCGTCTGCGTCATTGTAAGGGAAACAAGGTGTTATGTTGTTAATGTTATTAAGTTTGTTAACCCTGTTTAAAGTCACAAATTATGGGAAAATCAACCACTAATATTTGGTGGTACTTTAAAAAATCTACTAAAGATGGCAAAATAACTGGAGAATGTTTTAAATCTTTAAAAGTTAGATAAATTGACTCAAAGCTCACATAATTGCTAGTTTTATATTTTTCCGATTAGCGGAAAATTTTCCGCGAAGAGGAAAATTTTCCGGAAAACTTTCCGGAAAATTTTCCGCGTTTTATTTTTCCGGAAAATTTACAACCCTATTTTTTAATATTACATTGTTATCCGTTTTTACCTCTCCGAGTGACGTATGTCACGGAGAGGTTCTGTAACGATCGTGTGTGTCTGTCTGTCTGTCTGTGTGTCTGTTGTTACACCCACGTGACCGCGTTCGCAGTTTCCAAATCGGAGCAAACGTGTTCGCCATTTCCGAACTGCTTTCACAGTCACGGAAATTGCTACTCTACTCGAGTTCTCACACCACCATCTTCTAGTCTTTGTCCATCCCACAAGGACACCAGTCTGTACTTACTGGCTTCTAATCACCACCATCTTTTCATCTTCGTCCATCCCACATGGACACCAGTCTGTACATACTGGCTTCTAATCACCACCATCTTCTGGTCTTCGTCCAATCCACTTGGACACCAGTCTCTACATACTGGCTTCTAATCACCACCATCTTCTGGTCTTTGTCCATCCCACTTAGACACCAGTCTGTACATTCTGGCTTCTAAACACCACCATCTACTGGTCTTCCGTCTATTCCACATAGACACCAATCTGTCTCATTGGCTTCTACTCCATTATCATCGTCTGGTTTTAGGATATACGCGGCGATCAGCTAGGGTTACGAGAAACGTCTAGCCTCCCTAAGGTGGGATCGCCACCAAAGGTTTTCGCAATTGCGCTTTTTCCTTGCTATTATAATGGAAACGAATCGTATATATACCCCAAAATTTGAAGAAAGCGGGCAAGAGGGGTACCCATCACTTTAAACGTCAATATTAGCAAAGTTTGAGATGATACTAAGTATAACTTTATTTTAAACGATTTAACTATTATTAATGTTAATTATTGAAGATTAAAATAATTAAAAATAATTATATTTATTTAAATATTAAAGATAATCTTGTTTCTCAACTCAAAATTAATACGGAAAGAGTTAAAAAGCAGTCTTATGTTTTTGTCTGTGTGTGTCCGTCCATTGTTACACTAGTGCGTCGCGTTAGCAGTTAGCCCTGTGTTGATGTGTTAAGAAATCATACAGAACCTTAATATTCCCTTTTTCCATAACATAAAGTGAATATGTGGAAGTATTTTTCGTAATTATGATGCATTTAGTACTTTTGTAGCTTTAAAGCTCTGTTTCATTTTGATATTCCAAAGATTTCTTTTAATATTGTTATTTGAAATGGCTGTTTATATATTACTTAAGCTATACTACATCTGTATATAGAATAATCCTTGGTTTAGTGATTTCATGAAGAAAACTAAAACCTAGACTCCGGCGGGTATATTAAGTATTATCCGCAATAGGCTTAGTGAAACAAAGAGTAAATAATTGAGGCCTGAGGTGAAGTAAACTTTGGGCTTTGATTTTCGTGTCTGAAATGAAGAGACATCAACGGTTCAGAGTGAGCCGAAAGTTAAATACACTATTAAATAATCAGGTTAAGGTTTTATAATAGAAGAAAAGATCATGGTGGCAATTAGAATAGTAATAGGGCTAATGGTAAACGGGTAGTAGCTACAGGCTTTTTATTCTCTTTATGGTGCGCATTGACTATTAGTGCTTCTAGCTACAATTTAACTTTGGTGTTATTTAACGTTAACATTCATGTTGGCAAACTAAGAATTTTATTGAGGCGAGACGAGACGATAGTGTTTACACTGCAAACCAGTTGTGAATGTAGCTTTCAGAATATACGGTAAACAGCTGAAGCGTAGACTTCATTTCCTGATCTTTTCCCCATTGACTTATTTCCATGTGTCCAAGATTTATCCTTATTGGATGTAAAATGTCGTCTGCTTTACTGTATTATTCGCTATGCTTGGAATACTGCTTCAATATTTCGTAAATTTTTACTTCAAAAAAGAGAAATAATTCCATAACTCGGTAAATAAGTTTGTAGTAGTAGACCTCTTGACTCGGAGAGGTAATATTTTGGTTTTCCCAACTTGTTTCTTGTTCTCAAATTACTGTACTCCCTTATTTTCTTTCCGTAACATGCCTAATGTATCGATTTACGATGTTCACACATACGTCACATTGTTGACTTTGTGAACAACACATTCAAATAAATAAATAAATAACCAGTGACTAACTTAAACTTATGGAACATATCTTATGAACTTATGCTAAGACTAAGAGGATGTACACTTTATACAACCAGTATTACTATTTACAAATATTCAAATTCTTGCACCCGGAAATAGGATTCTTACCGGAAGTTTAAGTGTTTATATTTTCGAATTTGACGAAAAAATTATTTATGTAGTAAACAATTAACATCTGTGTAATTGGCAGCTAAACTAATTAAGTTTGATTTGAAAAAAAATCAGAGCCAAGGCTTAACAAAATGAGTGCTTTTGCTATTATAGTCTCTGGCAGATTGGTTGGTATAAAAAACCCTATAAAATAGTGAAAATACGCATTTCACTTTAATTTTAACTTAATCTCGATTAATTCTAGGTCCAAACTGATTTTCAACAACTAGATGAAACGAAATTCTTAATTACAATCCCAGATATTAACACTATAAACCACATAGTTGTCTTTTTAACGGGACTTCAACCTTTACCAAATGGTATCGGAGGTGCTGTCTATTTTAGTTGGCCTGATCCTAATGCCCCACCTACTTGGCAATACTTGGGTTACATTAGTAATGAAAAACCAAGCGCCATCTTTAAAATATCCAAATTAAAACCTGGTAAAAAAACCAACCAACCAACCCTGAAATGCAAAGAAAACTTGTAAAAAAACCCCCCCCCCCCCAATTTGCCGTTAATTTCAGATAATGGTGAGAGTAATCCTTTCTCAATGGTTCCTGGAGGCGGAGTTGTTGTCCCTCACGTTGCGCAAATAGGAATATCTTTAGAACCGCAAACGCAGATTCAATTGCTAACCCCAAACTCAAACGCTATTCCTTCAACGGTGGATTCCTTTGTAGAGTTTGCCAATAAAATGCTTGAAAATTTTGTTAATTTTTCAACATCTTTTGCCGTAACTCGAGCTCAACTCGTCAATCCTATGAGTGGTGGGAATATGTCGGAGAATTACGTCCCCGTTTCAGCCATTCAACAATGGTACACTAATTTTATGAGAAGATTTCAGCAAAATCCCAATTTTTGGAGGAACTGACCGACCGACTTAATTAAAAATTGTTAATTGATATTTTTGTGGGGAAAAAATAATTAATTCAATGATGTAATGTAATTAAAAAAAGGGACAATGTTACTGTGTTATTTTTTGTTTTGATTACAAATCAATGTTTTTATTAATTGACTAATAACTTTAACACTGACACTGTTGCCTAAAACACGATAACGTTGTTTGTCAGATATTGAATCAGGAAATGCTGTAATTTAAAGATGAAACTTTAATTAAATTAAATTAAATTTAATTTCGAGATAATTAATATTGTTATTAATTATCTTACAAAATGAAGGGGACATTTGGGTTGATGGGAATCCCATTAAATTTGATATTTCTCTCGGGGTGAAGTAACGGAGTTCTAATTTCTTTAAAATATTTAATTTCTCTTCTTTATTCGAAGTTTCATTCGCGTTTTTATAAACTTCACAGACTGTGAATTTAGTATTTTGGTGGAGAACTGAGCCTGTACCTTTTACATAATGATTATAACTAAAATAATTAAAATATCTTAATTAAATTAGGCCTAAATGTTTAACAAAATTGGTAAATTACCCTTTAGTGAAACAACAAGAACGAATAGAACTTTCATCTACTATGTCTAAAATATCAGCAAATGTTTCCAGAACTTTATCAGGAAGTAAATATTGCGAGGAAACATTTGTTTCTAAATAATCTCCAATTTTGGATTGCGGTAACGAATTTGAGATACATTGGCAGTCATTTGATATCAGTTTTTCAAAGACTTTTCCCTCGTTATTATCAAAACAAAACTTTAAAGGTTTTCTTTTCGCTAAAAGGTAATATCTTAACCGCGAATTTGGAATTCCAAATTGATTTGGGTTCAATAAAAACTCTTGGAAAATGAATCCCGAATTCCTAATAGCTTCTACTAACGAGTTTCTCGTAACGGAGGTCTCAAATCCCTTCACATTTTCTACTAATATATAAGAGACACTATTTAAATTGGGTAGAAGTTCTAAAACATGAAATAGAGATTCAGTTCTGACATCTTTACTATCTTGTTTCAAGCCAATCCTAAAAATTAAACGTTGCATGGTTGGTTCATTAAATGAAAACTTCATAGAAACCCTTTATTTCTATACCTAGTAAATGGTTGGCAAGGGGGACTCATAGTAATTATAGATGGAGACAGAAGGTCTATTTCTTCTCGGGTTAAAGACTAAATAAATAAAATAAGTAGGCTTAAATAAATGTTTAGCTTCATCATTAATTATGTCAAGAATTGGGGATTGCCTGTATATTTCGTTCAAGTTGAACTGTGGATGGAAAATTATGTTTGTACACCGTGTTTGCAGTTGTGTTTATATCTATTGCGGCCACAACTGTATGGTCAATACCGCAATCTAAAGAGAAACACTGATAATCTTAAAGAAATTTTATAAATAAATAACAAAGCATGACTCACTCTTCGTTATTTATTTATAAAATTTGTTGTTTATATTTGATTTCCACATGCTGCATGAGAAAATCAAATGTAAACACCGTATTTAGACCAAGGCTTACCGATAAAACCATATTGCATGCCGCCGATACCACTGTAAAGCTCTAAAACCCGTAGGGGTTTCTCAACGTTTGTCATTATCACTATAAATAATTTCGTTTCCACTATTTAAACTTAAGATTAAAATATTATATTTATTTTACTTTCATCATAACAGTATCACGCTCGCGGCCATTATTTGATTTAGCCCAAAATAGACTAATAGCACCCCATGTTATTTCCCCATAGAGCTCAATACAGTCGAAGGCAGAGGGCTGCCATTACCCTATTCAGAAAGAAAAAAAATTTCGTTCACGTGACCCCTTCCCCGGTTCCTATTTTTTTAAAGAAAAGCACCACGTGCTTTAATCGGAGATTCTGATTGGTTGGAATTCATTTTCCCCACCTTTTCTGTTATATTTAAATGTTCGTTCGGTTGGATTTAGAAACAGTTCTGATTTTACGCTTGTAGAACAGTTACAGTAGTACTGGTATTTTAGAAACGTTGAAGATCGATTCTTTTCCTTTCGCGGGAGATTTATTATTCGTTACCATCTAAATTTGTGAGTATTTAATTATTTAAGTTAAAGTAAAACCTCCTTGAATTGCGTTTTAGCCTTTGAGAAAGTTCGTTGGAAATTTGGGGGGTTTACAGACCCGACCCCTTTTGTTAGTTCCCGCGTGTTTTTCGCGCCTTAATTTACGTATTTCTGAAAAAAATCTTATTAATTAACTAGTTTTTATATTTATTAAATAATAAAGGTAAAATAACGCTAGGAAAATGGCTCTAAGAATCCAACCCAACAAAGAAAATGGACCAACACAACAAATTGGTACCTAATCTTTTTAATTACCCATTGTTAATTACACGATGTTGAGGGAGGGAGGGGGGTTAAGTTGAACCTAACTATGAATTAACTTTAATTACAGGTAACGCCAAATCGGGGATAGTCATGCCAGTCAAACTAAGTCGTCCAGCTTTGGGCGATGTTAGAAACAAAATCACGATCCCTCAACCAACAAAGGCTGTGACTAAACTAAAAAGTGATCAAATTGCTGTGGAAAAAACGGAAGTCTTTCACAAAGATGATATTCGTATCACCCGAAGCAAGGCTGCTATGTCGATTCAATCCAAAAGTGAAGTGGCACCAATTGAGAAAAGTCCCGAACCAATGGAATGTGACATAGACACCGTTACCGAAGCTTTCTCCACCAAACTCCTGCCTATATCAATTGACGATGTTGATTGTAATGACGGAGAGAACCCTCAAATGGTTTTTCAATACGTCAAGGAGATCTTTGAATATCTACGTTCTATTGAGGTCTCTCTACCAATCAAAGAGGATTTCCTGAGTAACCAGAAAGAAATCAACAGCCGAATGCGCGCCATTCTTGTTGATTGGCTAGTTCAAGTTCACCAGCGATTCAGCCTACTCCAAGAAACTCTCTTCCTTACTGTGGCCATCTTGGACCGTTTCCTACAAGTCCAACAAGTATCCAAAAGTCATCTTCAACTAGTTGGAGTGACGGCCATGTACATCGCTGGCAAATACGAGGAAATGTATCCTGCTGAAGTTTCGGACTACGTTTATATCACCGATAACGCCTACACCAAGAAAGAAATCTTCAAAATGGAGATGGCCATCCTCAGGGGTCTCTCATTTGATCTGAATCGACCATTGCCCATCCATTTCTTGAGGCGGTACAGCAAAGTTGGCAACTGCGACGCTAACGTTCACCAGTTGGCGAAATACTTGATGGAACTCTCTATGACGGAATACACTCTCAGTCACTATCTTCCATCGCATCTGGCAGCCGCTGCTTTGAGACTTTCCCTTCAAATTCTCGCTGATGAAGAAGAATCCGAGTGGACGGACAACTTGACCTACTATTCAGGGTATTCGGTGGACGATCTTGAGGAACTGGTCCGAAAATTGGCTGGTATTCTGTCTAAGGCGGAAAAAGCTAAACTCCAATCTGTTCGATCCAAATATTCCCATTCTAAATTTGGTCAAATTAGTATACATCCCGCGTTAAAATCCGCGAAATTATCTAAATTCACGTAAAATAATATCATTATTACTCATCCCCCCCCGCAGCGCTCTTTAAATTTTAATTAGTTCAACCTTTTTCGAAGCCTCATTTGGCTGATTTAATATTTTTAATAAGAACTTTTTGAGAAAGGGAATTTAAAACCTTAATAAATAAGATTTAGCAAGAACTATATCTGTTGTAAACGCGTTTTAATTAATTTTTGCTTGCCCAGATATATTTTAAAAAACAATATTAAACTCGACTAAGTGTTTTAAAAAATTATTCCTTTTCAATTTCACAATGAAAAAAATGTATTTTTGAAGAGTGTTCACTTTTAAAAAATCTTATGTCATCTAATAATTAATTGAAATATTTTTGTGGTCAAATAAAGATTGCTTCCAAATTGAAAGCATGTTTTAAAATAAAAAAAAGCCTTCAAGAGTAATTTCTAAATTAAATAACAATTAAAGGAAAAGTTCATTTAACTTAACATTATACCTTAAAACCGCGACCTTTTTCTAACTATAAAAGTAAAATGTTTAAAAGAATAAATGCTCTCCTTTACAATATAATAGGCATAATTAGCGGTCTTATTCCTGATCAGCGCCACCTACCCATAGCGGCGACTTTGAGAACTACTGTAAGCGGCAAGCCAATAAGATGTCGCTAAAATCTGGTGACGTCACTGACTGGCACTCTCGGGTCTTACCAAAAATGACGTCACCAGATTTTAGCGACATCTGATTGGCATGCCGCTTACAGTAGTTCTCAAAGTCACCGCTATGGGTAGATGGCGCTGATCAGGAATAAGGCTAATTAGGCTTAAAAATGGAAGACTCTTGCACCATTGGTTTACTGGCGTCTGTTAAACCAAACTTCTCACAAGCGAAAGACGCCACAAAAGCAATGGCGGCACAGTAGGCCTCGTTCGTTTGGAAGTTTAATATTACGTGTACTTCTGCTTCAAGTCATAAATGATCGCATTCAAACTAACCCACAACGCAAAACTTGTATAATCAAAAGTGTACACTCATAATGAAACCAATAAACTATTTTTTTAAATTTGTACAAAATAATCCATGAAGCTTTGATCATATCTTTATTCATCTACCGCAAGTTTTTATAAATATTGTTTGGCCATTGCTCTCAAAAACTGTCCCTTCCTGATGTTGGCAGCTTCCCTTTGTATTTCTTCGTTATTATTCGCGTTTAATTCCAACAAACCCAAAAACTGTTGAGCTAAGGCTCTTCTATCATTCTCTCCCCTTCTAGCGTGCATATTAACTAAATACTCCAATAAGGTGACGTCCCAAATATGAGAGTAATGAGAATTACAACTATCGCAGCAAATTCTCTCCCCTAACAGTTTGAATGATAAGGTATAGTTGGGTTCCTCTAGAAACTGAGTCAAGACAGCCGCTTGCGTGTGACATTGAAGTTTAACGCAACATTGTATCATCCTTTTGACTTGTTGATCGTGGAACAAGTATCTCGGTAACAGTTGACTGAAGAAGTTGCTACACGCGGCGCCGGCAGATATGTAATATTTTAAAGCGGCAGCGTGATGTCCTTGAGTGTACATCAAGTCCGCTTGCGAATTTAACCAACTTTGATGGGTCGGATGCGTGGATAAAGCGTGGTGTAAAAGGTCTTGAAGTAACTGTCCAACTGATGATATGTTGCAATGAACGTTACTACCCAAGATTCCTGGCCATAATTGTTGATGTTCGGCGGATATTTCTTGACTGGTTTCGTCTTTAACCATATTATAGATTCGAATGATTCCACTTATTATTAATCCGAGTACCAGAGTTCCTGTTAAGCTGCGGGCGAACTTCTGGAATAACGTTTTGGTGTACTGTCCATTGTGAGAGTCTCTGTAAGATTCCTTGACGGCACCCGAACCAGATCTTTTGTACTGCGAACTTCCAGTGTTGAATAAGCTGATGAAGATGTCCCAGAGTTCTCGTACGACGGAACGACTTGATTTTGGACTGTCAATGTTGCGACAAAGCGTGGCCAGAAGTCGAGTTAGTTCCAAGGACGGGTTCGATATTTGTATTTCCAAGTCAGCTAGGATGGCCCATTCTTGGCAATTGAGTAAAATTAACGCGGCCAATTCCACAAGTTCGTTCCTGAGAAGGGATTCGCGTCCATCTAAGTATGTTGTTAAACAGGATTTAGCTTGTTTAACAGCGGCTTGTCTTTTAGGGTTGTCCGTTTCGTAAGTGTGGGATAAGGGATCGTTGGTGAATTGAAGGAGATCAGTATGGCAGAGTTCCCATTGAATTGATGAGAACAATTTTTGATGAATGTCTTTCGCGTCTGCTTCAATCTTTCGGAACATAGAACGAGAATCTTCGTAGCATTTTGAGTTTCTCAGTTCAATGGCTTTGGCCAAAAGGACGTAAGTTGTCTCTTGTTCTTTGGCAGGTTGTCCTCTAAGTTGTACTTCTAAGAAATGAGGTAATTCCCAGCGTTTATTCAACGTCGCGGCTGATGTTAACTTTCCACTTCCACTGCTCATCTTCTGGAATTGTTTCACCAATGACGTCACCGCGTCAACCCTCCTTGTGCTCAACAACTCTCTTTCCTTGCGTCCCATAACAGCGACAGAGTCTTGAGTGAAGCTGACATCCCGTGGAACTCTCGTCACACGTTTTTCCTTGACTATCTTCAAACATTTTGGATTCCTGGTTCCAAAAAGGGGTTCCATGATCCCGCACTTGGCGCATCTTGAAGTCAAATCCTTGTAATCGGTTAGAAGTAATTGTAGAAACTTCTGCAACAAGTTTTTCTGAACTAAAGTGGCTTTATCCGTCATGGCTTTTAAACCAGTACAAAAGAAGTCTTGATGTTGAGGAGAGGACAAGTAAGGACGGAGGTCGGTCAAGATGACGTCTCCTTCAACCGCGTGTCTTAATGCGTTGGCGATAACAATCTTGGGGTACAGCGGATGGTTACATCCAAATTGTCTAACAAAATCCATCTCCATTCTATCCCGAACTGATTTGGGCATCTTTCTTTTAAGATTATCCTCTAATAAGATGGTCAGAATTTCAGGGCTTCCTTTTCCCATTTCGCATAAAAGTTGAGCCACAGTTGAAGAAGCTGTTGACTGGGAACTTAGATCCTTTTCTTCCACAGACAAAGCTTGTTCGCAGGCGCTAATATAACCATCCAGTTTCTGTTTATCCAGAGTTGAAACTACGCAGTCAGTTGTCTCCAAACTTTGAAAGAGTTGGATTGATTTCTTAAACATGGTGTATGCCAAGGAATACTGTTGATTAAAGAAGTAGATACATCCTAAATCGTAGGCCAATTGGCACGTTGCGTCTTCTCGTTTAACTTCGTGTCCTTTCTCCCATTCATTGTTTGGGTCATGTTTCTCTTCAGTCAAAATCCCAAAGCATTCTGGTACTGGCATTCTAATATTGAAATCCCTGGTTTCATCTGACAGCTTCATCATTAATTCTTCCAACGAAACGACAGACTGTTGACACTGTTCCTTCAAAGTTTTGAGAATTCCTTCTGTCGCTTCAGGTGGGGCCCAAGTTGGATCATTCTGTCCAGGAACGTGAACGCTAATCCCTTTAGATTGCCTTGTTGGATAGCTTCCATTTATAACAACACGAATTGTCCAGCGGTGTAGAGTTAAGTGAGCAAATCTAACATCGGCATTCATTTCCTCCCATAAGTTGCCGCTGACTTCAAACACTGGTACTGAGGACAATGTTCTGATAAGCTCATTCAGTAGTAATGACTGCATGTGTAAGGGAAGTTTTGTTTCCAAAATCCTTAAATCCCAGTTTAAGAATGATGTAGCTTTGAGGGCTAATAACTTCAACGCTCTGAATTTCTTCTTCTCCGTTGGGGTGGATGTAATTAATGGTATACTTGTCAGGCTCTCATCCATGGGTGTTGAACCATTTTGTGGTAGAATTTCCATCTGTTCCACGATGCCTGCATTAGGACTTGATGGTGGTGTTGCCCAAGGGTTTGTAGGTTCGTTTAGACCATTATTATTAATCGCGCTTGAAGTGTCAGTACTTGTCTTAGCATTTGATAAAAAATTGGCCACTAATTCCACAACCGATTGTTTCCCATCGCTATCATGCTCTTTAGATGTCAAAAACTCCGTTAGCAAGCCAGGATTTAAAACAAAATCGAACCATAACATCTTCCCCTTCAAATTTTCGTCAATTGCGTTCGGTCTATTATTTTCACTCATTTTTGAATATTAAATAGCGCAATTAACTAAAATAACTTTTCTTCTAATTAAGCCACGTCTTAAGCACGGACAACAAAAATAATCAACCACACTGACGTGAAGCCAACCGCGAACTGGCAATTAGAATCGTCTGCTAGGAATCCTACAATGCGTCAATGTCACGTGTTCGAAGCTGGGCTGAACACAAGAATATTTTCAGCGGGATTTTTAAAATAACGAGCCACTATTCTATGGTATAGAGAAACGGCAGTTCACCGGCTTTACACTATTAGTCTCAACGGAAGATTAAACTTATTGCCAACACTCTGTACTCTTTGTTAAAACTAAGTATAAGTCCGAATCTAACCAAAATAGGTACGAATTATAATAAAAATATGATAAATCCTTACACAAATACATTTTAAACAATAAAAATTATACAAAAATGTTCCCAATTGTTAAAAAATACAGCTGATGAAAGCGAAATCAAATCTAGTTTTACACCTACGCTAAGCCTAACTATGAAAAGCATTAACTAAGTACGCCGCCTCGTATTATTAGCATCCCGGGCTTCCTGGCTATAGGCCTATATATATTAAACCTATTATTTCATGGGGTGGAAACTTAGAGAGAGAGAGAGAAAGCTAGAGAAGAGAAAGAGGGAGTGAAATACACAAGTGGGAAAATAGTTTTTGAAGGGGGAATCGCAGCTGGCTAAACTGGTTTTATTATAAACCCAACCAGGCAACCAAGGACGCTTATCCTTAGCTTGGCTTGGCTTTAAGTTCACACACACAAAAAAGCGGATGAGTTGAAATTTTGAAAAGTTGAAGTTGATAAATATAAAAAGGAAAAAAAAAAAAAAACGCTTTTAACAAACATGCCCCTCAGTTAAAAATTAATTTAACGCGTAGACCAAGCGGGAAATGTATTTCATTTATATCACTAGCGTGACATAGCCGCCCTTAATTAATTATGAGTTATGATTAAAAAGATCATCATGGAATGGCTAATCATTGTAGCATCTCTTACAGCTCTAACTATAATCTGTGGAATTTTTCTAGGAATTTACTGCTTGTAAGATCGACGTTTTCCTATTGGATAACATAAATTCTACGCGCTAATTTTAATTAAATTAAATTTAATTTAATTTTAATTTTAGATGTTGTAGACACAAAAGGAAAAGGATTAAAAAATCGCGATGGGAACCAATGCAGTTAGTTCCCGCTCCTTCTTTAGATAGGGGAAATATCTACACTCCAAAAGAAAGGGTCATAATTCTACCCAAAAGGGACTCAAAATATAAATTAATCCCAACAGCTCAAAATATAGTTTGCATTCATAATGAAAGAGCTCAAATTAATAGCAACCGTAATATGGATTTAACTTTAATCTCAACACCAGGACCTTCTAATATATGTGGAAATTTAAGAGTTAATTTGCCTGTTGAAACTACTGTTAAATTAGTTCAACCCAAAGAACAAATTAAACCAGATTCGGTACTCGTGATAGATGTAAGTATTAATTAAATTGCAAATTAATATAATGAATTAATGACTTAATTGCTAATTAATAGATGCATTAATGAATTAATTGCTAATTAATATAATGTATTAATGAATTGCTAATTAGTATAATGTATTAATGAATTGCTAATTAGTATAATGTATGAATGAATTAATTGCTAATTAGTATAATGTATGAATGAATTAATTGCTAATTAGTATAATGTATGAATGAATTAATTGCTAATTAGTATAATGTATGAATGAATTAATTGCTAATTAGTATAATGTATGAATGAATTAATTGCTAATTAGTATAATGTATGAATGAATTAATTGCTAATTAGCATAATGTATGAATGAATTAATTGCTAATTAATATGTATTAATCGCTAATTTTTATTGTATTGATGAATTAATTGCTAATTAATATATATGCATTAATGAATTAATTCCTAATTAATATATATGCATTAATGAATTAATTCCTAATTAATATATATGCATTAATGAATTAATTCCTAATTAATATATGCATTAATGAATTAATTCCTAATTAATATATGCATTAATGAATTAATTCCTAATTAATATATGTATTAATGAATTAATTCCTAATTAATATATGTATTAATGAATTAATTGCTAATTAATAGATGCAATAATGAATGAATTGCTAATTAATAGATGTATTAATGAATTAATTGCTAATTAATAGATGCATTAATGAATTAATTGCTAATTAATTTATTTATCTATTAATTTAATTTTGCAGGGAAGTGAACCACCTCCGCCATATCAGATATAAAACTAAGCCATGAAGATTAATCAATATTATTAATTAGTCCTAGTCATTAACCGCCTACCATTTTAATTTTAAATTAAATAAGTTTTGTTATTAATTATTATTTCTTTTTAATTATACTCGGTTATTATTTTTATAATTTTATATTAAAATATCCCAGCATTCCTAGCAAGAATAAATAAACCCAGTTTTGGATGGAAAAAATGAAAATAAAAATAAATTTTTTATGAAACTAATTAATGGAATTAATTAATTAATGAAAATGAAATGAAATGAACTTTGAACTTTTGGTTTTTAAAAATTGTATATATTTAAATATTTACAATCAATTTGTTTGTTTGTTTGTTTGTAAATATAAGGTATAAAATACACTAATTAATTTAATTACAATGGATTAAAGATGTTAATTGATGAGGTACAAGTAGAAGGATATCTAATGTAATTTAATTAATACTAATTAATGATAATTACTAACCAAAAAAAGGGGGGGGGGGTTTAATACTCACTGATGATTTTTCAACTTTAATACTGATTCTTGAAGTTTCCTTAGGAAAGCCATGGAATTGCTGCCGCAGTTTGTTTTGACTGTTGACTTGAGGGAAGACTTCAGAGGAAGTAATAAATGCCGTTCCAAATCAGAACCAAGTTCATACTATAAATATTAATTAACTACTATGTTAATTAAAACAACCTAATGTTAGAAAAATTTAACAGGGTTCATACAACTTATGGAAAACCAATTTACCTGAGTTTTAAAGTTTTTTTCCCATATATTTCCCTGAATTTCCAGGTTCTTTCCCATATATTTCCCAGGTTCTTTCCCATATATATCCCCGAGTTTTCCAGGTTCTTTATCATATATTTCCCTAAGTTTCCCAGGTTCTCTCCAATATGTTTCCCAGGTTCTCTCCCATATATTTCCCAGGTTCTCTCCAATATGTTTCCCAGGTTCTCTCCCATATATTTCCCAGGTTCTCTCCCATATATTTCCCAGGTTCTCTCCCAGGTTCTCTCCCATATATTTCCCAGGTTCTCTCCCATATATTTCCCAGGTTCTCTCCCATATATTTCCCAGGTTCTCTCCCATATATTTCCCAGGTTCTCTCCCATATATTTCCCAGGTTCTCTCCCATATATTTCCCAGGTTCTTTCTCATATATTTCCCAGGTTCTTTCCCATATATTTCCCAGGTTCTTCTCATATATTTCCCAGGTTCTTTCCCATATATTTCCAAAGTTTTTTCCCCATATAGTAAAAACAGCGGGAGTGGTTTCTTATACAGTTGAAGCAACCCCTTCAGAGCAAACTTACTCAAACCTCACAAATTTCCCTGATTTCCCAAAAAATTCTAAATTTCCCTGTGTATTACTATATTTTGTCAACAATTTATTTCCCTGAGTTTTCCAGGTTTGTATGAAGCCTGAATTTACAAATAACCTTACACTTTCAAAAGAGTTATAAACAGCTCTGAAAGATGGTTGTTTTCCGTTAGTAAAGACACCTCTGTTCCCATGAAGAACAGAGATTCCACGAACATCAGCTGTCTTGCAAATTCGACTGTACATGCAATGATCAGGCCGATAATTCCATTCGCAACCAAAGATGAGTAATTTATCAGGATGATAATGAAATAAGATATTAACGATATCTTGATCTCCCCAGACAATTTTCAATTTGTATTCGTGGAAAATTGGCTCTAAATAACTTTCCCATTGGAATTTTCTCATTCTTGTTAGATTCATTAGCATAACTCCCGAATTTACGCCTAATGGTTTGTAGTAAGGGTGTCTAGCAAAACGATTATACCACCCTGTGGAATAATCTTCGTGTTCCGGTGATAAAGCCGACATTTGACTGGAATTCATCTTGGAAAAATAATTCCATAAATGATCCATTGATTGTAAAAATACAATATCAGTATCGATGTAGATTAAGGAATCAATATCCCGAAGAACTGACTGTAATTTCATTAATTTTAATTAACATTAGACGTAAGTTTTCATATTAAAGTAAAGGTTTAGGTAACGTAACATTATACCTTAAAAGAATTAATGGCCTTTTTCTAAATATAAAAGGAAAAATATTAAAATAAAAATAAATGATCTCTTATTACAAAATAATTAGCATTTAATTGCTCTTAAAAATAAATAATCAAGGACTACTGCGCCATCCGCCATTGGTTTAGTAGCGTCTGCTAGCCAGAACCCTTACCTCCCTCAACCTGTGAGAATTCAACCAATCCCATAGAGGTAAGAGGTTCAGTTTAGCAGACGCCACTAAAGGAATGGCGGATGGCAAAATAATTAGCATTTAATTGCTTTTAAAAATAATCAAGGACTACTGCGCCATCCGCCATTGCTTTAGTGGCGTCTGCTAGCCAGAACCCCTTACCTCTCTCAGCCTGTGACAATTCAACCAATCCCATAGAGGTAAGAGGTTCAGTTTAGCAGACGCCACTAAAGGAATGGCGGATGGCAAAATAATTAGCATTTAATTGCTTTTAAAAATAATCAAGGACTACTGCGCCATCCGCCATTGCTTTAGTGGCGTCTGCTAGCCAGAACCCCTTACCTCTCTCAGCCTGTGACAATTCAACCAATCCCATAGAGGTAAGAGGTTCAGTTTAGCAGACGCCACTAAAGGAATGGCGGATGGCAAAATAATTAGCATTTAATTGCTTTTAAAAATAATCAAGGACTACTGCGCCATCCGCCATTGCTTTAGTGGCGTCTGCTAGCCAGAACCCCTTACCTCTCTCAGCCTGTGAGAATTCAACCAATCCCATAGAGGTAAGAGGTTCGGTTTAGCAGACGCCACTAAAGGAATGGCGGATGGCGCAGTAGTCTTTGATTATTTTTAAGACTAATTAAATGCTAATTATTTGGTAATAAGAGATCATATATTTTTATTTTAATATTGTTCCTTTTATATTTAGAAAAAGGCAGTTCTTTTAAGGTATAATGTTAGGTAACCTGACCTATTCCTTTAAATACACTCACAGGAAGAAATAATCTCTGAGCCGCGCAAAGTTTGAAAAGTTTCTTCCATTCACTAGCCATTTTACTATCAGGGAATGTAATGGGATGAATTTCAAATGAAATTCTTTGCAAAATGGAGGATGGCCAGTCTAAAAGCTCTTCAGCTATATGTTGTCGATTGTCATCATCAGCCATGACAGCTAAGTGGACTGTTTTAAGTGATAAAGCTACCGCTGACTTTAACGCGACTAAAGTCATGGGTCTACGGTCTCCACAAACAACAATAGCTAGGGTCATCTCTCCCCGACAACGTCCAAACCTAATAACTTCATCATTACCTCCCTGACTGGACCTAATCTTTTGTAAAGCAATTGCTTTTTGATCGTAAAGGGGTTTGAGAGAGATTTGGTAATTTTTTCGAACAGTGGAATTATTAGATCTTCTTTTGAACGGCAACTTAATTGTTTTTAAATCACTCCGCGTTAAATGGTGGTAAGTAAAATACAAAACCGGGGCAATCAAACATATCACAAGAGCTATTTTTGTTAAATTCTTCCAAGGAATATATCTTTTCATTCGTAAGATCATATTTTGGCACTTTTTTTGTAATGAAATATTAAGCTAAAAATGTTAAATTAGTTCATTTTGGCAGCGAAAATACGTACACTGAAACTGAAAGTCCATAAACAAGACCCTTGTTTGTCATTTCATTTGTCAACAAAGAATCACGTACCTAAGCCTTGGCATATTTATTATTCTAACGCTAATCAAGTCACTTAGTGCTTTAAATATAATTATCTTCAACTAAAAACCTTTTATAGTTTACAGTTGAGCTTATTTTCGCGAATTTTAAACGATAAATAGCCGTGAAATCCAAATCAAAATCCCATAATCTAATGCCGCTCATCCCGTGTCGATTCAAATTTCATTTTTCAAACTTCCATTTTGGTTGTCACTGTATATTAATGTATTACAGTATAAATTCCACTATCAAGATAAGTTGACGCATTGTACTTATAACCTTTGAAAAGTCAACCTATCATAAAAGTAACGCAATCACTGTATATTAATGTATTACAGTATAAATTCCACTATCAAGATAAGTTGACGCATTGTACTTATAACCTTTGAAAAGTCAACCTATCATAAAAGTAACGCAATCACTGTATATTAATGTATTACAGTATAAATTCCACTATCAAGATAAGTTGACGCATTGCGCTTATAACCTTTGAAAAGTCAACCTATCATAAAAGTAACGCAGTCACTGTATATTAATGTATTACAGTATAAATTCAACTATCAAGATAGGTTGACGCATTGCACTTATAACGTATGAAAAAAGCCAACCTATCATAAAAGTAACGCAGTCACTGTATATTAATGTATTACAGTATAAATTCCACTATCAAGATAAGTTGACGCATTGCACTTATAACCTTTGAAAAAGTCAACCTATCATAAAAGTAACGCAGTCACTGTATATTAATGTTTTACAGTATAAATTCCACTATCAAGATAAGTTGACGCATTGCGCTTATAACGTATGAAAAAAGTCAACCTATCATAAAAGTAAGGCTGAAACTGCTCGCGGTATTTAAATACCGTCAAGTAAAATTAGCCATAAGTATAGTAAAATCCAATCAGCTGATTAGGAGAGGGGTTAAAGGTCAATTTTATTTTATTGTTTTAATTTACCAAGATTTAAAAGGAAAAGGAAAAAAATATATATATTTAAATCCTAAAACAATCTAAATAATTAAAAATAAACCAATTAAAAGCCAACACAAAAATATTTATAAAAATATGCAAAATTTATTTTTTATTATTTACCAGAACATAAATATTTACAGATTAAAAAATATTCCAGCATATTACACCCCTTTTATAAATATTCATCCCACCAATAAAAATTGCATATCCACAGGGAGCATTAGGTCAATTCCAATCGTTTAAGCACCACTTTGAGCTTTCCCAAATTTCAGGAATCAGTAGTTACAACTTCTTTATCCTGATCTTTA
Source organism: Phalangium opilio (assembly GCF_054372755.1). Lineage (NCBI taxonomy): Eukaryota > Metazoa > Arthropoda > Arachnida > Opiliones > Phalangiidae > Phalangium > Phalangium opilio. The sequence goes on from NW_028324156.1 coordinate 747,645, forward strand.
TCTCCGTCATAAAATTCATTAGGGGCTTCGGGTTTACCTTCAACCTCACCATCAGGAACTCTAGTATCCATATTATTCTCTTCTTCCACTACTTGGCTCTCGGGTTGAGCGGGAATTAAATCAGGGGGGACATCTTGCATTTGAACACTAGGAGCGTGAGCTATGCTCTTCAGATTCTCCGTTACCGCGCGAACTATCGCTTCTAAGTACTGTTTACTATTAGCGTTGTCTTGTCTAGTAACTACTTCAGGATGGAGGGTAAAATCACTGGCAAAGTACTCGAAATATTCGCCGTACGGGATTTCGTTGCTTATAGTTTCTTCAACTAAAAGGGATGTTTCGTATGTCCAACATCGGGCAACGTTACGAACTGTGTAACCTCCACCTCCTAAAACCAATAATGGAAGACCTAATTCCTTAACGAATTTAACGCATTCCCTGAGAAATTAATTAAAATTAATAAGATTAAATTAAATTAATTTAATTAATTTATCATTTCAGTGTATTCTTAGCATCAAAAACGGATTTATGGGATAAGAACGTCAAAGTTAGCGAATTCACCCCCCATCCTCGCATACTTTATTGAGAAACTTCGTCTGCTTATATTTTGACTCCACCCACAAATTCTGTATATAGCTACCTACTTCTAGAGATCGAATTTGTGGGTGGAGTCAAAATATAAGCAGACAAAGTTTCTCAATAAAGTATGCGAGGATGGTACTAGAGGCTAAAGCTACGATCTGACGTTCTTATCCCATAAATCCGTTTTTGTTAGCATTTATCTCTCTCTCACCCGTGTCCTTTGATACTGAGATTAAAACAACCCAATCTATCTCCGGCTAAAGAATCAGCTCCACACTTTAAATTTAGATTTCAATTAATATTAATTATTATTAATTAACTAGATTGTTAATAATAATAGTTAATTAATATTTACTTGTAAAACTATGCATGTTGGTCTGAAGTATTCAACAACTGATTGAATTACGGGTTTAAATACATTGAAATAACTGGTATCATCGATACCTTCCTTTAAAGGAACATTAACCGAATAATAACGACCACTTTCAGCCCCAACTTCATACATATCTCCCGTACCAGGGAAGAAATAATTGCCGTATTTGTGAAAAGAAACTGTCATAACGCGATCTGTTAAATAAAATGCTTCTTGAACTCCATCTCCGTGATGTATATCAATATCAATGTATAAAACACGCGGATTGAATCTATATATTTAATTTAATTAGTCTTTTAAATTAAAGTATACTTTAATTAGACGTACTTTAACAACTCTAAGATTGATATAACTATATCATTGACGTAACAAAACCCAGATGCTTCAAACTTCTTAGCGTGGTGAAGCCCTCCAGCCCAATTTATAGCAATGTCACAACACTTTAATTAATTAAAATTTAGTTTAACTTTAATCAATCTAGTCTTGTATTGTATTTAATTTAATTTAATTTAATTTAATTTACCTTATTATTTAATTTGACAGCACCCTCTAAAGAAGCGCCAGTATACATTGAACAGAAGTTGAATAATCCATCAAACACTGGGCTACGTTATATATCAATTTAACGAGATATTTTTTAATTTTTTTCTTAGCTGGGTTTAATTAATATTTACCAATCTTCTCCCACATTGAAATGAGTAAGACTTTTCGTAAATCCTTGTATATTTTGTGGCGTTACTCTTTGAAGGAATTCAATATACTCGTCTGAATGGAATCGGCACATATCATGAACGGTGGCTCTGTATGGTTTGTAAACCTGCATTTTATTGTAAAGACCGTAATGCAAGACCAAACTGTGCGTGGCTGACAAACGCTGGGGTTTCATTGGATGGCTAGGCCCTGAAATAAATTATTAAACTTATTTAAAATTAATTTAAATTGAATTATATATTAAATTAACAAACATGTTTCTTGACCAAGGCTTAGCGATAAAACATTTGACAGCTACTCACCATAATGAAAATTTCCGACATCAGGGTCCCAAAAATACACAACATTTTTCTTCGACATTGTTTCGTGATTCAAACTTAAAGTTAATTTCTATTAAATTATAATTATTTAACTCTAAGTATCTTCTGAACTGATGGAGAGTTCCGGAGCGGTAGAAGTTTGCATAAAAACACGGCCCACTCGATCATGCTATGGTCTCACGCGAAAATGCGTGATCGAGTGGGCCGTGTTTGGACTAACGAAGGTACCAAAATATGAAGTTTCTAATTATCCACGACATTAAAGTTTAATGTGGTTTAACATCTGCCTTTATTTTATTTCTTTACGCCTTATAGATAATTCAAAAAATAAGATAGAGAAAATATTACGTTATAATAGTTGATTTCTTTTTAGCGCAAGCCTAGCTATAGCTCTATAAGAAATGTTTAAATATGGAAGTCAATCTGCTGATCATCATCCGCCCTGACTCCATGATTCCTCAACGGCTTAAAGCCTTGTTGGAAAGGGATGGATGTTCAGGGTGGGCGCCTTATTAAATATAATACAAAAAATAAACACATCACTCTCAGGCATAATTCATTAAGAAAGAAATCATATTGTTTAATTTTAATTCAATAACCAAACGTAGAAATGAATTACTTATATTTTCACAAAGTTCATCAACATTACAACGTGCTGCTCGTTTCATTCCAAAACAGAGTATAATTACTTTCAGTAACGGGTAGCCCTAAATTAGTCAGTGACAAAACTCCTTGTATAGAGTTAAATTTGCATGAAACTTTCTCAATCGTATCACCACCTTTTAGGACTAAACAATTAATATAATCCTTCTTGATTCCTAAAACGTAAACCGCGTCTATCTCGAATTTAAGGGTCTGATTTGGTTTTATACCATCTATTTCACTGGGCGTTAAGGTCACGCTGTTTTCCGTTGCTTCCATAGTAAGTACAAAAGGACTACCATCAACGGTGGTCACATCCTCGAGGAACAGTTCATCTCTGGCCAAGATAGTTTCTCCCTCTAAGGCTCTTTGATCCAGGGCGACTTGTAGCTTCAGTTTTCTTAAGTCATCTCCACGGTTAAAGGATCTCAGACTAGCTACGATGGCCCCTCCACGGATATGAATATTAATATGGTACTCCAAGGCATTTATGGTCTTCCAAGAACCGGACCCCTTAGATATCAGAGTTCCATCGTAGAAATCGTACCAAGTAGCTTCCGGGAAATACGCTCTCAATGTCGTCGTTTCTTTGTGAAGTACGGGAGATATCAATAAGTCATCACCCCAAAGGAACTGTTCATCTATGTTCAAGGCCTCTGAATCAGTTGGCCAATGATAAAAGATGGGTCTAACAACGGGGTCACCGGACAATGACGCTTCCCTAAATACTGTGTAGAAATAAAGTCGTAACGCGTTTCTTATTTGCAACGCTCCAGCCGCGACACTCCCAACGAAAGAGTCATCCAAATAAGGATGTAACATTTTTTCATTTGTCGAATTTAACTCTCGGTAAGTTATACATAACGGTTGAAAAGCGGATAATTGGGCCCAACGACTGCACAAATCTCTATCAACTTCTCCGTTGAATCCACATGCCGGCATTCCTGTTAATGGAATACCGTACAAGTTAAATTCCAGCATCTGCACCAGAGAAATTTTCAACGTCTTCCAGGAGGGTTCCATCAATCCTCCCCAATGCCCGCCGTATCGCCCACTTCCGGTAAAGGTAGATAAACTCACGATAAATGGGGGTTTATTAGGTCCACCGTGAACAGCGTGAAAGACATTCTCGGCGTGGGTATGTCCGTACAAGTTATGAAGATTGTAATGCGTTGGTCGTGCCATAATATCCAAGTTACATACGCCAACTTTATGGCAAGCGTCAAGGCAGAGTGTTCCTTTTAAAACGGAAGAGGGTCCAGTTTGATTGTAGGAGGCACCGGGAACGAATATTGGGTTATTTAACTTGTTGCGTTTACATTGTTTGTATTCGCTTTCGTCTATTGGCGTATTGGAGGCTAAGATATACCCATCAAACTCCGTAACCATGGATCTGTTGGCTAGATGATCCAAACGTTGTTTAGTCCATTCGTAGCTTTGATTATTTCGAAATACGTCCAGGTAATTAACTTTTGACCCTTTAAACGAACCAGTGTAAGGTTTCCCATCGATACTTGTAACTAGAACGCCTTCGTCTTGGAGAGTTCTACTATCTTCCAGAATCATGGGCGAATGCACCAGAGTTATTTTGATTCCCTTAGACTCTAAATTTTCCTTCACGTCGAAAAATTTCTCGGCTAAACTATCGGATAGCGAGGATCCGAGTACTTGTTCAAATACGCAATCAGAAGCGTGAGGTATTCGCTTCTCTTCGAATAAATTAGCGGTATTATTTATCATGTCGAAAGTGGCGCTGTTAATCCCGGTTACGAAAGACCGACAAACATGATGACCAAGAGCCCATGAAGGTGGTAAGGATGGTTTCCCCACTACAGATGTTAACTGACGTATTACGTCTTTCGGTGTTGGACCCAAAAACACGTAAAATTTCATACCAGCGCCTAGAATAAGAGAAAATATTTGACACCTGCTCAAAAGATGGACGAAACGAACACTTACCATTAGTTCGAATTGTTAAGGCTGGTACTCCATACGACGTAAATTCTAAGGCACTCGTATGCACAAATAGGACACCATGGGCTTTTCCATCGGGTTCAATACAGATATAAAATGGATGTGACCCGTACCAGCTTTCTACCGACGTTTCATTGTTGCTTTCATCCCAAGTAGAAACCGGTGGTACTTGATTAAACAAAGTTCTGGTTGTCCCTTCCTTGAAGGAATGTTTAAGTACCATCCTGTTCCCTTGTCCCAAACCGTAAACATTGGAGGAAGGTAGTCGCACTGTAAATTCCATGTACTGATTGGAGAACATGAAAGCCCCGAAATCGGTATTGAAGATACTACGTTCGGAGTCCCCGCGTCTTAAAGCGTCAAGGTAAAACCTTTGACCTTTATAGGCCATCCGGACATCGTATTGACGGTCACCATCGTTCTTACAGTCTTCATTAGGGTACCGTGAAGAAACCTCACTCGAGTATTTCAAATAAGGGTCAGGTTCAAAGGTATTAAACCCGTCAGTGTCAAAAATTCTGGCCATAAAATAGTCTTTGCTGACGTAATCAACTTCAACTCTCATACCCAACGTATTCGTGGCTCTCCCCAAGGGTTTCGCTGAGAGTTTCTTGCTTCGGTAGTGAGAATAAGTTTGGTTTTCTTCGTGGTAATTGAATATCTCGGATCGTACTTCGGACCATTGTGGACCAGAAGCCGGTAAACATTCTTCGTCCTTATATTCTTCCGATAGAACAGAGTATCCGTATGACGATGGTAAAGAATGGAAACAATGCGGGACTAATTGCCCATCCACGCTTTCGTAAACGTCCCAGCAACATCCCTTTGCTTCGCAAATTTCTCTTGTGTATAATTGGTCACTCCATTCCTCTGGTAGACATTCAACTCTACATGAATCAAAATCAAATAAAGTTTAACTCTAAATAATTTCCAAACAAATGGGAATAGAACCGCAACCCGATCTCCCATTGTATTTATGGTGTGATAGGTTTGGTTAGGCTTAGGTTAGGTTAGGTTCTAGTCAAACAGTCAAACAAGGAATCGTACCTGTAATCCGCTGGAAGCTGACACTCCCTTCTCAAATCCAAAGCAATTTTCCAATGAAATTTTTCCATAAAAAATGGCAAACCAACTCCAATCATAATTCCCAAACATAAAACGAAGCCAATTTTTAATTTTATGTCGCGACAGCTTCGACAAACGTTTTTAAAACGTCTATTTTTAACTGTGGGTAACTGCCCACCACCGGTTTCATCATCATCCTTCATCTTAATTGAACTTAATTAAAATAAAAATCAAACTAAAACATTTAGGCTTAACGATACCCGCTAATCCGAATGAAATACCGTAACAATCTAGGAATGCACGTAAATGAAAATAAAATTGTCTTATCTTGGGTAAATGTATTAAAAATAAAGGTATATCGTTAGACCCTTATCTAACTAAGCTTTTTAATGACAGCATAAGTTTAAAAGATATGTTCCATAAGTATGACACTACCTATACTTCGTAATTGTAGAGACTTAGAGCTCGAGCTACTTCGAGAACGATGAATGAGAATTGAAGTACTACACTCGGTTACTTTTGTAGTCCATCTAGGTCCTACTTAGTCTGTCTTTGACAGCGCCTCACCAGGTGTCGCTATACCTCGAATCTATGACCTACCTCAATCACTTCATGACAAGCTCCAGTTTCTAAGTTACCAGTGACAAACTTATGGCCAACATATCTTATGAACTTATAATGACAGGTAATGTAATCAATTCCTTATCAAACACCTGATAAGCCATTGCTATAAAACTATGACAACACTCTCGGCAACGTCCTGGATAGTAAACCCATAAAGCTCTATGACATTTTGATTGTTGCGAAACTATAAGATATATTTCGAATTGAATTGAAATTTCTCTCTGTTTCGGCATTGCGGGGGGATGGGGGATCCTTGAAGTTTGAACCAGAGAAAGATATTTCAAGAGGTGGTTCCAAAGATACATATGGGGTTTAAAATTCCACTCCGTTCTCTTTAGTTCAACGAAATGGAAAACGAATCAAAGGAGCGTTATCCCCGTTCATTTCCTCCGACCCTCTTTAATTATCATTCATGCTTGTAATAATTGAATTTATTCCGGTCACTATGTGTCTTATAGGACGTTTATAATTCCCTAGAGTCAATGACGAATTAAAAGTTAAGCCTAACTTTCAAACGTCATTTGTATCTCTCTGCATTTCAGTAACAGTTCCACGGAAATCCCTTGAGAATATGATTATTCTAATATGAATTCTAATCTTTTAAATGGTATTAAAAATATAGACCTAAATTAAACAAATCTCGAGATATTAGGCCTAGAGATTTTAAGAAAAGATCCAGAAAAAATTTGTGCCCAATTATTTTGATATACACCTGAAAACAAGTATACGCTTCTGTTGCTTATCTCGTGTTACCATCAAAGGAAGGAAAACACCTTGAGTTATAAATAGATCAGTATGTTCTATCAGACGGTTCTAATCCTGGATGGATCATGGCATAAGTTTATAAGATATGTTCCATAAGTATGACACTTTCTACACTTCGTAATGCTAGAGACTTACTAAGAGCTAGTTCTAGAACCACACGTGAGAATTGACTATACACTCGATAAGTTTTTCAGTTCCTATTCAGTCTGTATTAAACTATGCGTCGCTTTACCTCGAATCTATGACCTACGTCACTTCATGACAAGCGCCAGTTTGTAACCAGTGACAAACTTATGGAACATATCTTATGATCATGGTCATGGATACCAGACTGTCCGGAATTCCCCTACGTATCCTCTACTGACCTTTGAAAGGATCACACCGTATGGCTTTTCCTTCTCAGGCGTTTATAGCTAGACGTGGATCAATAATGGGCTTTGCGCAACTGTTTCTTAGATAATCGTGGTAATTAGCTATGGCTCTCTTCCTCCGAGCAATCTTTTCCTCGTGTCCGTGGAACCAGGACTAAACTAAAGCTATATAGTGTTTTTTCGTCTGTCTTCTTTTTCTCCCCCCTCTGGGGTGAACCCGTAGGCTAGGCTTTTGCAAGATTGCATGTACGTCTCGTCTGTTTCTAGCGTGATAGGTCTTTCCTCCCGGTTCTTTTGTCGTATGACACTCTTTTTTTTTCCTAGCCGGGGTGTCAATGTTGTGTCAACTCTAGTGTAAAAGAACTGTTGGTCCTCATATTAGAAAGAGAGTTGGCAGGTGTTTTTTTTTAACAACCCTAGCGCTTTTAAAAGCTATTTGCTTTCATGGATTTTTCAGTGTCATAAAGATGTGTTACTTTTTTTTACAGGGTCTTTAACCTCCGTCTCTAATTGAAAGTCAGAAATTAGGCTTAGGTATTTTATATTGGAATAGTCCTAACAATTCAACAAAGGCTTAAGAAGAAAACTAATAACGTAGATTAGGCTTAGTAATTGTTCAATGGACAAATTAGGTCGATTAGGCTTAACACAACGTATGCTCGATAAAGAAAATTTGGTTTAACGATTCTTCCATGCATGGACAAATTAGACCTAAAATTCCCAATAATGTAAATTAGGCTTAACAGAATGCATTCTCGATAAAGAAAATTAGGCTTCACGATACTTCCATGAAGAAATTAGGCTTAAATTTGACTATTACGTCGATTAGGCTTAACACTTTCACGCGCTCATTATCATTGGTTAGAAACCAAGGAACGCGCTCGCGGTCTACATTTCAATTTAATACCAAAAGAGTATATATAAATCTAGCGAGAGAGAAAAGTTAGCAAACTCATCATCCAGTCGCTAATTTATTAATAACAAGTTCTCGAGGCCCCCCGAGGGGAGGGGGAGATGGCAAAAGTAACAACCAAACTCTGACGCTCACTCATGATGAGAGCCCATGATGCTGCCACGTACCAAACCGAGAAACTTCAGTTATACCAAACGAAGCGTAATCAGAGTGCGAGCGAGAGAGAGTCCGTCAGCGTCCATTCTAATTCACCCCCAACGATCCTCCTAGACCATTTTCAACCCCGCTAGTGAATGAATATTCAGACAAAGGAAAGGGCAAAACATTAGGACGAGAGAGTGAAACAGGTCCCTCTAATTTATTCCGCGAACCGAGTTGGATTTTTTTCTTCTTTTACAATTACCAAGAACCAGAAGGTGACTTCCATATGTGGATTTCGTAACCCCAGTTCAGGATGGGACATTTTTACCAGTAGCTCTTGTGTCATTTGGTTGAAACGTGACTATCCTGGGTACGTAGGAAAGATTGAGGGTGCATGCACCGAAAGTAAAAAGAGAAGTATAGTTCTCTAAGCCCAACGCGTAAAATTTTTGGAGCCCTGTCAAGTTTAATGAAAATCCCCTCTGGGGAATTAGCGAGAATCTGTTTCCTCAACACCAGGCGGCAGCGGTGGCAGCACGAAGCTCTCGCGCCTTCAGTAATCTGGGACTAATAATACCCCAGTGTTTTATCAAAACAAAGAGATTCCTTCAGCCTATCCAATGGGCTTCATCCTCCGAACTAATCAGTTTTCCCGCCTTTTCGCTATAAATCTCCCACCCTCCTAGAGTCCCAGCTCACTGGTCTATAATCCTCTATATCCAACTACGGACATGTTGCGCCAGGGGTACGACCTTAAAGGGATTAAGGGTTGCCTAATTCCTACGTCCACTCAACTGCCACGAATGAAGAGACACCAACATTAGATGTAATATAAAAGCCCCCTTATCAACCTTATTTCTATTCAGTTTAACTTAATGAAAGGATTATATAGATAGTTTTAATGGGAAAACCATAAGGTTCTCGCGCTGTTATGCCTTGGTTAGTATTGAAGGCGGTATTGAACTAACGTCTAATTTGGAGTGATTTGGCCTATTTTTTGTTTGAGCTAAGCTTAAAGTTAAGTGAGTTATCGTATCGTTCATTAAATGACTATTTTTTGGAGCGAGGAGTTTTAAGAGTAGAGTGTGGTTTAATTTGAAAGGTTAAATAGTTTAATATACTTTGAATCTACCTCTAAAATGTTACTCCCAAAACAGTCAAAATTTAGAGAGGCACAATATTGTTCAATAAACACAAACTTTGGTTGTTAAATAGGGTGTTCAAAACTTCAATAATATTGATCGTATAGTCGAGACAACACCCTACAGCTTTCGATCAAGGAAAAAAATATAAGCCTAAAAAAAGATGGCATCAGTCTTCTAAAGAACAGCAGTAACCGTATACAAGGATGATAAACGAAACGTTAAGCGGTCCTCTATATAGGACGCGGGAAAAAATCCTTCTTTTATAATGGGGCAGGAGAATTTATACCAACGAAGATGGGTAGGCGGGAAAAAAAGGAATATAATATAGTGTACTAACGCGCGGGCGCGTGGTTCTATGGTAACACCTGGTGCTCTGCCTTTCCCTTAGCATTACAGATTCAGCGAAAAAGGCGGGAAAAAATCTACCCTTAAAAATGGCGCGTGCAGAAACAAACACGAGCCAAATGACGAGATGACAACAAATACGAGCGATTTGGCGCCAAATCCTGGTGGGTTGCTTAACCCTCGAACACCGCTGCATTGCGGGTGAAACATTTCTACAGGGGCTATGGAGATTTAGCTAGGGATGTAAACCCTGTAAGGTTGCTTCCTTGCATTGCTAGGCCTAATTACTTTCAAAAATTTTAACTGTCTATAAACAACGAAGTATCCGTCAATCACGTCATATTTGACACGTGACAGAATCTAAGAAAACTCCATATAACAATAGAAGGATTAACTTTAGGTTCTCCTTTGGATGTCTAACGTACGGGGGAAAATTCGATGTTCTTTCTAGACGCTTTTTCCACTGGGGCTATCAAAAGAGGCGCTCAAATTAGGATCAACAAGAACTAACACACCAACCATAGACTTAATAGCGTCCCCTAGAGTTTCGTAACAGTTCCGAGTAAGTCTGACTCACGATTGGTTCGTTTTAGCAATTTAGCAAGGCGCATAAACCTCCTCCTCGTCGTCAACTCTCGTTTCCTTCCTAGCTCGTCACGTAACGAGTGACATCCCAGAACTCTAGCTAAAGGACGTACATAGACATTAGAAAGATTTATAGTCATAAGGCAAGACCAGAGTTCTTTAAAACTGAGAGAAATTTAAAATTTATAAGCCTAAATGTGATCATGTTAGGTTTTTCAGGCCTAATTTGAAAATTTAGGCTTAGCATAGTTTCCCGCGCTCATCAGTTAAGAGCGCTTGAATTTATCCAATCGTCTACTTTTCTCTAATGTGATCATGTTAGGTTTGTTAGGCCTAATTTGAAAATTTAGGCTTAGCAGAGTTTCCCGCGTTTATCAGTTATACGAACGCGTGAATTTATCCAATCGTCTGCTTTTATCTAAGCCTAAATGTGATCATGTTAGGTTTGTTAGGCGCAATTTGAAAATTTAGGCTTAACAGAGTTTTTCCCGCGCTCATCAGTTACGAGCGCGCCAATTTATAAAATCGTCTGCTTTTCTCTAAGCCTAAAAGTGATAGAGTTTCTCGTGTCTATGGGATTTGAAGGACGGTTAACGCGTAGCTAACGTAAACTTTGTAGGGTTGTGCGAAGGAATACTAACAACTAGGACCGCGTCGGCCCTAGGTTGAGCTGAGAGAGAGAGAAGACGAGTCAAACTTTTTGACAGTTTTCGCGAGACCACTCTACGTAAAATGATGAATCTACCGTTACTCTCGCGTAGCTTGCCGGGGGATTGACAAGGCAGCGGTTCTATTCCCCTGGCCACTATTGTCCGGAGATTCAATACTTTAATCCCTAGTGCCTTAAACCATTCGCCTCCCATTAGGTAATAAACGCAACCTATAGTTACATCGACTCACATAGGCATATCCTTTACCTTAAACTTAATTCACCATAAACTCATGAACAGATTCATTTTTTAGAAATTTATTGTACGGTTAACTAAGTCTGTTCTATCCTATGGTTTTCTCTCTCTACCCAGGATGGTTCAAGTTTTATGTATTCACCCTTCGTTTGCAACTCGAAAAACGGAAAAAAATGCAATATCTGTTGGGATACAAACGAGGCAAACTCCGCTTGAATATGGCTAGAAGCTGTTGTATGATCTTTTATCTCCTCAATGGAGAGGAGATTCTGTTTGGAAGCTCAAGAAGACGCGTTTTAGGTAAGTTGCGGGAGGGAGAGGGGGGGGGCAAACAAAATTACATTTCGGTGGACCCTAGACTTAATATTTCAAAGGTTTTATGCACTCCTCTACACGGAGCCGCGTTTCTTTCCGTACTTGCAAGGGTGAGTTTATTTTCCTCTTATTAAAAAAAGATGGGGAGCACGAGCTTTTCCTGAATGTAGAAATAAGGGAAAAAGATGGATAGGCGCTAAGCCTTGGCGAATGCGAGGATTGTATGGGGGGGGGGGTGGAAGAATAAGGGCGCGCCATTTTACCATGGGTTTAAATTACTTTCCAGGACGATCTCCACGCGCGGTAATTAATTTTTACGTAGGCACGTACCTATTAGGTAAGGTACTGTTAGTAATCATGGCGAGGGGTTCGCCACTAATTATAGATTTCGTGAGGGGATCTGCCCTAAAGCATCCTCTATCAAGTACTCCGTAAATAATCGGAAGCAACAGTCTGTCAAATCGAAGAATCTTCGAAATAAAAAAAAAGGTTCCATCTCATTGCGCTTTAGGGTTCGTAATAGCCGCGGGTATCAACTGAGCATGCGCTTATAGAACAACAACGGCGACATTACCAAGGCCAAGGCGGGTAAAAATCGATCAGATTACATACCCCAAACATTTCTCGCGCAAGAAGGGCCGGAGCTCGTGAGTTTGTATATTCCATCATGCACCGCGGTGTAGAAAACGAAAGCATTTTTTATATTTTTTTACTATGAGGTAGGTTAGGTTTTTCGGGGCTATATCCGGTGGTCCCGCGCGCCGCGCAATTTGTTTAAAATGGAGAACGGTTATTTTTTTTCCTTTTCTTTCTTTTGGGGTGTATAGTTTCAAAAAGGCGTTAAAGCTTACAAAATCTAACACAATCCATTTGAAAGGGAGGAATGAAAAATGTGCAGAAGTATATAGAATAAGGTGTAACATTAAACGTATTAGGCTTAAGGTCGAGGGAAGAGTTTGAAATTAGGCTTAAGTATAGAGTTTGAAATTAGGCTTAAGTATTTAGGGTTAAGGACGAGGAAAGAGTTTGAAATTAGGCTCAAGTATTTAGGGTTAAGGTTGAGGGAAGAGTTTGAAATTAGGCTCAAGTATTTAGGGTTAAAGTCGAGGGAAGAGTTTGAAATTAGGCTTAAGTATTTAAGGTTTAAGGTTGAGGGAAGAGTTTGAAATTAGGCTTAAGTATTTAAGGTTTAAGGTTGAGGGAAGACTTTGAAATTAGGCTTAAGTATTTAGGGTTAAGGTCGAGGAAAGAGTTTGAAGTTAGGCTTAAGTAATTAGGTTTAAAGTTGATCGAAGAGTTTCAAATTAGGCTTAAGTATTTAGGGTTTCGTACAGTTTAAGGCGGAGTTAGAATTAAGAAAATAGGATTATAATAGTTAAGGATGAAAATAGCCTTAAGAAGTGTAGCTCAGTGTGGCGTTAGACATAAGAATTTGAGGTTAGTTATACAGTAGTTAGGGCGGAGTTATGCTTCAGAAAGTAGGGTTAACGATAGAATTAGGCTAAAGAAATTAGGGTTATTCAAGGCTTAACGACACGAGATAAGACGACTGACACCGAACCCGATTTAAGCCTGATTCAGTTGTTTTTCACTCTATTTTCTTCTCGGTTACAACAAATTCGAGGGAGAGGGTTATTTTAACGTTACTAAAGGATACATACGACTTGTGGTGGAACAAACACTCTAAGGATAGTGTTTCTTAAGAACCCCTTTTGAAAAACGTCTAAAAGTTCGCAACCTTTAAACCACCGTACTTCATAAGCCAAAAAGAATGTTGAACCCATGAGAATCTAACTCCTACTAAGTCTGTATGTTTTATAGGAGGAAAGAAAAACAGACGAGAAAGATTAAGCGAGTACAGGAAGAAGAACAGGAAATGAAGTTTGTTCCCAACCCATTATATTGACATTCTTTAAATGGTTGAAATCCCCTATTGAAAGCTATACGAGTTAAGGTCGAATTTCGGTAGCATTCTTAGGTTGTATTCGAACATATCTTTATGGACCCTCTCTCTCCCACTATTTTTTATCGTGTTTCACAACCTCTTCGACGTTAGAAACCCCCTCAGGGAGGACACAAGTCCTTCCTATAAGATACTTAGATGGATTAAAAAACATAGCGCCAACATCTTTCGGCTGATAACGTCAATACCAAAGTATATATTTTGTTTCAAAATATATAGAGTAAAGTGGTATTTTAAGTAATTATATCAAGCAATAAACTAATTACATTCAAATATTTATAAACTTCCGGAGATAGTTAATTCCCACTGCGCAAGGTCAATTTAAATGAATCATTATCACCAGAGAAAACTATAACCTAACCAAACTAATCAACTCCTCTATGTAATTTTCAATACACTCTTAAGTAATATACGCGAGAACTGTCTTACAATGACTTTGATATACTATAACCCTAATCTTAATCTCTTGCTCGTGTATACAGTTGTTTATGTATCGAAAAAGTTAACACACACTTTCCCTATCTCCTTATAGGCAGGGATAAATACAGCTAAGAGGAAACATGGTGTATTCAACCATTTTCACTCAACGTATCTAGGCGGATTTTGTGGGTGGGAAGAGCTATAGACTAATCATATAACGTATGACGAATTCCACCTCGCGAATAATAATTTATCTCGCTGCGCGTTGCATCATCTTTCTCGTGAGCATATGACCTCGTGTTGCTATCAACCAATAAAATCGCAGTTAGAAAGGAGTCAGAATTATGACACTCAAGCGCAGCCCACAAAACCCGAGTAGAAATTAACATGGGATATATTCGGGCGCAATGATTCTTAGTAGCTGTATGCATTCCTGCCAATAGAGTACAAGATCCGCGACTAGCAAAGCTTCAATAGGAAAAGAAAAATTTCGACGTGTGGTTTTAAATCTGTGTACAGGTTGTAAACATTAAGGAACTATTTGTTAGATTTTATTTCGGGTTTCTAAGGTTTCTACTCCCCTCTCTATCTGTCTTTCTTCTGAAAGGTATCTCTCTAGTCTTTTTGTGTGTGTTTAAAACTTATATAAAAGGAGGCTCCCTCGTAAGAAACCCTCTAAAAAATACAGGGTGTTTATAGAACCGAAGTACAGGGGGATGGTTCTATGGGAAATGTTCAATTTTGAGTGTCGAAAATGACGTAACGTAACTTCTATCGCCGTTTTGAAATAAGGGACACACCTAAACAAGTACTTATGATTAGAGTGTTTTATTTATTTAATTAGAAATCATTCAATGTTCAGTTTCTTACTTAAATTAAAGGGGTCATCCGTAAAGCACTGCAATCATAACTTGTCTGCTTTTCTCTAAGCTTAAATGTGATCATGTTAGGTTTGTCAGGCCTAATTTGAAAATGTAGGCTTAACAAAGCAGGGTGGGAAATAAGGATTTTTTTTAACTGGACATTGGGCCTGCGACCCCTCTGGCCTGGAATAAATAAACTGGCCCATGACCACTGACCAGGGCGCGTCGTCTGCTAAATTGAAGAAGTGGATACAGAAGTTATATTTTCGACTCAAAATAATAGACCATTTCGACGCAAAAAGGGATAGGCAACCCTCAGAACTGGGATATACAAGGGGGTTTGATGCATTGTCGTCCGTCTCTGCGCATGCACTCTCATGATACAAAAAGACGTACAGCGCAGGCGCCAAAAAGCGAGATTGAAGGCCAAATTTTCCCCCGTGTCTTTCCCTCATAGTTACATCGAAATGGTAGCACCCTTTTTGGAATACCCTGTACACCCAAGTCAAGAATTTTCTTTCAACCAACAAAAGGAAGGTACCAAGACAGTTAGCTAATAAAATACCTTTACTTGTATGTCTTTGACAAGCGCCTCTTTTTCTTCTCTTTTTAAGTTTAAGGATGTAACGGTATCCATTTTATTTGATACTTTATTACTTGACTATCGAATTTTACGATTCTAGTTTTTTAAGGGTCGTAAAGATATTTTGTTAATAGTTAATGGAGGAACATGGATACTACATACCTATAACTAACGTACAGTGTTTTCTTAAAGAACATAACAAGCTTGTTAACGGATTTTTATCTACAACAAATATCTATAAGAGCCTGTTCATACTATACCTTGTAGGGTTACCGCAATTTAAATTTTAGATATTTAATTTCTTTAATGACTTTCTAATTAGGTTTTTAATGTATGTCCTTAATTTAATATTCCCTTACCCCTTTAAAGGTCAAACGGGGTCAAAGTAAAGACCATATTATTGTTTATAAACAAGTCAACTCTTTAATTTGGCAATCATTTTCAAAACATATTTATATCGTAATTAGGTTTTCAATGTATGTCCTTAATTTAATATTCCCTTACCCCTTTAAAAGGTCAAACGGGGTCAAAGCTAAGACCATATTATTGTTTATAAACAAGTCAACTCTTAATTTGGAAATTACGTTTCAAAATATATTTATGTCTTAACTTCTAACGCTGTAATGTTCAATAACGTTGCAATTTTTGGAAACCCAATATTTTTTCCCTAAATTTGTTAAATTCTGACCTTTTGACACAGAGATGTTTGTTGTAAACTTAATAGGAAGCAAATATTACATACCCAAGACCTTAATATTTTACAAAGTGAATTTAAGCAACCTAACACAAATTCTAAAAGTATACAGGGTGTTTCTGATAAGTCTATCATAAATTAAACGGAATGTTCTTTGGGTGCACGATTTTGTGTCGAAAATGTAACTTCTATCTCCATTTTGTTTGCCATAAGGGACACCGTTTTCAAGTTAAGATTGGATGGTGTATTTTACGGATGACCCCTTAAATTTAATTAAAAAAGCGAAAAGCAATCATTTATAATTTAATTAAGGGGTCATCCCTAAAGCAATCAAATCATAACTCGAAAACAGTGGCCCCTTAGGTCAAAATGCAGATAGAAGTTATGAAATTTTCGACTCAAAATTGATTTCCCAAAGAACATAATCCCCCTTAATTTAGGATTATGACAGACTTATCATAAACACCCTGTATAACAATCGTATCTTTTCACTACTACTTCTTCTTAGAGTTCGTCAATTTTCTTTAGGCTTAAAGAAGGGCCTCTCTGAGAGTCTGAATTCAATGCATTTATATTATACTTCTTTTATTCAAACACAAACACACACACCGCATCTAAGACGTATTATATAGCATTTTCTTTTCAGTTTATACTAGGCCTAGCTAGCTCTTATTATTCTTAAAACGAGAACCTAGCCGAACCCATAACACATAAAAAATATGATAGATCCCTCGACCCCTACAGTATACTTGTTGAGTTGTCAAGGGTATCGCAATTAGACAGACCCTAGAAGACGCTGGAGAGCAACACAAAACTAACACTCTTAAGAAAGAAAGAAAAAATAAAAACTGCCTAAAGATATAAAAGACAGAAGCCACGCCCAATTGCAAAAGGGACCTTTTTTTGAGGCCCTAGGCTCTAACGACAATACATCATCTTGAACAATTTTAGTTCGCACTTCCTATAATCCAACCAACACGTTTCATCATTATTACAATCTTCAGATACCGAGATATAACACCCCTAATTACACTCGATCAATTTAATCTTTGTCCCGAGGACACTTTCAAAAAATTAAATATTTTATTTACACCCAGTGCTCAGCATAAGTATATAATGTAACTCAGTAAGTATGGGTTCAAATTAATTAAGTATATTTGTTATGAGAAAGGGTTCTTTCAAAGGGTAAAGGTCAACGTCTCGTGACGGTATTTGTACAAGGTGTTCCAAAAAGGGTTATTATAGGACCGATGATTAGTGTGTGTTTAAAGGATGACCACTTAAATTTAATTACGAAACTGAAAGACAATGATTTCTAATTTAATTAAGGGGTCATCCCTAAAACACTAAATCATTACTTGTTTACGTTAATGTCATCATCAACTGAAAATTGCAAACAGAACACAATGGACTTCAGTAATAATCACCCCATTTTTGGTACACACTGTATTTTTCGCGAACAAAACAGAAATCATGATAACCTTCTGTCATATATCTCTAGATAAATCATGCACAGTAGGCCATACCAGAGATAGATTTAATTTTAGAAGTACTAATGGAGAACGGTTAGTATTTACTTCAGTCCGACTCATAGACCACCCAGTAAGGAGCCCCTCCCTCCAACACGTAACAAAAAGTTTAAATTATCTTATTGGCTCGCTTAAACTACGTTTTGATGACGTTGCTGACGAGAACGGCGAAAAATACGTAATTCCTTTTTACCTCTGTCGCTATGACCCCCCGCCTCTTCTTTCATACCCGTCCGTCCCGGGGAAGGGGGTCCGGGACTTTGACGCGCGCCCAGATATTACTCTGTTCTCCATTCCTACTTCTAAAAACACATCTATCCCTGGCCATACCTTTAATATATTAATTTTAAAACAATATATTTTTTCTTGTCTAAATTAATTAGGCTAATTTTTATCGCATAGACGCGAAATTGATTGCTTTTAATTATTTAATTCAACATACATTCTAAGAGTATACCCAGAAAAACATTAAGAAAGTTCTCTCATCCATTCCCGCGCTTTTTCATTAAAGTTGGTTGCAATAAAATCATGATAAAACGAATAACGCCATTAAAACAAACACGCTTTTTAGTACAGCGCAATTACGTTCCATCCCAATTCAGTTCCGAACTGTATCGTGAATAGAGTTCAAGCTATAACGGCTTACACGAAAGACACCACACTTTAACTTCGCATTCATTAACTAACTCTTAACGAACAGATGGTGATGGGGGTAGTTGTAAGATGAGAACACATATCCTTACGGAAAAGACAAAGGCCCTTTTGCATATATTGGATGGGTGGGTGTGGGCTCGGTCTATAACGAGAGTTACGAGACGACGAGACTTGAGGCGATAAAAACGGAAGGGGACATTGTTCCCCCTTACGATGGGGTCTAGAAGAATTCCGGGGTTGACGGGATGTAAATTAGATGCCAATTTGAACAACGTCTAGTTAAGGGAGCATGGTTCAAGACGCGCGCGAGAACAAAAAAGTAAAATAAAAACATCAAAGGAAGATTGTGATTCGAGAATCAGCTAGGGAGCGACCCACCGTCTTGTAATGCTGAATTGGGAACTCAAGACAACTTTAAAGACAAGTTACCATGGACAGCGATAAGTCCGGACACAGCTTGCCCAGTGGTCAATAGACAGTTTTTCAAAAGTCGGGGGTAAAAATGGAGCCTGGTTTTACCACTTAAGACATACCAGTGGTGGATATGTAGACAAAAAAGACCCAAATTAACAGGGTCTATTCCTCGAAATGGTCGACTTTAAACCATAAGTTCATTAGATATGTTCCATAAGTTTGTCACTGGTTACCTAGAGCTTGTAAAGCGACACCTGGTTTTTGACGCTGTCAAAGGCTTAGTAATGCAGACTAAATAGGGCCTAGATGGAAGTCCTGCAAAACAAACCGAGTGTAGCACTTCAATTCTCGCTTGTCGTTCTACTAGAACTAGCTCGATCTGTAAGTCTCTCAGTAGCATTACGAAGTATAGGTAGTGTCATACTTATGGATGGAACATATCACTTATAAACTTATGTTTAAACTGTAAAAACATTGATTAAAAGTCAAGAAAATCTCTCAAAGTCCTTTCACTTCAACTATAATGATAAAAATTCAAGACCACGTGCGTCTTTTGCAACCTCTCTCGCGATTAGAATCGGTATAGTTCCTCCTGACACTCTGGATACACTATTTCCTATTCCAACCGCTAGAGTCGCCAGCCGCTCAAACCTCTCGAGTTCCAGAGAAGTACGCGGCCAAAACTAGACTCTTCGTACGTAGGGAAAAGAGAGAAAGAGAGAGAGGAGAGACGAAAGAGTCTGTTCTCGACGATGAGAGACTTTTAAACAAGCACCAGAATCCGTGGAAAGCGGACGCGTGTACTTTGGTCTCTAATGTTCCGCTCGTTAGATAGTGTTAAAGTACATTCTTACCTTAACTGTCCGGCAGTGAAGCTTCGCTAAAACCTCTTTACGAGGATAATACCAGTTTTCATCGGGGATAGGGGGATGACCGCTCGTACGTCAAGCTCGCTCGACCTCTAAGTGACCCCCTTACCAACACCACAACACCAAGTTGTTCAACTGTCCAGCCCAAGCAATTTTGTGTGGTTTGGCTACCTGTGGATCGGTTTAGAACTCTGTACGGTTTTCCTAAGCCTAAATCAACAAAGGTTGTTGTTTTTTTTTAAGAAGATAACGAGTAATGACATTTATTTGACAACCACAACAGGAGTGTTACAATAAAAAAATGTTGTCACAGTTAATTTAAGTTGTTACATCGCAACACTTGGTGGATAATTTGTTTATTTTATTTGAAAAATGGAGACTGTCGCGAGGAAAAGCTTTTGGATTTGCTTGGTTATTTTGTTAGTTTTATTTTTATGTCAAGTTGAATTGTCGCGGAGTGAAAGAATAGTCGGAGGACATAGGAGGGATCGACTTGGTACTTCAAACATGGATAAACGTAAGTACTTGTTAATCTTTATCGTTGTTTTTTTGTTTCTATAGAGTTACTGATGCCAGGGTTAATGCGCTTTCTAAAGAAGCAATTTATGTTTAATTCCATAGTTCAAGTATAGTGAAAGCACTTGAATAAAAAAAAATGGTTCCAATGAATTAACTAAACTAGTACAGGGTGTTTCTATTAAGTCTGCCATAGATTAAGGGGTGTTGTGTTCTTTGCGTCAAATTGAGTGGAAAATACATGCCAAAGAACATGTATGGGGGGGGGGGGTCTATGGGCTCCCATACAAGTAAATAGATACGAATATGATGTAATTATAATCAGCTTTACTTTACCAGCGTACGGACACTTCCCTATATTAACCTTCTAAGATTGAAGACTACTGAATGATGATATGTCTTACCACAGATGTGTTATGACTATTATCTTAATTGTTTGGGAGCCCATATTTATCCGTAATTAAATGTTATAGATACCCCATGCGTGTTCTTTGAGATACACTTTCCACTGTCAGTTTGACCCCAAGAACGCATGAACTCACAATTAAATTCTGGCTGGCAGACTTATCAGAAACACCCTGTTGATCACTTTATTACGCCATCCATGTTTTCCCATAATCCCTCGCGATACATATACATATACATATACACAAAGTAACAACAAGAATCCACAAAAAAAAAAGATTTCCAAAAAAAATAATAATAAAAAGTATATATTTTAAAAGCGAAATGCTTTCATCTCATCTTCTCTTCCACTTCTTTTTCCAACGAAAAGAAGCTGAAGAGCGAGAGGGTGAGATCTTAGAGAGAGATGGAGATGCGGAGAAAATGACTCCCAGGCGGTCGACTCTCTCGTTTTCTCTCTCTCTTTACACGAAACGGCACTTTTGCAAATGGACCAAAACTACTTAAAATGAGTTACTCTTCCTTGCAACGTTACACTACGTATCCTCCTTCTCCTCTGGCATCCATTTTCAAAATATTGTCTCTATAAAAAGAAAAATAACAGAAAAATCGTATTTAGACAATCCATTTATAATATTTTTGAACCAAAAAAGATGAAGTAACGAAAATGGTTGGAAAATGGTGGGACCAGATAGGTGTGTGTCTATCAAGAAATGAAATATGACCAGTATTCCATAACGGCCTGTTAGGTTTAATGTCTTAACTGGTACACTTATTTCAAGCTTCTTATATAAAGTATGATGCCTGCATACAGTTTTTAGAACCTAATATATTTTAAAAGTGTTCAGTAAAGGGTTTTTAAAAAAAGAGCAAAGCGGCTTATAGCTTGGTCGTTATTTAAGGTTTTTTTATATATATATACGTTATTAAGGTGGGATACTTTAAAAGAGAAAAGATGACTTAGGAGATATGGGAGATATCAGGAGACGTGAGGAAGATACAGGTTTAATGGCCCTCAGTTTGAACGCAGTTGAGTATAGTTTATGAGACTTGAAAAGAATGGGTTATGGTTTTTTATTTTTGGGTTTTTTCTTTTCTTTCATAATTTCTGGGCGTTTTTTCTTCTTCTTTTTTTTTTAATAAAAACTTAACAGTTTAGTAATAAATTTTTTAATGAAGGTTTGAAAGATATGTCCTTCCAACCTTTATGGATGGTTATATAAATTAAACTCGAGTTCTACTAGACTTAATTGGACTTTATAATTACTTTCATGTAGTTAACTTTAGAATATTTAATGAAAAACAGCCGTTGTAACTTATACTATGGATTAAAATACAGTGTGTTAATTGGTTCTAAGGGTCATTTTGAGTTGAAAATCTTCTATATGACATTTTGTTTTAAGGGCCAAACTAAACAGAGTGTTTTTACGGATTAAATTACAACCGTTTTTCAATTTCATTTATGTTAAATTTATGGGGTCTTCCCTAAAACACCCCATTCATAACTTGTTAATGGTCTCCCTTATGGCAAAATATCATAGAAGTTACTTTAATTTTCGACTCAGAAATCGCCAATATTGTAATCACTGCACTTCGGTCTATTACGACCATTTTTGAAACACCCTGTATATCTACAACCATTTTACTAAAATTAAAATTTAAACTGGAGTTCTAGACTTAATTGAACTTTATAATTACTATCCTGTAATTAAATTTTCAATATTTAAATATATGATAAACATCTAGCTAGCTATTTTAGCATAAGCATTTTGGTTAAATTGTTTTAAGACCATGGCCAACCGAAATGTGTCCCAATTGGCTAACTGCAAACGCTTATCCATATAAAGTGATTCTTGGTGGGTAAAATTTAGGGCCGAATTATGTTTAAAGCACCAAACATTAGCGGGCCGCGTGCTAACGACTAATACCTCTACCTTATAATCCGCGCCGGCCTCGTTGTGTGTGTTAAGCCTAACCCCTAAAACTGAACAAACCCATGCCAAGTTAGCAGCAAAAGTGCTTCAATTTAATTAAGAACCTAAATCTTCCCGCTGCAGGCTGCATCCCGTTTTCTATATGTAAAATAGGCCTAAACTTCCATCCAATCTAAGCCTTGGTCACTAAAATCCTCGTAAATTAACGAATGGGAAGTGAAGGGGGGCCAGCTCAATCGAATGATTTTCAGAGTTGATTTGCGGGGAAGTCGACCGAAAGGAGCGTCCTATACAGGATTAATTACCACTCTTTTAATTAGAAACCTACTTGGGTTTTGGGTACGATTACGATAGAGGGAAGAAGAGAAGGCCCAGCTATGCTTGGAATGGAAGAAAATTAGTTCCGAAGAAGCCCTTCTTAGATTGGGTACCAACAACACTAGTGGTCATGGACCTCAGCTGAAACCCTAGCTTTCTTTCCATGCATGCATGGGAGTGTTTAGAATTTAGTACCCACATGTACTCTTTCTTATCTAAAAGTCTGTAATTGCGAAGTAGGTCAAAATGAATTCCAATTGGGGTCAAAGTTCGAGGTAGAATTTAGGAAGGAATCTTTATTTCAATCTTTGGAGAGCGTATAATAGATTATTCCATTACTTGCGCAGAAATCAGCACAAAGGTGAGAGGTCGCCTACTTTGGCTATTTCCCAGCTAGCGCTAACCAATAGAGAGCTTTCAGATAGTAGTACGTCACACCCTCCCAAGTCTTACCGCTGTTCTGGTAGCCATATTGGGTGGGTGGTCTCAGCTTCATTCCTGCTTTAAACCCACCAATATGACAGCGTAACCCACCAATATGACAGCGTAAATTATGTCACGAGACTCAGCTCCTCCTCCAACTGAAAGCTCTCTATGGGCAACGTCAGACGGAGGCCAAGTTCACAACACGCGGAGGGAGGTTAGGCAACTCGCGGTGCTTCTTGGCCCCAGGGAAATGACCCAAGAAGGTGACCTCTGACCTCCCCTATGGTCTTTGCTTCTCTTCTGGAATTAATGGAAAGGTCTATTCAGTGCCATTTTTACCCGTATATCTAGAAGTTCATAACTTCGAAGTAGGCCAAAATAAAGTGAATTGTGAGAGCAAATACTGCGTTAGAGTTCGAAGAAAGGACCAGGAGAATTCAGCTCGCAATTGGCGAACAATGAACAGTGTCAAAAATAGACGGGGACAATACGCGAACCCTCAAAGAAATCCCAGTGCGTACGATAATGTAACAATAAAATATACCCAACAGAAGAAATGAAAAAAAATTCTATGGCCTTTGAACTTCCCAGACACCATGGAGAATAGAACCCACCATCATACAATTTTTGGGATAGGAACTTTCCTCTATACGTTTATCACTTTAACTTTAACCACGCCTCATTTGGTTTTGGAGTAATCTTTCCACCTTTCCTTCTAAAGCAAAGTTAACTTGAAATCCTCCTCTTCACTGTCGTACATGAAAAAGGAGTTCCGATTTTGCCAGAAAACCGTCGGAAACTCAGCGTGAGGCTATTGTGTAAAGTGGCAACTTTGACGTTTATTTTCGCGCCAAAAAAAGGGGGAGAGAAGGTATTTGTTGTTACCAACAACAAAGCACGTGCACGGAAAAAGCTCGAGAACCCGCCAAAAAAAAAATCTTTTACAATTTTTCTAAGCCTTTGCAATATAAATTTCACATAAATTTAACTGAATTTTGCGTATGAAATGATATGGCCCCTGAATTTAATACCAAGAAAAGCACCCTGGTTTATATTTATATATATAAAAAAATCTTTCCAGGGTGTGAGTTTGATGAAGCACAGACGTCCCACCATCAGGGTTTCGGCTCATTGCTTCGTATATCGCTTTTCAATTGTTAACAAGCAAAAGAGAACTAACACTATTAAAGGCTACTCAATGGTTATTCCAAACATTCTAATAGAACCTACAACATTACTTCGATTTGAATAAATAATACATCACCTAAGCCTTGGTGGTCCCGAGTTAGCCCTTAGTTCCCATCCCTTATTGTCAATAGAGGGTTAACAGTTAGCTCCAAACCACCATACCAACACCCGGAGTTTGCAATACACTTTAACGTAATCTTCATAAGGAAATAATGTTTATATTTATGCAACCTCAAGTTGCGCATCGTTTTTAACTCAACAACTCGAGAGTTGCCATGAAGTTAAGTCGTAAGAACTGACATAAGTATTTAGGTTACAAAAAAAAATATTATTCTCAAAATTGGTATTGAATTACACGTACGACGACTTTACTTCTTGCCAGGGATTTTTGGATGTCAAGAAAATAGGCTTAAAATGTCAAATTTTATTTAGAGGATTTAGTTGGATAATAAATTCACGGTTTTGGCTTCTAGAGGAACCAGTACCAATAAGAGACGAAGAGAACATGCATGGGCCCTTCCGAATTTCCTATCTCTACACAATCAACCCCAATAAGTATATAAGAAATTCCATCTCTCTACAAGTTACCAAGCGCAAAGGAGAAGGAAAAAAAACTGTTCAAATAAAAACGTTTTCGCTTATCTAAATAGCAGATCAGTTTGCTTTTGGTAAAGTCAAAAAAAGAGAAGAGTACCCTTAGTACTTCTTAGGGGGAGGGGGGGGGGGTTCTTATACGTCCCACGCTTGCTCGATGTATCCCTAAGATAACACTAGTAATTTTAAAGCTAAGAATGAAGCAAAGTGAAAAGCAGGGATGTACAAAAGAATGATAAAGATTAAACATCTACTAAAGCCTACAAGTTCAAATAGAAGAAGACTAGAAGAGGATCTAAAAGATACCGCTCCACTATTGGTTTTTAAAATGCCAATAAAAGTTTTAAACTAAATAGAAATAGATGATCCTCGAAACAATCAAGGTTAATTCTAAAATTTCTTAGTCGTGATCATTCGGTTCCAATCCTGCATGCGGGAGATGCTACTGGGAACCCTGAAGGTCATGAGGTTACAGTCACGTGACATGGCCCAATCACTACTCCAGGAAATAGCATCACTACTTCTTTAAAATAAAGTTCCCTCTACAATGTACATCCCTTAAAACAAATGGATGACACTTACATTTACCAATCTTTTTAAATGCAAGACTCCGGTCCTAATTACTAACGCAACGCGAGGCATTGTGGGATGCTTTAAAAAACGTTAGAAGGGCCCGATTGAAAATAGTTATAACTTTGGTTAAACATACTTCTGTTAAAACTTGCAACTTTAAAGGTTCTATACCGTTAAAAAATAATAAAACTGTCAAGGAATTGTAGTTAGGCCTAAACTTATTTCGGGAGTGAGAAATTTCGTGCGAGGGTCTTCGCAGCGTGATCTTTATTGGTAGGTGTTGGCGAATTTACGATTTTTCTGTTGCCTAGAGCGAAATATACCATACAACTAAACAAGGTCGTATATCACTCAAACCGTTAACTTTAACCAAACAAAGTAAGACTAAATAAACGAGAGATGTTTGTGTATGTGCGAACTGGGCCCGTTTAAAGACTAGCCTTTCAGTTCCGCGAAACGGACAAGGATGATATCCTTCGTTTGATGGAGCGTCAACGACGGGTGGTCCCTTTTGGGAAGAAGAAACTCTTTTTCATGTACATCAGGGAAAACGCCCGTACCTTTACTGGTTCCGGAGGCCGTTTTAACGAAATAATGCCTGGCTGGCTGAAACCATCGTCCCCTATTACCCCTGGTGTCCCGTATACCTGTAGCAACCAACACCCAAGGAACAGTTAACAAACGTAGCCAAGCCTTGGTCTTGGGTTTAAAGGGTTTTAGATGGCAGGCTCTTGGGGCCAACGAACGTTCAACAAAAAAGGGCGAGCTCGTAAAATCTTTTAAATCTTCTTCCCTGATGGTGAACAAAGCGAGAACGATCCTTTGACGACTTTCGATGCCAAGGCTTAAAATTCCTAACTTTATATATTCAAAATATACTTCCTAAAGGATTCCGTAAAATTTAAACTATCTTTGACAGAGAAAAACTTGATTCAAGTAGCCATCAGGTTGCAGGGATTCCATTGGAAGTCACGTATTTTAAGATTAAGTTTTATTTATTTGCAGGGATAGACTTAATTTTAGAAGTAGGAATGGAGAACGGTTAGTATTTACTTCAGTCCGACTCATAGCCCAGTATAGTGCTACACGAAACGAAAAGTTTAAATTATATTATTGGCTCACTTAAACTACGTTTTGATGACGTTGCTGACGGGGACGGCGAAAAATTCGTAATTCCTTTTTACCTCTGTCGCTATGACCCGCCTTTTCTTTCATACCCCTACGTCCCGTGGAAGGGGGTCCGGGACTTTGACGCGCGCCCAGATTACTCTGTTCTCCATTCCTACTTCTAAAATTAAATCTATCCCTGTTATTGAAAGTCCAGAGTATAAGGGTATAGTTTTGACGAGGAAAAATTAAGTCATTTACATAACGAGAACAAACAGAGCCATCTGATATCAATCTACTTAACGCGCTTCATTCGCAAAAACAATGGCCTCATTTGCTAAGTACAAAAATCCACCATGATTCTTGGCTCAATGAAAAACAGATGTCTTACGTCAAGCAACTCTTAACAACCCAAAATACAAAGAGTGTTGAAAAAGTGAACGTAAAATACCCGCCAATTATATCCCGTACATAAAGAATTAGTGGGATTTGAAAATACTTGGAATATTATTTAGGCTTATGTAAATTCCAACAAAAATTTACGCATAAATATTAGGATTACCGCTTAATCCTTATCGTTATTTATTCCCATCCAAAATGGTTGGTTTCTTTATAAAATTCTTTTTCTTTTTCAAGTATTTTCTCGGAGACGGGGATATCCCCGGGCCTTTGAGACTTGATTGCATCAATTTAAGGACCCGGGTATCTTGTCTAAATGATTCCCATAGCTACTTTTTATTCAGTTCAAGTCACCAGGTACCTCAAATAGTAATAAATACCCCGGGCCAAAACCTACCTCCATAATTCTTGTTAAGCCTAACGTTGAAAAATAGAAACAAGTTATTTTTTTTTCTTTTCTTTTCTTTCTAAAATCGCTTGCTGCAGTGATAGGGCTAAAATATTACACAAAAAGGCGCAAAAAACCTTTACCGCCTACGTATTTTCCCAATGACTATGATGTCTACAAAATGGTACGGGAGAACCCAAGTTGAATTTGGTGCTAAGGCTTGGTGGGTAGTCACTGTCTAGTTGACTTTTTGATGATATAGCACTCGTCAAGATTGATCAGTGAAGGGTAATTTTCGTTTTGGCGCGAGAAAGAAGGTGGTGGAAAGGAGAACGATGAGCGGGCGCGTGAGTCTGTCTAATCACGCGTACACGCCACGCCCAAAAATCGTCTGCTAAAGTCTACCTTACGTAAGGGAACTTTTTCCTCTGGCTTAGTTTTATCACTAACTTTTACTTTTCTCGGTCGGTCAATAGTTACCTCCCAAGCTATCATCGACTTCGGTAGATATCCTACCACCACCACCACAACCGTTTTCATTTGGCTGTTAGTTCGCTTGATTACTTTTCGGGTGTTGGTTTTTAAGCTATCCATTAGAAAGAAGTGTAAGAAGGTGTTATCAGAAGTAGATAGAGAGAGATATTGTCATAGAAGGGGAATAATTAGTCTGCTAAGTCAGGGAATTCGAACAAAGTCAGGGAAATTGATTTTAGAAGGGAATATTTCTTGGGTTTACGAAAATTTTATGGCGTTGAACGTTACATTAAATATGTGAATAGACTGCTGAATAGACAAATTCTTTAATTACAAACAGAGAAACCAACACACAGGGGTGAGGTTGCCATTGGGGTATCGTCCCTCTCGCCAAGAAGCTCCACCAGAGGCAGTGCGAGTTGGTTACAATGGTTAGCCTGGTGTAGTGAAGTCGGGCTCCAATGGCTGTGTGTTGGTTTCTCTTTTTGTAATAAACGAATTTGTCTATATTTGATTCTTCCGCATTTAAATTAAGATTGCTTCTCATTGAAATACCCATATTTAGACAATTTCCTTTTGATATCTAATGGCATTCCCTTGCGTACGTCTTTGTTATTTAGCCTTGTTAAAAATCAGTACCCCCCGAATCTCCTACATTAACCAACAAAACCGAAAGTCGTAGTAGACCCGGCATGCTGTTACTTCCAAATCCGTACAACAAACATGGGAGACAAAGATGGATTATCGGATTATCCCTTCGCTGTATAACAGGGCCCTTATAAGGTCTCTTCTGGGATTGGTACGGTGGGTCCACGCATATATATATATCTAGCTACTTAATAGGTCCCCTCCATAGCCCACCTTCCTCCAGCTATACAGGGTGTGTGGTTGTGGACATTGTTTTAGGTGGCAATAAATGTTTGGGAGCCCATATCACCTTGTAGACCCCAACATGTTCTTTCACAATTTACACTCAGCCTAACCCAAAGAACAAACAAACACTTTAAATTATAGCACCAGACTTATCAGAAACACCCTGTATGTTATAACACATAAGCTCATCATATATTACAAAGAAGAACCCGACTAGAAAACTCTTGAAACTTTTGGATGCTGCTAGCTGGTATACCTTGGTAATAAATCATCGTTTATATGTCGTGCTACGATACAATTCCTGAATTTATTCATTACTTCCATGAGGTGTTATTATCTATAAGTAAACCAATAAGAAAGCTACGATCTTCAGTACTAAATAGAAGCCTTTATAATATATTCATGGGCTTACATAGATACATTCACTAGGGGTTAGAAAAAGCACATCAGAAAGAAAAGAAGAGAAAAAAACAGATTAGGTCCTACTACCCCGGGAGCGAAAAGAATTCAAGAAGGTAGACTAATGCAAGCAACCAGCCAACCAATTCTTCTGGGGCAATTAAAATACCTCTCCCAAGTCATATGTATACAGTCGATCACTATTGATTTCTACTCCACGGTACATTCTTCTTAGCTATACATCCATTCTCGCGTGCAAAGATCCATCTTCGCACGCGCTAAAGGAAATAGGCGCGAAAAAAAAGGCGGGATTTCCAAAAGCTCGAGACGCAACTTTACAAAAGGTGAAAGTGAGAACACTCTCAAAGTTAGAAAGAAAAGGTCCATATTGAAACACCCAATGTTTGCGATACCTATTATTGATATAAAAGAATGGGAATACCTATTACGGTATGGCATACTCCGATTGAGTTATAAGATATAAGCAATCGTCAAAAATATATTGGCCGTAACAGGGGAAAATGAAGATTTTCTTTATTTTTTATTTTTTTATTTTTTTGGTTTCCCGCCTTTCTTTCCCGCCTTTTTTCAGTTCAGCATCAAGCAAAGCGTAAGTGATAATGGTGGCCAGCTGTTGACGCGAGTTTTTTGGTATTATTCGACTTCCCCCCTCCGTCTTTATTTCTTTGCTGGGGCATATGCCCCCTTTAATGTCTTCCCATGGGAGAGGGGGTGGCTTCCCCCCCTCTTTTCTAAGTCCTTAGAGAACGGAATAAAAAGGCTTAGGTGATAAATTAGACTAATAGTCAGAACAATTCAATATTATTCCGAAGTATGGGCAGTAACGAGTGTGCATCGATCAGGGACAGACGTTTAAACTATTAAGATAGTTTAATTAATTTAATTCAAATTAAGTCTTAACTTTCAATTATCCGTAGAACGCGATAACTTTCAAAATTAGTATGCGCAGTAGGGGCTGTGCAATGATCAGGGACAGACGTTTAAACTATTTTAGATGGTTTAATTAATTTAAATCAAATTAAGTCTAACTTTTAACTATCCGTAGAACGCGTTAAATTTAAAAGAATGCGCAGTAGGGGCTGCGCAATGATCAGGGACAGACGTTTAATTTAATTCAAATTAAGTCTAACTTTTAATAATCCGTAGAACGCGATAACTTCCAAATTAAGTATGCGCAGCAGGGGCTGCGCAATGATCAGGGACAGACGTTGAAACTATTTTAGATGGTTTAATTAATTTAATTCAATTCAATTCAATTTAATTCAAATTAAGTATACCTTTTAAAAATATATTAATATTCGACGAACTACGCCAATAAATTCCCTTTAGGAGTCTAGAGTTGCCGGCCGGTTACGAAATAGTGGACTCAAACTATATAATGTACACAAATTCGTTCCAAACTCCCATTATTTACGAATGCAAATGACCACCAGGATTTATTACATGACATTTTCTATACAGTCGGAAACAGAAATTTCACGCAAACCGGCCCGAAATATTTTAAGGAATGCATATAATATTCATTTCCTGCTACTGGTAACGTTTATAATATATATACATATATACAACGGTCAAAGTTTATAGGTCAAAAGGTATACATGTATGTACTATATACGTAAGAAAAGTTGTTTTAAAAAACGTTACGAAATTTGAGAATTAATATTGATAAGATGCATCAAGGATCAAAGAAAAATGCCGAATTTTGATAATAAACTATAATCGAGGGGCTAATAACTCTTAAAATATATTGTACATTGATTACGGGGTTATTATCACGGGGTTTCATCATAAGTTCATAAGATATGTTCCTGCCATAAGTTTGTCACTGGTTACAAACTGGAGCTTGTCATGAAGTGAATGAGGTAGGTCATAGATTCTGGTGAGGCTTAGTATAGACTAAATAGGAGCAGATGGAAGTCCTGCAAAACTAACCGAGTGTAGTACTTCAATTCTCGCTTGTCGTTCTGCTAGAACTAGCTCGAGATGTAAGTCTCTAGCATTACATTACATACTTATGGTAGGAACATATCTTATAAACTTATGGTTTCATCAATTTAGTATTGTCAAGGGTACTGTTTTAAAGGTTTACGCGTAATTTCTTCAGTAAAGTCAAAAGGTGCGGCCTACAACGGTTAGTGGTTGGCCCCTCGGATATACGTTACGTACGCAAAAGCTAAGCCTAATCAATAAATGGCGGGAAATAGATTTTATATCGCGATTAAAATGTCGGAAAACCTGCATGCAGTATTGATAGTAATGACAATCGTATTACGTTACTGATTACTCGATTCAGTCTTAAATTACCCCATATTTAACCCAAATGTACTATTAAAACCCGGATTTACAGTTAAGCAAACTCAAACTGTATATAGAAAGGGACTAACAGCGGCCTCAATACCTTTAAGATATTAATCTCTATGGAAATTTAACACCGGGTGCCGCTTCCCTATTATTTTTCGTTCAAACTAATCTACTTTAATGCCATCTTCCTTGATCGATACGAGGATAATAATGCTACTACAAAAGTAAATGCACGTGCAATGACCGAGGCCCGAATTTAAGGGAAGCACTATGTATATGTATATTTAGGGCGGAGTTTTTGACTGGGAAAAACGTAATTTGGAAGTTTTTGAACTGTACCATCGATTTGCGTATACAGTACAGCTAGTTCCAGCTTTTGACATTTTGTCATTTATAGAGAGGTATACTGAAAATGGAGGATTCTCTTCTTATTTCTTTTATCGAATATTTTATTGATTGCTTTGTTTAGGTTTTAACGATGCAAAGGCTTAAATGCCTATTCAGACTGAAGTCTAACGTCGGTCGCGTTGGTACGTTCATTTCCCTGTGCAGACGTTACAGCAGACGACTTAAAACAAGTCGAGTATTTTGTGATTTAATTTTAACCAAGACTTTGAATTTTAAAATCGTTGAATATAAAATGACAAATACCACGCCAATATCCCAAAACTTTTCATCCATCGTCTGCTAAAGCGTAGCAGCTCACTCATTCACGCGTCAGTTAGGCATGATCGAGGGGAAAGAAAAGGTGATTGCTAACGAGGTGGCGCCATCTCGACACTCACTGCAAGAAGAAATTGAAAATTTTCAAACTAAACCCGCAAAGAATCTTTTGCGTATAGTCGTTGTCACGTGTCTAATATTAAGCTAGAAAAGCGACTTCACCGACAGATGTGAACCTAAGATTTTAGCTCAGTCTGAATGGGCCTTAACCATAGACAAATTATATTGTGATGAGAGTTTTTATTCGGAAATAAGTTGTTGACCTCTTTGATTTACTTCGAGTCGATGCAAATTAACAATTACTTATAATATTATTTAAGAGATATCTGTTAGTAGATAAGACTTAATTTTACAGACAATTCAATTCACGCATGCACATTTGTTGGGGTAAATTACAGGGGAACTTGGCCGACGGGTGTTACTTATAAACAAAGATTACAATCGTAGCTTGTCAAATGTCAAGTGACACACGACAACAAGAACTTGAAAAGGAAACACGGATGGGTAATGCTTATAATCGAGAAATTATCAACGCAATAAAGATAATAGTTCAAATTATTAGGAGCACAACCAAATACCTTGGTTTCAATTGTAAAATTTAATTTCACGCGCTTCAACAATAGATACTAGTGGGCAGAGAAGTGTTGCCAGTCATTTGTGACTCGTGCAATCCAAACCAGACTGAAAGCTTGTAGAATTCAGTTCGATTCTGTTACTATCGTTTAGTTCCAAATCTGAACGATGCAGGAGATGCTCTAATAACAAATTATTGGCAACACTGAAGCGCGGTTTAAAGTTACGAAACGTTAAGTGGGAGGAAATCTATTCTTAATTTTGAAATTCCACGCGTTTTTGTAATTTTGTCACGAAGACGTATAAATAATGCCTCGTGATTAGGCCTAAAAATAAAGAATTTGTACAGATTAAAGCAATGAACCAATAAGTTGACTTTGGGTAGGGAGAATTCAAACCGATTCCTCAT
Organism: Phalangium opilio; assembly: GCF_054372755.1. Classification (NCBI taxonomy): domain Eukaryota; kingdom Metazoa; phylum Arthropoda; class Arachnida; order Opiliones; family Phalangiidae; genus Phalangium; species Phalangium opilio. Next base: position 781,031 of record NW_028324156.1, read on the forward strand.
CGTTTATGCTACAGTATAATTATACCAAAACCAAATCGATTTGCGAAGAATTTCCACACTGTGTGAATTCATTTATCAATACACGATTTTATCAGAATAAAAAGTATGATTGAGGTTTTGAGTGGGTCCGAAAATGGCTGCGAGCTATGGATGGTTCGTTGGTTCATTGTAACTTCCATCACGTGCCCAAAAAGGCGCAAAACTTTATTGACTAATAGCAGCTTGCTCCTTTGACGGTATTTGGTAGCATATAGAAAAATTACTCGGTGCCCTTAGCTTAACTATGACGCGTTAGGTGCTTCAATTCACTGCTGGGGGTAAAAGTGTTCGATGGCGTGTGAAAAGTCACCCCGAGAAACCACTCGTCGTGGACCCTCCAAAGTTACCCCTGGGGGTCCATACCTCTCTCTCTCTCTCTCTCTCTCCAAACAGGGGGCGCAAAAGGAGAGCGCCACGCACTCAAGGTCCCCCTAGATGCAAAAATATCGGGAACCCATCACTTTGTCATTGAGTTATAATGGAAACCCACCCCATGCAGTTGGTTGAGATCTGATGGGGAAAGGCGAGTAACGAACCTTGGGGTCAACTTTGGCGGGTTCTTCTAGGGTGTCAGAAATGGAGAGGAGAGAAACACCACCACCACCACTACTCTTGTTTGACCTGTGAGTGACTCACGTTTTAGGAACGTTATGCTTAGTTTCAATACGATACAGCCGGGAATAATGTGGGTTTATCTGTACATTGGAATTGTAAACCATTTTCGTGGATGTTGATGTCAAGTTACAGGTCATTCCTGCAGCCTCCCAGGGTCTAACGATGATGTGGATAGAATTTTTAGATTTGCGTCTGAATTATTTCTGTAAACATTGGCGCATGCGCTATGTAACGTTTTCCGAAAAATCGGAGGACATTAAAAGGGACAGTAAACAACCCATCGTGGAGCGGGTAAAATGATTTAAATACGTCACAGTCACCACGTGACGTCAAATCCAAAGACTCCACATAGAATGGGACTGGACACCTAGTCCTTTTATTTCGCGAGATTGCAGCGGAAATTCCCTGAAGTGCTAATTTCCGAAAAATAAAACGAACTAAGTTTGTTTAAACCACGCCTCTCCTTGGTCACGTGCCACTAACGTATTTGAAATAATCAACCACATGCCGATGCCGGCTTTACAGTCACTTTAACAATATTCAACAGCCCGCAAACGCACATGGTACAAAAACGCGCCAAAAATTATATATATATATTTAGATACGACATTAATTTGGCGGGAAATTTTTAGAGCCCAATATGTTTCTAAATTACCTAATTAATTATGAGAAACTAATTTATTTGCTCATTGGAGTAAAGAAACGGCTCATAGATATAAAAAACAACACTTCCTAAAGAGGAAGCTACAAATTTAAGGGCGTTTCTTATATCTATGGTACGGTTATGTCCCCAAGCAAGTATATAGACTAATTTACATAATATTTCGTTTTAAAATCCGGCCCTGTCACGTGTATTAAATTTTGGAGACGCCGCCGTCGCTCGTGCCAAAGAGAAGCGCCAAACCCCTCGTGCCTTATTATTATAAAAGGAGAGCATCATATTTCATCAGGAAATTATACCACACTCTAAGGCAGTTACCTTATATTTAAAAGTATAGATTTTAATCTTTGGATAAAGTAAACTTTTACCTTGAAAACAAACATTAAGCCTAATTCAGGAAAACGAACGAACGAAGGATAGATGAATTGTTTACTAAAATGGGTAAAGGAAGATAACGCTACGTAAGGTTTCCTTAAGGCTGGCAGGCACACACAAAGCCTTTAATTCAAACGAGGGTGGTTATAGTTAAGTCCCCAAACGAGAAACAAACACAGATAGATAGATGTATTCTCTATGGTTTAAAAATTAGCCATTCTTTAAAATTAATTTTAAACTCGTGGAAACGAAAATTAACGTGGCTCATTTGTTGTAGAAACAAATCCACCTTATTCCCGATGCCCGTGCCGAGGCTTAACGCGTGATTTAACTGTGATAAATCTGGGTCAAAATGATGCGTCATCGTTAAATTAATGATATATTACTATGAAAGTATCCCCTTTTTATTAAATAATGGACCCAATTAACTATTTATAATTAATTTATATACTACTATCACGAACGACTTAGGATTTTGGAAAAATCCCCTCTTGGTAATCCTTTCTAATAAAAACTTAAATCCGTTTAAATGAAAGAAATCTCCCTCTCCCTCATATTCTCTACGTGAGATCATTTCAACCAATCAATTTTTGACTTAAGGTCCATTCAGACGACGTTCCCGTCGGTCGTCTCTGTTAATTTCGTTTGGGTCTAGTCGGTACGTTCATTTCCCTGTTCAGAGGTGAGAGCAGACGACTTAAACGATTATGCGTAAACGAATATTATTTTTGAACCTAAGATTTTTGAATACTAAAATAGACGAACATCCTTTTAAAATGACTAATACCGCGCCAAGAAGTGCCTAAAACTTTTCATACATCGGCTGCAAAAGCGTAGTTCACTCGATCACGCGTCAGTAAGGCACGATCGAGTGGGCTAAAGAAAAGGTGATTGCTAACGAGGTGATGCTATCTCAGCACTGACTGCCCGACGAATCAGAAAACTAGTTTTCAAACTAAACCCGTGCACGAATCTTTTTTGTAGTCGTTGACACGTGGTCTGATTAAACTATCAAAGCGACTGACTTCACCTACGTGAACCTAAGAACTTAGTCTATAGTCTGAAGGGGCCTTTAGTCGCAGCCCGCACCCCAATGCCGTACCCTAAAAAAAGAAAACTAAACCCTTATTTAATCCTTTCTCCACCCAACACCCACATAAAGACGTCAAAAAATTTTGGCGCCCCAATCTACGTCAAACCACGTCACGTGTCAAACTATGTATAGAATCGAGCACGAGACTACGAAGGAGCTCGCGGAATTAAGGCATCAAACACTTCTTCTAAAAAGAAGTATATAAATTTTCCCACGCACCACGTGCCTTATACCCTTCCCTTCCTTGACAGTTGATTCGTTGGCATTTGGTATAAGGGTTGAATCGTTCACGAAGGACCTATTTCATTTATGAGACGAGCGCATTTAGGATTAGCTTTGGTAGTATTTGCTGTAATATTGTACTCGGAGTTGGGCACGAACCGGAACGGATTGGTCCATGAAAATCGGAAATACTCGGGGTCAAATCCCAAAGGACATCGTACCCATTCCTGAGTAATGTCAATCTTAAATCATATACAAGTATACTCCTGATTGATTGGCTTCAACTGCCCAAGTGGTATCCGCTTAAAATGTAGATATGGCCATAAGTTCATAAGATATGTTCCTTCCATAAGTTTGTCACTGGTTACTGAAGTGAGTGACGTAGGTCATAGATTCGAGGTAAAGGGAGGGAGGTCTGGTTTTGGCGCTGTCAAAGGCTTAACAATGCAGACTAAATAGGAAGATGGAAGTCCTGCAAAACTAACCGAGTGTAGGACTTCAATTCTCGCTTGTCGTTCTCCTTCGAACTAGCTCGAGCTGTAAGTCTATTAGTAGCATAGGAAGGGTCATACTTATGAAACATATCTCACAAACTTATGATATGAGTATGACCAACCCAACCCCAGTAACACGAGTGTTCCGCGTTCGAGTCGGTTCGAGGTAGATTCGTCGGTTTATGGTCTAGTCGGTAGTTACGACTAAATTCCGACTCTTATTTAACTTCAGTTGCCAACTCCGCTTTGCAGTCGGCCGTGAGAACAATAAAATAGTGTTGGCTGATAGTTGTATTTTAAGTCGGTTAATGTAATGAAGGATTAGGTCGGCTGCCCGACTCGTTACCAACTAACATGCGTTTCTATCAAATAAAAGATAACAATAAGGGTCTAGAGGTCGACATATCCGACGGCCAACCGATCACACTGAACATTTCAGATTTCGACGTAATGAAGCTTCTTCCGCGTTTGAGTCGGTTCGAGGTAGATTCTTCGCTTTATGGCCTAGTCAGCACTTATTACGACTAAAGTCCGACTCTTATCCAACTTCAGATACCAGCTCCGCTTTGAAGTCGGATGTGAGAACAAACAAAAAGAGTTGGCTGATAGTTACATTTTATGTCGGTTGGTGTAAGAAAGGATTAGGTCGGCTGCTCAACTCCTTACCATCTAACATTGGTTTTTATCAAAATAACAACAAGGGACGAAAGGTCGGCATATCCGACTACCTACCGATCATACTAAAGATTTCAGATTTAGTTATAATGAAGCTTCTTCCGCGTTTGAGTCGGTTCGAGGTAGATTCGTCGGTTTATGGTCTAATCGGCACTTACAACTAAAGTCCGACTCTTATCCAACTTCAGTTACTAGCTCCGCTTTGAAATCGGACGTGAGAACAAACAAATAGAGTTGGCTGATAGTTACATTTTACGTCGGTTGGTGTATGGAAGGATTAGGTCGGCTGCTCAACGCCTTACCAACTAATATGGGTTTTTATCAAATTTACCACAAGGGTCGACATATCCGACTACCTACCGATCAATACTAAACATTTCAAATTTCGTTATTTTAAGCATAAGAAAATAATATATAGCTCCCTATAAGTATGAAACTCTCCATTTAAGCCATGTAAATAGGATTTTCTTCCATTGCAATTTGTAAAAAGTTTCTAATGCCACCTATTAAGAGCTTTTGGCGTTAAAAAGTTGAAATATTTGTTTAAAAAAATTTCAAATTTTATATCGTAATTAAATAGTTAAAGGTCTTGAAATTATTATTATGATAATTATAACTGATTTAGTACATTGCAAAATTATCATAATAAATTAATAGATGGCGCGAGATAAGGAGTATCTTGTGTCTCTACTTGCGTGGCGATATTTCCCCGGCCCATCGTGCCTTTCGCGGGCACCTTAGGTGGCGGCGATGGTTTCGCCCCCCTTTTACTCGTAATTCCGAAACTTCTCCCACGGGGCGTAAAAGCGTAAGCGCGCCAAATTTGGGAGCAAATGCTGTAGTACGAAAATGAACTACGTTTCATACTAATAGGGAGCTATATATTATTTTCTTATGTTTTAAGACAAATCAAAGATACTTGGATTTGTATTACAAACAAAACATAAAATAAAATTTAGAATCAACAATATAGTGTAATATGTTTATTCACCTTGATACAAATATCAATCTCTCGTTTTAAGTATCATTTTAAAGTAAAATTAAAGAAAATGTTACGGTTTACGGCCTATTTTAGCTTTCCGTTAAATTTACATAAGCCTTTAAAACCGTTTCCACGGTTAACTCATTGCTACTTCGTTTTTATCGGAGATAACTGCAGTGTACACTAACGTTAAGTGCAGTCATTCATGGCTATCTCCACTTTTCGTAAACCGCTCAAGGTGCGGAATTCGGTCCAATGGGACCTCCCTTCTTTGGTTTCGGTTGAATGGGATTTCGGTCCTTTAAAAAAACCGACCTTTAAAACATTCTACAGCCGACCATTAAGAATCCATCAAGCCGACCAAAAACAATTCGTAAAGTCGACCATAAACAAGTCGTAAAGCCGACCATAAACAAATCAAGTCTTAAAACTACCATAATCAAGTCGTAAAGCCGACCCTAAACAAGCCATAAAGCCGACAAATAAGAGTCGATAAAGCCGACCGCAAATAGATTAATAATCCGATCATAACCAGAAAACAAAGCCGACTTCTTGTTTGATAATGTAAGAGCTGGCCACGCTTACTTTTTAGAGTCGGTTAAAGTGCTTTCAAAATTTCTATCCCGACCTCATTTTGGAAATCCCGAAAATTTTCCGTGCACGTTTGAAAAGGTTGGAAAACCGTCGGACCGACCCATTTTCGGGTAGGACATTTCGACTGTCAAAAGGAAAGTCGACCGACCATTTTGCGACAGTATAGGGCAGTGTCGGTTGAATCTCGAGCCGACTCCGTTGGCCCAACGTCGATTTTGCTACTGGGGAAAGTTTGAAAATATCAAAGATTACACGTCAAGTTGCAGTTATATAAGACTTGGTATCGAACCATACCAAAAGTAGGAGGCATATATACTTAATATCATATCCCCCCACGATCAGGAAACGCCGAGTGACCCCTGGGTCATCAATTTGACCACCCCCTTTTCCTTATTCGGCCCCAATTCGTACACGTATTTTGGTTTTGGGACCTCGGGGCCTTAACTGCCCATCGCTAAAAAGCTTAGAAGAGAAAAATGGCGAAACGCCCTTTTATATTACCTTACAACGCAATCATCATTTTAACTCGGAAATATCCACCAAGCACATTTTTTGGAGGGTAAAGTCAAGGCATAAGCAAGAAGTGATATGTAGTTTATTAGGGGGAAGGTATAAGTAGCGCCTAAGTATTGGTGCGCCATAGTCCTAATCCCCCTTTCAAAATACAAGGGGGGACGTAAAAGGAGGCCGGGCTATTTCGCCAGCCTCTCCTCAGTCGGAAAATATGACTGTAATTTTCATCATTCGCGACCCGCTGACGTGAGTTTTCAAGAACCAATGAGATGCTGGTTGTAATTTAGAGTTGGCGGGGATTAACTCCGGACAGGCTACGTTTGGACTGGAGATAAAGCTGGAAATGTGGCGAATTTATACCTTCTCCCTAATAAACTAGATATCACTTCTTGGCATAAGTAAAAAAAAAAGAAATCTCTTTATACTAATGACGTGGCATGCAGTTTTAGTAAGTTTTTTTCCAGTAAAATAATATATATATATAAATATAACTCACCCTCTAATTGCTCCGTCGTCAGAATGACTAGCGGTTTTTAACGGCAATAATGAAGGCGGGAGTGAAAAAAATATTCTTAACCCTAACCCTAAATCGGGCCTAATTCACTGGTGGTTACGTAATGTTATGGCTAAATTAGCGGGCTGCGCGTGTCGTTTATGGTTTTAATACGTGTTGAAAATAAAATTCCTGTATAATGACTTTAGGCTTATTAATGGATTCGTAATAGGCCAATAAGAAATCAGAGGATGACCTTTTAACAGCGCGTGCGTGCCGCAAGCCACAGGGGTCAATCCCGGAGGCTGAGATTGGAAAGATTAAAAACGTAATTTTTACGTAAATATTTCTGTATTTGGAAGCAGAGAGAATTCTCTCTGTTGGAAGTAATACATATTTTTTTTTTCATCACAGTGTTGTCAGGCCGTTGGTGTGAATTAATAGATTGCGGATCTAGAGAAAGGCTCGCAGTTTAGTTTGAATCAGTACTAGACTAAGCATTGGATAATTTCAGAGAGCCTGACAACACTGCACTGAAATTAAAGCTGGAAAAGAGGGGAGGAATCATCTCTAGCCCCTTTAGTGAAAACTTCCAAGGAATAAATAAACCAAAGAGCGTATAAAGAAAAGGAGTTGAAGCAAGCAGCTTTGTCGATAAAATTTGGGAGTTCCCGCTTTTCTTTTCTTATTTATTTGTTATATTTCCTCCAACCAATAAGAGGGCGGAGAAAGTTGCACGTGCACAAAACCGGAAGCTTAGAGGAAAACTTTTAAAGCGAGAAAACACCAGCTACGCCTTCCACTCCACCCTTTCTCTTTGATTAAAACACTGCAATTAAACCACACGGGAGGGGTTTTTTCTTTTTTTTAGATTTCGCTTTCAGATTTTCAAAAATTTCAGAAGGGAATTTCAAAATATTTTTTTTTCTCTCTCTCTCTTTTCAAAATTAGGGTTGACGTTAATTTTAAATTTCTTATTTTTTTTTCTCTGGGCGGGTTTTTATTTTTAATTTTTTTTTTCATTTGAAGAACCATGGAGGATTGAAATACCCAAGAGATGACGTCGGATGTTTTTTAATTCCACGCATTACAGCGTTTCTTAATTAAACTTATATAGGGTTTTGGAAAATTTAATATCATATTAAAAAGGCTTTCACGTAATCCCGTGGGACACATCCTACAAAGTTCTTGCCTTAATTAGCTCTAAAAAACCCTTTAATATTGATATAAACAACCCACAGCATAACTAAAATCCTTTGAAGATATATCTTTAAATAAATAAAAAAAAACATGTATGTTTCGGGCATGCGCATAAGCTAGGATTATTATTATTAAATTATACCCAAGTTAACGCGTATTATAATGCTATTTAAATCGTACTAATCCACGCTTAAACAGTGGTAAAGACTCATCTTGAAAAACTGGTCTTTCAAACTAATGTTGTCTTATTAATCGAGTGTGACGATATTCGAATTATTCTTGGTAATAAACGGGAATCTTACTTTAATGGCGTTAGAATACACGTTACTTCAGCTTCCAACGCATTAACTTATACAATACGAACAACTCTATACTCAGAAAATCTTGTTGCTTAACGAGTATATCTTTTCAGGCTTAAACCGAACCGAAAGGAGGAAACTCGTCCAAGCGTTTCCGGTTCCGCTTTTTTTAAGAAAAGGACTTTTATTCCCTTCCCTCTTTGAGTTTTAACTTAAATTTGTTCAAACGGAATTGTCTACGCTATCTAAAGATAATTTAATCCATTTTAAACGTATGTTTCAAGGTGTTAACTACAGAGCAAACTAGGGTTGGTTTTGAACCTTATAAGATGGAACGTAGAGTGTCTTTATTCTGACAAACTGACTTATATCATCCGGTCTCTATTCGTGTCAAAGAAATTCTAAGAGGATTTTTTTCTCTCTCTCCAACTTAAGGAAAAAAAAGATTTCGAAGTCAAGAATCTTTAGATTTTTTTATCCAATTAGTAAATGTCTTTTTTGCTAAGTTATGAAGAATGATGGCAAAAAAGGGCGCGAGTTCTGTTGCAAAATAGCGCGCGCGTTTTATAACGAACGAGCGCGAGCTTTTGCCGACGCTGCTAAGCCTATTTTTAAAATTAGGGTTAAGAATAAAGAATATGAACTAAAGAAATATTCATACTTTGTGTGCTGGACATAAACAAACTTATCCATACTTTTGTGTGCTGGACATAAACAAACTTATCCATACTTTGTGTGCTGGACATAAACAAACTTATCCATACTTTGGGTGCTGGACATAAACAAACTTATCCATACTTTGGGTGCTGGACATAAACAAACTTATCCATACTTTGTGTGCTGGACATAAACAAGCTTATCCATACTTTGGGTGCTGGGCATAAACCAACTTATCCATACATTGTGTGCTGAACATAAACCAACTTATCCATACATTGTGTGCTGAACATAAACCAACTGATTACAAACAGAGCGCGCGCGCTTTCCTAGACTCTGCTAAGCCTATTTTTAAGATTAGGGTTAAGAATAAAGAGAGTATTTACCAATAAAAATATCCTTGTTCTTTGTGTGGCTGGACATAAACCAACTGATTATAAACATCCCCTTCCAATAATTCTCTAAGAGGGTCCCCTATTGTAGGTACAATGACCACAAACCACAAAAATAGGAAACAATCCTCTTTCTTAGTAACAATGGCTGGTCGAAAACGATAGTGACAATCTAAGAACAAATTAGGATATCATCAAAAAAAGAGCAGACGAAATAAAAGACTCCCCCTTCCAAATAAATGAGTCCAATTCCTCTCTTAATGAAAGTACTATCGAAATCTATCGCTAAGCCTAATGTCCTTCCTTCAATAAAAGGACAGAACAGAAAAAGGAGAGAGAAAAGACTTTGTCCTTGGTTATAACAAAAATGTCTAGAGAGAGCGAGAGACCCCTGTCCAAAAAGGAGATGACCAAGGCCTAAAAGAGGAACACAACTCTTTTCAAAAGACGGATGGGGATAAGGAACTTCAGCTACTTTGACCAAGTCGAGTTTATTAGATTCTGCATACCTACATAAGTTCATAAGATATGTTCCATAAGTTTGTCACTGGTTACAAACTGGAGCTTGTCACGGAGTGAGTGAGGTAGGTCATAGATTCGAGGTAAAGCGACGCCTGGTTTTGGCGCTGTCAAAGGCTTAGAACAGACTAAATAGGAAGATGGAAGTCCTGCAAAACTAACCGAGTGTAGTTACTCAATTCTCGCTTGTCGTTCTACTAGAACTAGCTCGAGCTGTAAGTCTCTAGCATAGGTAGTATCATACTTATGGAACAGATCTTATGATACCTAGCTATAAACGTAAACGCCATGCAGGACTTGGACTGATCTAAGAACTATATACTAAGGGACATCCACAATCCCAAAACACAAAGGAATATAAGATTGGGATGAAGTTAAGTAGTTAAGCCTAACGTGGACGGACGGTTCATCTCCTAACGACGGTTCAAAGTGTAAGAACTTTGGGGGTTTCGCGAGACCATAAAGGTCACGGAATAGGTCAAGGGGATCCATAGTTTCCTTGGCAATGTATTACAATCTTGGGACGGGAAGAAGTATAAGGATAAGAAAATATATCGGGATTGCAGCTAGGCATCCAGAAGGGAATAGAAAAGTCAAAGGCTTAGCAAAGGGGTTCTGTTCTCTGAGTTCTCTCTGACTTCTATACGACTACTGATAAGCTCAATATGAACCCGAACTCGATCGATTATTGGTTAGCGGACGAGAGAGAGAGAAAAAGAATTGAACATATACGTATGGCACAAGCTTGAATTCAATGCTTTTGTGACTCGTGCAGGAGACCAGATAACCAGATTCCCACTATTTTTTTTAAGAATATATAACCCAAGCCAAGGCTTAGCAGCATTCAATTTTGTATTCAAAATGGTGTCTTTTTTCAATACGTTCAATACCAGATAACTTTCAAAGCGTACGTACCTTTCACTTTAGTAGTTCAATATCGATAAACGAAACATCGAGCGATTTCTTCATGTGTTTATTACGAATTCCGCAGTGGAATTGCCTGGTCGTTGCGGAATAAAGTTATGGCACGTATCTGACATTGACAGTATTGGGTCTCACGGTATAATAACGTGGGGTGTCATCACTCTGATCCAACTGAAAAAAAAAAAAAAATAATATAAAATAAAATAAAAACCTATTTTCAATAAGAGTTTGTACCATAACGAAAGCTTTAAACACTACAAATAAATTCAGATACGCAATAGCTTTAAACAGTGGTAAAAACGGAAGCACGAGATGCACCGTTTTGTTATCACGTGCGCTTATATAATTCTAAAATCACCTGTCACAATTATATAAGCCTATAGTACGCATTAATCCTTATCTAAATATGGTCAAGTAACAATGTCCAAGGATATTTCACGTGCCATGCTATAGTCCTGTTTATAGTTTAGTGCAAAAGTTAATCGATATATATTATATAGTTGCGTGATAGTATATGGGAGGTTTTTTTGCTTATATTTTGTATTATGATTGTACGACAAAGGCTTAGGTAATTCTGTCAAAACCTTTATAACTACACGAGGGGAATCTTCTTGGGTAATAATAGGGTCCGTATGCCGAAATTAAAGTCGATTTGTACATACGTACATACGCATTAGGTAAAAGAGAAAACGAACATGGTCAGCCCTAATTCAAAATTGACGTTTCCTAAATTCCAGAATTATACATTAGGCTTAGCAGTAACTTCAGGGTTTTGTGTTTAAAATAAATATCTTGGAGAAAGAAGTAAGAAGGAGTAGTAATTTTCCAAACATATAACCGTAACCTATGTACCCCCATCTCCTGAAGGGCAACGAAATCCTCCCAGCATCCTTGGTGGGCGTTTTGGTAACGTCGACAATGCCCCCTGTGTCTTAAAAATAGAAGCTAATCCACCTTATTCCCTATCGCTGGAAGCTTGGCTTATCTCAAGAATCAAGATTCGTGGAGGGGAGTAACGTAAAGAAATTAGTTTGTCGTCTGCTACAAAAGCCAAAAATACGTACTATAGCAGACGACAGACGAATTTCTTACCGTTACTCCCCTCCACGAATCCCGAGATAAGCCTAACTTCCGGTGATAGCGATAAGGTGGATTCATGAGAACCATCTTCAATTTTTAAATGGCGCTAGGCAGCACCGTTTAACAATTCCTTAACATAGTCAGGGGCGCGCGAGGAACTGTGGGACTCATTGTCGCACATAGCCCACCAACATCACTCCCTACTCCATCTTACCACGCTCCTCTAAACCGAAAGAGGTATCCCTGATTGAAAGAACTATACACAGATTACACAGAGTTTCATCAGACTACCCAAGAAGTATGTAGCAGTATCCTTATAACCAACCGTAAATCCAGTAGGTCGGCGTCCTATGACAAAATCCATTTAAACTTTAATAAAAAAGTAAAAGTCCCCCATGAGAGTTTAGATAGTGACACCACGCAGCGCGTGCGTGGTCTCTTTCCCCTATAGAATTGAGTTGGTTTTTTAAGCCTTGGTTTTTAAGGGTGTCATGGGACATTCCCCTATAAAAATCAAGATAGTGTCTTCCCGCGAGCGCGCTTTTGGGATTATTCACGCGCTATGAACATCCGCGTGCACTGCCCAGTCCATCACAGGCTGCTCTCGCGCCACTAAGTCACGTGACGTGTTACCCTATATACAAGTTGACGTCACCTTCGCATATGCAAATCGTATAAAGAGGAGATATTTTTTCCCTTTTTAGTTCTGTCCTATTTCTGTTAAGCAGTCAGTATATATATGCATACAAAGGGCCCCCAAACCCCGTATACCATAGTGTTTGACTCATAACGGAACGGTTATGCGGGGGCCCTATAAACTTCATAAAATATATGAATGGTAAAGGGAAACAAGCTAGGGTCCCCCTAACAGAGAGGAATACATATTGGTATTAACTCCAACAGACATAGCGAGAGCGCGCGAGGGCAATTCCGGTTATAAAGTACAGTACGGTTGACATTAAGTGCACCCAGGAGGTGTAACTAAGAAATTACTACTATACGAGGACAGTGTTAGATGCATAAATGAGAAGAGGGAAAAAAATGTTCATAGGGAACCAAGGCTTAGGGTGACCCACATGTTCTTAATTCCCCGCCTTTAACTTCGCTGGTTTTAATTCAATTAACGTAATAGTAAGGGGTGTTTTTTTAATTAATTTTACATAAAGGGTATTTCAAAAAGGGTACTTACTAATTATAGGACCGAAGTACAGTGCTCAGTGGATCTGTGAGAAATCAATTTTGAGTCGAAAATGTTGTAACTTCTATGACATTTTTGACCTAAAAGTTATGATTGAAGTCAGTGTTTTAGGGATGACCCAAGCGAAAGACAATGATTACTAAATTAATTAATAAAGGGCAATTTTCCGTAAAACACTAATAAAAATAATAACTTGTTTAGAGTGTCCCTTATGGAAAAATGAGATGGAAGTTACATTTTCGGACTCAAAATTGATTTCCCATAGAATCATCCCACACTATTTCAGCCCTATTTTATAATAGCATGTATTCAGAGTACTTTAAATATGGGATGAACTTTAGGCCTATTTTTTTCATTAAATATGGATTAAAGTTCAAATATAAAATGGAATGCAGACCTTCTATGACGTAAAGTACTAGAGTATTGAAGCTAGCAAAGAACGAATGGATGGATGTGCCCCTTGGGAAGAGTTTAAACGTCATTTTAAAACATGATTAACAACGTAAGGGAGTTAAGTATTCTTATATAAAGTTTAAATCGACTCAAAAATTCATTCTTCTCTCTTATATAAATTATCTAGAGTCTTCCAGTAAGAGATGCATTGTAAGTCAGGTTAGGGCAAGGCCCTAAACTTTACCTATAGCTGGGAAAGCTCATTAACCTTTAGTATGGGCCTATAGTACTTACAATTAATAATTAAAAATATTTTTCCTCTTAAAGTTTAAAAGCCCCTACATAACCTAACCCTAACGAAGCCATTAAATTCTTGAAAATATACTGTATTTTCTGACGTTTGAACAATTAAGAGCTATCTATATAAGTGTTGGCGGTTATTAAAAACATAAGGGTGTGGTTTATGTAATTTATTGTCTGCACCAAGGTTTACAAATTTGCTTAGAGAAATTCGAAAATTTGCCAAAAATGTATTTATGAGAGGGAACGGGTTTTGGGTGCCAAGGGTTAATTTTTTAGGTATATATTTTAAGGTTAATGTTGATTGATGAAGCATAAAAAAGGGTTTTCTGGTTCAAAAATGGGGTCAAAGGTTATCTTCTAACTAATTCTAATCCTTTTATTAGTATTTTTTGAAAAGTCTTAGGCAGAGCTAACTGATCTCTATTTCGATTATTTTCTTCTGTAATTAATTAAGATTCTGTTTCGACAAGGGGTCAAAGGTTACCCCTTTCTATAACTAACCCTAATACTTTTAGCATTTGACAAGGCTTAAGTTAACTTTTCTTATTATATTCGCATCTAAAATCATGAAGGTTAACTCCTCCAGAGAACTATCGTTCGAAAAGAGGTCAAAGGTTAACCCGTTCCAACTAATTAGAAAACGTTTAATGTTTGCATGACAAGTCTTAAATTAACTGGCCCTATTTTGTTTATTTTCGACTGTAATTAATTAAGATTAACTCTTTAAAATTCTGATTCGAAAAAGGGTCAAAGGTTAACCCGGTCCCCTATAAATAACCCTAATACTTTTAATGTTAAAGTTACCTGGCTCTATTTTGTTTACTTAATTTTCGACTGTAATTAAGATTAACTTCTTTAAAATTCTGATTCGTGAAGAGGTCAAAGGTTAACTAACCCTAATACTTTTAATGTTTGAAAAGTCTTAAGTTAACTGTCCCCTATTTTGTTTATTTTCGTCTATAATTAATTAAAATTAACTCCTTTAAAATTCTGATTCGAAAAGAGGTCAAAGGTTAACCCTCCCCTTATAACTAACCCTAACACTTAAATGTTTGAAAAGTCTTAAGTTAACGGCCCCTACCCTATTTTGTTTATTTGAACCTAGAATCAATTAAGATTTAACCTCTTTAGAACCAGCGGTGGCAGAAGCGCGATACCGCCGCGTCCTCGACACGACTTTATCGAAGAACTATTAGTAGATGAGTTCATTGTTTACGTCTTCAAGAAGACAGACAGCTAAAGTCGCGGGATGCATCTTAGATCTAGGCAAAGGCTCTAAGAGGAGAGTCGAGTATAGAGAGAGATAGGAGGAAGAACAGATCACTCGATATCTCCACGGAAGCGCCTGCTTCCATCAACGAATGTCTTAAGGATTTTCGAGTGATAAAGGAAAGCTTTCCATCCCTATATAACTCTACATCCTCCAACCATCTTCTTGAGAGACGCCTGTCTTATCTAAACAACAACGCGCCACCATGCCCTGCTAGCGAAAATAAGCAAAAATGTTTCAGACAAGGCTTAGCTACTTGATGATATTCAGGGACCGGTACCTTAGAGGACTAGAAACCCAGAATTTGAAGTAAAGAAGGATATAGATAAGTGTGTATGAACTAAAGAGGGGGGCTAGAGAAATGTTCTCCCCAGTTTCTTAACTTTAACCGCGCTCTAACAGGGTTGCCAGAAATTTGTTATTAGTGTTATTGGAACTGAATGATCATTGAATCGAATAGAATAGAATAGAATAGAATAGAGTGGTACTGAGAGGGGAGGAGCTATGGGGACGTGACGTCAATATTTGTAGTCTAAATTGTATGCCCTGAGCTGAAGACTTCCAATATGGTCTCCAAAACCAAGGTAAGAGGTAGGAGGGTGTAACGTTATGAGAAAGTTCGTAATAGCAGACTATACTACAAGCTTTTCAGTCTGTTGTAGATAGCGGTTTAATCGCACTCACAAATGTCTCCGGCAACACTTTAACTCTGCACACAATATATACCAAAGACAGACGTCTCAGAGTTAATAGACAGTAAACATACTGGGGCACTCTCTTTTATTTCTGTTTGCTTTTGATGATGCTAAGGAATAGTTTTTGGAGTATTTTTAACCTCAAGTTATGGACATTTAATGTTTTACGTCAAAGACAGACCCTCACCAGGATTTACTAAGGTATTAAAAACAAATATAGCTTATAATTTCCCCTTGTAGAAGTGAATACGCATGGTACTTTCTCCAAGGTGAATTATTTTGCCAGCCAGGTCACTGATGTCATATCAGGCATGGGGGTGGGCGGGGGCGAATGACAGTTTAAGTTCACGAATGGAGATTGGTTGCTGCTATAGAGGATTTTTTAAGTACTTCTGGCTTGGCTTTTAGTACACATATTCCACGTGCGACTTAGGCACTGCAGCATGCAAGCTTCCGAATTTTTGGGGATTATGGCAGACTATAGAGTGGATGGTGGAAGGAAGCCAAGTTGCTGGGGAAAGATATTAAAATCGTAGTAAGAGCGCATGCATGCCAAGGCTTAGGAAAGGTCCTTAAGCCTAACTTTTATACTTCAAAAGGCGCCGCGCGAGTTCGCCCGCTGCAAATATGAAAATCGAGTTAGGTTTTTACGATCTCTTCCAGAGGATTCGAGGCAAAGATTCCATAAAACTCCTGGGTTTTCTTAAGTTCCAAGGAATTTAGATTTTATAAGAGCTTAAAGACATTTTTTTTCTTTCCTTTCTTCCAGCCATCAAGGAAGTTGAAATGAAATTTTCGTAAATTTATTTAGTAGAAAAGTTTGAAGTAATTTCATTTGAAGATAAAAACACATGTAATATAAGTTAAACACAAGAGAATTCATACAAAAACTGTACTTAATTTCACATTCGTTCCGCTCTCTCAAGATTGCGGTGTAGATTATCATAACGCGTTTCTGCGACTGTTTCTTTGCCAAATCTTTGTAATATATATATAAAGAAAAAACCCTCAAAGAAAAAATAAACAGAAGTGCATACATATATTTATGTATATTACATATTTCAACTTAAGTGTGTACCACAATCAACCCTAAGACGCGTTAATAAAAACATCGTATACGTAAGGTTCTTACGTAGTGCCAATTTACGTTTGAAATAAATCAAACGGTCGCTTTTATGTCGCGCGCGGTTTTTTCCTCGAGGCGCAATTCTCGTGCGTATTCAATTGCACTTAATTAATACGTGGAATAGTACGCCCTACCTTATAACGGTCCATTTATATACCTTCCACCGCATTACCCATCTTAATACGAAGAAAACTCTTAAAGAGAAAACAGAGCCAACCATGGTTGCGTCAAGAACGTTAGGAATGCATATTGCAATGGCTTTTACTTATGTCACTTGACAGTACAGTTAAAGGCAAATATACGTTCATGGTTAGTAGAAAAATGCGGACAGTTATCTTGAAATAGGCCTAGGCTTCCTCAAAACAAATATCGCCCTTTAAGTTTTCAGACTCCCAGCTGGTTGCGTAACGAGTGGAATTTCGAAATTTGACTTCCAAGTTAATCAAGCGTTGCATTACGACAAGATCTAACTAATAACTAAGCCTTAGTTGGTCTTGACTCTTGAGGTTCGCGTAAGGGAATATTTATTAGTAATGAGTAACGAGACTTGTCGTAAGTTTTATTGGCGTTACCAGAAGCCATTCTTAATTACAGTTAAGACTTGGCTCGATCAATTTAGTGGCAAATGAGAAAATTTAACTTTAAAAGTTTGAAAGATGCATGCATTTATCCAAGATCTTATTAATAGAAATTGTTAAGCCTTTGCGGTTTTCAAGAAGGCACGTTCAACTTTCAAGGTTCCGTATCTCACTCAAATTTGAGGGGGGAAAACTTTACAGTAAACATCAAAGATATTTCATACTCTTAAAAATGCTACGTGACCAAACAACTCCCAACCAACATCCTGAGATTCCTTAAAACCTTTCTAAAACTAAAACTTTGTAGAAATAAAATTTATTTTCTAAAAATGAAATCAACTTAAAGATTTCCACGTGCAACTTTTTAAAGGGAGACTTAAATGGTCTGATAAACATAAATATTTTTAATCAATTTATATTGATAAAATAACACTAAAATCATTAATAAAAATTGGTCACTCGCATCACCTCTGTTTTTATTATAAAAACCAAAAGTCAACTTTTGCAAATTTATATAAAATTAACTGAAATATTTTGGTAAGTTTAATAGCCCCTTCCAAAAAGTTTGACTGCCTTGTGCATCTTGTTGTTTAAGTTCTTCGCGCATGCGCACTTGGAGCTAAAAAACGTCATATCTAGGTTGTGAACTAGGCTATGCGGGGAAACTACTTCCTGTTTGTAGGAAGAACTGAACTGACTCAGACTGAGAACATTTTTCCAAAACTTTTTGGAAGGGGCTATTAATCAGAAGTGAGATGAGACTAGAAGTACTGAGCTAACCAAATTCTTCACTCGGCGAAAGTGAATATTCTTGATAACACACCAAGGGTTGGCCCTCTAGTGGCGGTTTCTGAATTTCCCCTCCAAAACGTGAGAGGCTCGCGGTGGTAGACCGCTGAACTAGATTCAAGTACCCGTGTCCGTGTTTCGCCGCTGTAGGTTGAGGGGAAGGGGGTAGGAAATGTTTTTGGAACTCGACCAATTTTTTTCTCTCTAGCGTAGGCGCGATTGAAGCGGCGTAAAATCCTCAAATTTGTTCACTAATGCCAGGATCTATTACCAATGCTAGAGCCCTTCACTTCTAGTCTCAACTCACTTCTGGTTTAATTAATGATTTAAAGGTATTTTATAACAATACAAATTATATAAAAAAGACTTGGTTTGCCCAAGCCTTAAAAACAAAACGATAAGAGTTTTTCCAGTTGTCTGAAGCGCAGATATTATTTTTTTCTATTGAATTTTAAAGACAATCCGTATTTTACTACTCTTTCGAATTTAATTCAATCACCTGATTTTACTGCTAATGGATTAGTTTCCTATAAATTAATTGAAATAAAAAATTACTTATCTCAGATTTTTCAACAACAATTCCATTTTCCTGAAATATTTTATCATGAATTTATTATTTTGAGGGATATCGTGTAAATTTAATCAAATTGACAATTTCTTTTTTAATTTCCGAGAATTTTCCTTTCAAAAGGTTTTAAACACATCAAGTTTTCATAATGTTGTCAACTAAATAGCAACTCAACCAACACTTCTAAAATCTTTCCCACAAGTACTGATATACACAGTTCAATAATTGTGACTGTGCTTAAAGAAGAAACGAACCCGTTTATCAAGTATTAGAAAGGTGATAATAGCCCCCCTTTGTATTCTAAAAGACCGCATGAAATACATTATTAATGAGAGAATTATTTGAAAATTAAAGTACGTTCTCCATTGAAAAGAAAAAATTTCATGATAAAATGTTTCAGGAAAATGGAATTGTTGTTGAAAAATCTGAGATAAGTAATTTTTTATTTCAATTAATTTATAGGAAACTAATCCATTAGCAGTAAAATCAGGTGATTGAATTAAATTCTAAAGAGTAGTAAAATACGGATTGTCTTTAAAATTCAATAGAAAAAAATAATATCTGCGCTTCAGACAACTGGAAAAACTCTTATCGTTTTGTTTTTAAGGCTTGGGCAAACCAAGTCTTTTTTATATAATATCTGTTCCTTCAGCCTTAATTTGTATTAATATATTATAAAAATAATTATATGCTTGTCAAACGTCATTAATTCGATGTTCCAGTAAGATGTTCATGAGCATATTGGCTCACTCCAAGTGCCTCTCATTATTTTATGGGAAAGATTAAAATTTTAAACCATTTGGTAGGGGAGTGGTAAATTAATTCACAATTGGTAGGCGGGTGGTAACTTATTTCATATAAAGAGGCGGTTAGTGACTCAATTAAGTTTAGTCGACCTTTTTGTAAAGATTTTAAAAAAAGTTATGTCTAAACCACGCGCCAGCACGCGCACATTTCATTGAAAGTTTGTTATTTAAGAATTTTCCCTTATATATACTAAGATTCTTCATCAAAAATAGACAACGAGCTTTCCAAGACTCGAACCTGCGATGTTTTGCCTCGAATGCAAACGCGTTATCCATTACGCCACAAGCCCGTACTTCGTAACAAAAATTATCTAAACATTGTATTTATAGGATTATTTCATTTATGTTGAATAAAAGATCTGTAAAAATAAACAACGAGCTTGCCAGGACTCGAACATGTAATCTTCTGCTCCATAGGCAGACGCGTTATCCTATGCGCCACAAACCCGATGGAGGCTGATTAAAATGCTATGCAAACAGTGTAATATATTTAACGGTTTTACCATGATTTATAAATTAATTAAAATAAAATACTTAGACTTAATTGTTCTTAATCAAACTTCAGAAGTTCAACATTCAATAGTTGCTTGATAATTCAAAAGTGTTCCGAACCTTAACTTCGCAGTAGTTTCTGAGTTATTCGATGGAGTGGACCACCAAAAATCCCATGCTTTTTCTATGGGACGCTAAGCCTAAAATCTGTGAATTATTTCTTTAACATTACAGGAGGGTGTGGGTTCTTATCTAGAAGGGCCTACCGGCCCTCTAGAATAGATTAAAAACGGTTGTCAGAGCATTTCATTCTCCCTTTAAATAGATTTCCACGTGAAACCTTTAAAAAGATCTGCAGTGCAACTTTTAAAATGATTTTCACGTGCAACCTTTAAAGAGATCTGCACGCGCAACTTTTAAAGAAACCAATTATGAGTTAAGAATAGATGTTCTTCCTAGATAAATAGGGGAGAGATTCTGACAATTATTAGGACCCATGACAATTGGGGAAGATGATAGCAGACGATTGTAACAATCGCGGGAAAAGTCCCCTTTACTACATACATACAAAGCCCGAGCTGAAGCTATCGTAATTTGATAATTTTCCATTGGCTTCCAATGTAGCTAGATATGAGAGGAGCATATCTACAAGAGAGAGGGGAGGCTTACTGTTTTTGCTATCTCGAAAAGAAAACGATAGCAATAATACTAATGGAAGAATCTATCATCTTTATTGATTTTACAAGTCCTATACTCCCCCCCCCTATACTAAGACTACATACAGTTCAAACGCCACCCGGAGTATGCAAAGCGTTATAAACACTCCATAACCTAAGCCTAAACATGTCAGATTAGGCTTAGCTCCATTGATAAATACGACTGAATCCAAATGAATGAGAAGATATCTCGGATTTATACCCCGTCTTTTTTTTCATCCGCTTAGATTGACTCTAAGCATATCTAACTATACAGTATGAGTTCAAAAGCAGGGTATGGATTTACGGAAGCTGCATGGGTCTTCCGAAACACTAACACACAGAGAGAGAGATAAGGGTGATATTTCTAATGATTATCTTATAGTTTCTTATGGACCAAGGCTTAGCGATGCAGGGTAGGATTTCCTATATAATACACTGGTAACGATGCTAATCTTCAAGTTACATTGGTGATAAGCCTTGGATCTTGTAATATAAACCCAATATTCGAGATTGGAAAACAGGGTAAATAACTTCTGTAATAAGTTCATGAGATATGTTCCCACCATAAGTTTGTCACTGGTAACTTAGAAACTGGAGCTTGTAAAGCGAAGACGCCTGGTGAGGTGCTGTCAAATTAAGGCTTAGTAATGCAGACTAAATAGGACCTAGATGGAAGTCCTGCAAAACTAACTACCGAGTGTTCTCGCTTGTCATTCTGCTAGAACTAGCTCGAGCTGTAAGTCTCCAGCATTACGAAGTATATAGGTAGTGTCGTCATACTTATGGGGGAACGTATCTTATAAACTTATGCTTCTGTCGATACAGGCTTAGTTATAGAACCAGGGAGTAAGGAACGTTAGAGGGAGTTTTGATCTAATGCTAAAAAAACCGTCATACAGTGGCAAATGGTAAAGAAAGTGGGGGGTAGGAATTTTTATCTCCGTTCCTCAATGTTTGCTAACGCGCAGGCGCGAGTGACGTCGTTTACTACCGCCAGCAGAGAGAATTTAAAAATTCTCTCTGCAGCCAGCGCCAGCTTCCGCCAAAGAGGAGGGAAATAGGGAGAGATAATCGCATAGGCAGCCGTGATCCATCCGTATTGAGAAGAGAGGAAAATGTGTGATACGCGGCGGCTCTTAACGCGCAACTTATTCGCGCACAGTTGACGTTATTGGTTCTCCTCTTTCGGGCTACTACTACGTCACCAAAATTGCTCGGAAAGGTTTAAACGTTGTTAAAACGTACGCTTTAAAAATAAAAAGCCGAGGCTTAAGTGAAATGTTCAGCCAAGTGGGCTTTTTTTAAGCAAAGAGTTATTTATTTATCAGAGGTAATTTAGATAGATAGTATAAGATTAGAGCCGTGTAATGTTTCAGGAAAATATTCAAAATATCTTACTTGTAAACATATAACACCAAATCCTGCTAATGGATCACTATCACCATTAGAAAAATGGCTTGAGCACACGAACCCACGAAATGATGTTTTTTAATTACACATTGTTGATGTTTGGTTATAGGTTTTCGAAATGGTTTAAAAGTTATACCGTTCATTTTTGGATTACTTGAATACCGCGTATTGCTACTACAATTCAAGTAGCAGCATTTTTTGTGGTAAACCATTTTAAATTACCTCTGATAAATAAATAACTCTGCTTAAAAAAGCCCACTTGGCTGATCATTTCACTTAAGCCTCGGCTTTTTATTTTTAAAGCGTACGTTTAACGTTTAAACCTTTCCGAGCAATTTTGGTGGCGTAGTAGCCAGAAAGAGGAGAACCAATAACGTCAACTGTGCGCGAATAAGGTGCGCGTTAAGAGCCGCCGCGTATCACAAATTTTCCCCTCTAGATGGATCACGGCTGCCTATGCGATTATCTCTCCCTATTTCCCTTCTCTTTGCTTCCGCTTCCATCGACTTCTGCCCCACTCACTCTGTTCGACTCGCCGTCGAGATAACCGGGAAGCCCGGAAGGCGAATTTGCGGTATCGTTCGGTAGGCGTTATAAAATATTCAACGTTTTAAAGCTCAAGTTTCGAAATTTTTTGAGACATTTACCAAGTCTTCAACTAAATATTATAACATTTTCTTTAAATTTCAACATAAATATAGCTCTGAGAATAAAATTAGACACGAAAACTACAATAAGCCTTGGTTAGATATCATCGGCTGAGGCCGAGCGGCGCATCTCGAGCCGCCGGCGGCCGGGCTTGCCGTAACGGCGAGAACAGAAAAATACCTCGTTAAAAAACAGATGCACGACGGTTTTTAAATTTGACGCATGCGCTCGAACACCGCGTTGAGTCCCCGAGTCAGCGCCAGAGAGAGACGATTTTAGCCACGAATCTAACGAACGCGCCTATTCACTTTAATACTCCCTCTAACGTTCCTTACTCCCTGATAGAACCAAAGTACAGTAAAAATTAATTAAAAATAAGTATAAATTTATTTGTTGGTCCTGTTTAAAATTAGTTTATTGTTGAAGAAACTTTGAGAAAAGAAAGTTTAATAATAATAATAACGTGTCTTGAAGAAAGCTCGGGAAACCGAAAGTTTCTTGACAAATAACTTTTCTAGGCATAGTTTTATTTTGGGTAGCGTATTTTGTTAACGCTTATTTGCGTTTTTACGTCATCTAGTAACATTCCCTCTTCTCTACCAACAAAAAAAAAGAAGCTGTAGTTTGAAAAATTGCTAAAATAAGTTGGAAAGAAAAGCGGAATCCATTATTTTCCCCTTACATATTCTTCATGTAGGCATTCCCCCCTCTCCAAAAAAAATAACAAACAAAAACAAGAGAAGAGAACCTTTGACATTTTATACACTCTAGAAAATACCACATCACTAGGCTATAGCTAGAGAGAAAAAAATTATACAACAAAAAGTTATAAATCCATTTTGACACCAAAACCTCTGTCTTATAGCCAAAAAAACATGTTGAATTTTGAGTATAAAATACAGGGTGTTACTTAAAAAAAAGGGAGGGTAATTATAGGACCGAAAAATGTTAAATTTTGAGTCGAAAATGTATGTAACTTCAATATCCATTTTGACCTAAGGAACATTGTTTATAAGTTATGATTGGAGTCAGTGTTTTAGGGATATAGAAGGTACAACATTTTCGACTCAAAATTGATTTCCCATAGAACAAAATTGATTTCCCATAGAACCAACCATCACACTGTACTTCGATCCTATAATTACCCTCCCTTTTTTAAGTAACACCCTGTATATAAAGAAAAAGATGATAAACTTAGTAAAAAAAAACAAAACTTCTAAATCGAATATATTTATATTGACTTTGATAAACGGCCGAGGATTTTCTAAAACCATGCAGGGGACTTGTTCCAACTTTGGAATGCAACGTTACCAAAAGTTACTTCAACACATACTCCGTGGTTCTATTAAGGCAAATTTAGGTTGCTGTATGGTCAAACCAGACAGACATAAAGGTCAGGTCGCAGTACAGTCTTTGGAGACAAGAGTTTTCTAGACGTGATGTGACGTAAGCGAGAGTAAAACACCAACTTCTCTTATACGCCGATTTAAAGAAACGATTCATTGTATGCATCATAAGTTTATAAGATATGATCCATCCATAAGTATAACACGTCCTATACTTCGTAATGCTACTGAGAGACTTACAGCTCGAGCAAGTCTTAGCTGAACGACAAGCGAGAATTGAGTGGCTACACTCGGTGGTTAATTTTGCAGGACTTCCATAGGTCCTATTTAGTCTGCATTACTAAGCCTTTGACAGCACCTCACCAGGCGTCGCTTTACAAAAATCTATAACCTACGTCACTCACTCACTTCATGACAAGCTCCAGTTTGTAACCAGTGACAAACTTATGGCCAACATATCTCATGAACTTATGATGCATGTCATGAATGCTCTTCTTGAAACCAAGCAGCAGACTTCTTCAAAATTCCGCGACCTTGCTCTGCTGTAGTTGCGAATGATTGATAGGGTCAATACCGTCTGAGATAGGCTAAATTTCATCGATATCAATTTTCAACCAAATGATATCGAATATTTTGACAGGGCCAAGTTTTTAGGGATGTTTGCGATAAAAACCAAACCAGAAAATCACTAGATATTACTCATTAATTATAAACAAACATTAATTATCTGATAAAAATAGTCAAATATCCTAAGTCTAATTTGACCCTAAAAAGGAAATGACAAAACATTTCACGAGAAAAACAAAAATGCACGAAAAGAATATGAAAATTTCACGAGAAAATTAAAATGCAGGAAAAGAATATGAAATTTTCACGAGAAAAATTAAACTGAACGAAAAGAATATGAAATTTTCACGAGAAAAACAAAACTGCACGAAAAGAATATGAAATTTTCACGAGAAAAATCAAACTGCACGAGAGACTGAGACACATAAATTAAAATAAATCAATCCAGAAATTACATACAGAGAAGTAAACATCACAGGGGCGGGGGAGGTCACCTTCTTAGGTTATTTCCTGGCGCCAAGAAGCACCGCTAGTGGCAGCGCGAGTCGGCTATCCTCCCTCACCGCGGTTAGTGAAGGGTGAACTCCGTCTGACGTTGTATCTTGGTTGGCGCCATGGAAATAACCGAAGAATGCGGCCTCCCGCTTGTTTGTTGGTTTCCTTGCAAGTAATTAATAGAATAGTCTATATTTTTGGGGGGTATATTTCTAAAGCTAAATATTTTCAAAATCTGAAAGTTAACCAACATTTTTTTTTGAGTCGAAGACAGAGACAGAAGGCGTAAAAGTAAAAATAAGCGGCTCTCTTATCACTCGAATTACAGCATTAAAATAAAAAAATACTTGTAATTTTAAACCACACCACAAAAAAATGCAACTCATCCCTTTGAGACGTTTATAATAACTCTTTGCGCATGATGATGCTAAGCCTAAAGGGGGAAGAAAAAAAACTGTGCAGACTGTGTGACGGTGATTATGGCGTTGCATAGCGTAACCTCCGACCTCCTAACACGTTTGCCTTTAACTGAAGTACAGGAACATGAAGTAATGCGAAGTGTTCCAAAAAGGAAGGGGTAATTATGGGACCGAAGTACATATACTGGGATGATTCTATGGAAATGTTCAATTTTGAGCCGAAAATGTTGTAACTTCTAAGACATTTTGCCCTAATTAAGGGACACCTTAACCCTAAACCAGTTATGATTAAGAGTGTTTTAGGGATGGCCCCTTTAAGTAAGAAACTGAAAGAGAATGGTAATTTCATGAAGGGGTAATCCAATCATAACCTGTTTAGGGGGTGTCCTTTTGGGCAAAAATTGGTCATAGAAGTTACATTCAGTCCAATAATTGCCCTTTTTGAAACAATCTGTACTGACATAACTCGCGAAACAAATTGAACAATTTTCAGAATGTTTTTCACTTAGTTTACTTCGAAATTAATTTACTTCTGTTGGAATATTCAGCCATGCGTTGCTTGTGCAGAAAAAAATTATGTGGGAGTGATTCTACCAATGGAACATTACCATGTAAAAAAAATATGTCGGAGGAGGCAAAATGTGGGGTCATTTTTTTAACCCATGATTTTTTGGGGGTACTCAGCAACGATGACAGGACCAGGGGGGGGGGTTTCCTAGGGCGCTAAGGGTTTATACTATCTCCCTTAATTGATAGGAGCGTCACGTCACGTCACGACAATTTAAATTGGAAGCAGAAGCTACCAGGGAATGGTAAATCTTACCCAATGAGATATATCTTTCATCTTAAGGTGGGGTTGCTAACCAACCCTAGTGTCTAATGTAAATATGATTACATAGGGGTGCTGGTATGGCCTACTGGGTAGCCAAATAGCGCAACACTTTTGAAAATATTTCTACTTATGTTTGCACATGGTTAACAAAATTCTTTATAAAACGAGGATGCCTGGTTTGTTATATTAAAAGAGAGTTGAAGAAAGAAATATTTACTCATATTTCACTTTTGGCGCGAGTAAAAAAACACGTGCTTCTAAACTTCGATTTTAAAATTAGGCTTAACACGATTGATCGTAACTATAGGCAAGGGGTGGATTTGGCGCGAGAAACAAATCACGTGCTTCAAAACTTTAATTTTCAAACTAGGCTTAACAACGATTGATTGTTAACTAAGACATAACGGGTGATTTGGCGCGAAAAACAAAACACGTGCTTCGAAACTTTAATTTTCAAAATAGGCTTAACACGATTGATTGTTAACTATAGGCAAAAGCATAACAAATAATTTGGCGCGAGAAACAAATCACGTGCTTCTAAATTTCAATTTTAAAATTAGGCTTAACACAAAAGGGATGATTTGGCGTCATTTTTCCGCGTCTTTTTCTTACCACACAGGGAAAATAAAACAGCTGAAAATGTAATGCATTTTTGTCAAGGGGGAGTTTTAAAACTTAATGTTCCACTAAAAAGTTTATTCATTATTCTAAAAATGACAAATCTAAAACATAAAATTCGCAAAATGAAACAAACTCTTTTAAAATTTATGATAGCAACCGTTTGTATAATTACTATACGGGACGTTAGGTAACGTTTTAAAGGCAATAAATTACAACGTTAAGTAACAAGCGCGGGAACACCTGCGCCAGAATGTCAGATAGCAGACGCCGGAGAAAGAGAAAGAGAGAGAGCTAAAAAGCCGCTTACGACGTATACTGCGTGTCAAAAGACACCCTTCTTTTCCTAAAGAGAGACTAGCTAGAGCTCTATATGTACCATCAGGACCCAAAGACATTCCCAGTTTCATTTTGTAGGACAGACGTCAGGCTATGGGGCCTAAATATTAAAAAGCTCAAGGAATTTTGAAAAGCCTAAAAGATACTATAGAAGAACATAAAAATGTAGTTGTCAAAGTTACTAAGATGACGCAATTAGATACTGTTTTTAACTAAACGACGTACGCGTCATGTGGAGATTGAATTGCGGGACTTGGGAACAAGTTTAAGTTTTGTATAAAGATTTCGATTAAAATTGTTTTGCAGGGTGGAAAGATCACGTTTTCCACGACTCTGGAATTCACGGAGGAGGGAGCAGTTTGGGATCGGGAGTAGTTTCGACGCATCTGGAACCAAAGAGGACGGCGAGTCAGTTGCAAGACGACGCCGAAGAACGGATGAAAGCCATTGGAGGAGGGGGAACCAGCGTTCTGGAAGACGGGGGAGGATTCTTCGAGGATGAAGACGAAGAAGAAGATGAGGAGGAAGAGGATGATGGAGGAGAAAACCCGAGCCTGACCGAAACTCCCCTCATCTTTTCAGACGATCTTGAATTACACACGTGAGTCCAATACTCTTTTCTCGTTCGCTCACTTTGCGACGCGCGCTCGCTAGTATTACGAAATATACACGGTGCTGACCATTCCTAAGCTTCAATATTGACAACGCTACACTACGCCCCCATACTTGATACAGATTTTCAATTTCAAAAATTCTCCCACTTTCTTCAAGGTTTTCTTATTTCACTTACTTCCCCCAAACCAATTTTAATTTCTAAAGTCAGAATTTTGTGGCTAAACATGACTAATAACAAGACGGTTTCACTTAAGGGGCTAGAGAAAAATTCCTCTCTCCCCGAGCCTCTTCCTCAATTTAAAATTCAGTGCAATGTTGTCAGGCCCTCTGTAAGCCAAGTAAGTCAGTCAAGTAGTCAAGTACTATACTCAAACTGAACTGCTAGCCTTTCTCTCTGTAGTCTCCCGCCTTATCAACGGTAAGTCTGGCAACACTGTGGTGTAAACAATGTATAGGAAAAAATACCCAAACTCAAATGAAATTCCCTGACATCCATTTTCAAAAACCCCTGACATATGGCAACCCCGTTATACAATAGCATGAACCAGGAGTCCATCATCACACCTGGGGAGGTTATGGACTTCTGCATGAACCTTACTCGACGGTGCACATTGTCTTTTACGAGTGAACCCAAAGACAACGCGTGGTAAAGATGATTGGTTTGGGGCTTAGGAACTCTGTACCACCACCATCACCACCGAGTTTCCCGGCCTGGGTTTTCGGAGAAAGGAATTGATATCAAAGATTGTACTTTGAGACTTTGGTCTGGAAATATTGGAACTAAGGGACTGTCAGCCAGTTGGGAAGTTGTGGCGTAGGGGGTAAGACGACTAGAGCTATTCGGTAACGCTCTGATTAATTATGCAGATCTGCGAGGGCAGTGGGAATTGGAAATGAGATTTTGGGATGGAGTATACGTTGTACTGGTTCGTCCCTCTTGGGTTCTCCTCTCTCGGTTGGAGCGCAGAGGTGTATCGGGTATCTTGATATTTTTGGGAAGTAGGAAATTTTAGCTATCCTTGCCGCAAATGAAGGATGTTTTGATGGGAACCTCTCTCCATGGAGAGTCTAAGATTTCCTATGATCGGTTAGGTTTCTTAAAGAGAAAATTGATACTATATATCCCTTCACGTGAATGCTGATAACTATGAATACTTTAGATAGGCGGATACGGGGGTCAGAAGGTCAAACAAAGCCGCCCAGGGAAGGGGTCAATGAATGTAAAGGTCAGATAATAAGTTTGTTTGTTCTGGGGTTATGGAGTATTTTCGTGGATTTTATAAAACACAAAAAGCAAAAGGTGAAAGGTACAAGGGGAGTTTAAATTTGTATATAGTATATCAAGGTTAGGTTAACTTAAATTTAATTAAGAGGGTTAAAGATATAGGCATTGGGAGGGGGAAGTAAATGAAATTAATGAATTTCCCTATTAGGGTTCATACAAAACATGGAAATTTCAAGGGAATTTAATTTTAAGAATTCAGAGAAATTTATGCCTTTTGTCAGGGGAATCGGGTTTCCCAAGGTTATACGAACCCTGCCTATAAGCTCACTGCTGACTGATGTGATCGGATCACGTGATAAAATTACTTATTTGCTGGTTCTAAAACCGGTGGACCCCCATGGTATAAACCATCCTAAACCATAAATTAACCTCAAATCAAAATTAAACACTTCAAAATCCAAAGTCATACTTAACACGTCTGAAGACAAACACTGTTACCCTTCAGTTAAGAAAACATTTGAAAGGCGTTAATGTAATCGAGCAAATGAAATAAGAAATAAAATAAAATAAAAACATACAGATATGATTGACATATCCCTAAAAAAACTTACAATAATCATCTATCTATTATGATGATTACTACTACATAATTTCACTTTTCATACCTGTTTTTAAAATAAGACAGCAGGTCCAATTTGGTTTTAAGGAATTGGAGAACAAGTTTCTCTCAGTCTCAAGTACCCTCATCCACCATCATTCAGTCACAACAACGTTTGACTTGTTGAAAAATAAAATACAAGGTGTTGGTTTTTGATAAGTCTGCCATAAATTAAATGGTCGAAATGAGTGGACAGTGCATGTCAAAGAACATGCATGGGGTCTACAACATAAGGAGATATGGACTCCCAAACATGGATTGGCCGCGAAAACAAACGAAATAGTCACACATGTGGACTTGGAGTACCCTTTCAATAGTCTTATATCTAAGAACGTTACCATAAGTCCATAAGATATGTTTCATTCCATAAGTTTGTCACTAGTTACAAACCGGAGCTTGTCATGAAGTGATTGACGTAGGTCATAGATTCGAGGTAAAGCGACGCCTGGTTTTGGCGATGTCAAAGGCTTAGTAATGCAGACTAAATAGGAACTTAGATGGACTGCAAAACTAACCACCGAGTGTAGTACTTCAATTCTCGCTTGTCGTTCTGCTAGAACTAGCTCGAGCTGTAAGTTTCTCAGTAGCATTACGAAATGTAGATAGTGTCAATTAACTAATATAATATTGTCAAACCCATGTTCTTCGACTTTTTACATTCAGTTCAACCCTAAGAACAGGACACACCCTTTAATTTATGGCAGACTTATCAGAAACACCCTGTACAATATATATTTTTCGTATGCTATTGACCCGATGATAAAAATTCCGATTTTGACACTGAACATTAATAATAATCAAGTTTAAAGAAATAATACCTCGAGGCCATAATTATAGACTTTTAAAATTTGACCTTGTCGGACCCTTACTTAATACGTACGACAACCAACAAAAAAAAAACCTTTCAGAAAAACAGAAATTTAATTTTTGGCGGTTCGGTTTGGTAATTAAAAATAAAATATATCAATTAAAATTTGAAGAAGAAAAAAAATGACGTGAAAAACCGCACGATTTAACAAGAACCACTATCATCAACCTCTGCAATTTTCGCCAATCGCCATTGGGCTCAAAAAAATGTTTCAGACCACAAAAAATGTGGAAAGCAGCACGTTTTTCGTAATAAACTTGTTAAAGAGCAAGTTCATGGATTTGAAAACCAACACATTTAAGCGTTAAAACGTTATGGGTGGGCAATGGCGACTAAAAATGAATGATAGGCTTAAGTTAGATGAGAAAGGAAAAAAAGGAGCAGAGAATTTATTAGAAGAAAACGTGATTGCGGGTTCAACAAAGTTCAACGCCCTTTAAGTTATAATTTTTATTCCCTAAGCCTTGGTCAAAAAAAAAAAAAAAAAAAAATTAAAGTGTTACAAGGGTTTGCTGACGTTATTAAGTTAATCTTAGCCCAATTTGTTTACGCATTACGCGGATTAAACTTACATTTCTCATTAGATAAGTTAAGAAGAAATTGCACTAAGCTAGCTAATTTGAAAACGTTACTAAACCTAATTAAAGATCTAACCAATACGAAGAGGATTTGATAAAACATTCAAAATCAAACGGATCCGCACTTGCTAAAACACAACAAACCACCTTAAATCAGCGTCACTTGATACCACTATAAAAGGCGGGAAGCTCCCTCTCCTTAACTTCGAGGCTCTGACAAGTTACAAAGGCTTAATACCAGCCAAGGCTTATCATTATAATTCAACCGGATAATCAAGAACGCGGTGTACGAAACCATTTCAAACTACTACAACCTTCCCCCCCTTTTCCTACTGTGTGATTCTGGCCAGGCCTTATCAATATCCATGTAGAATCAATTGGGGCTTCCCAAATCATGTACAATTAGCAATTAGATTGTACAAGAGGGGTAGGGAAGGGTTAGGGGCTGGCTGGGCTTCCCTTAGCAAGAGATTTCCCGCCTAAATGATCCCTACGTTACTAATTAGACCAAAAACTAATTATATCAGCCACAATTATCAATTAGAGGTTCAAACATTGAGATTGACTTATTGATTTTGAAGGCTGCATCAATTTCAATTTTATCTATAATGGAAGTTAGAATTTAGTCCCTAGGCTTTGAACATATAATGACCTTCGAACTTGAAAGGACTATGGCTTCTCAAGTCAAAGGCTTAGCTTAAAAATAACCTATTTAAAGTATCACTGACGAGTCACGATAGGTTACGAAAATTAAGTTTGAGAAAAGAAAAAAAATCTATATTTTAATAATATACCCTCACTCCCAATGGGCTATAAATTTTAATACAGTTTTCTTTAAGTAGCTATTAGAGGCATCCGACCCCGAGTCTCCAAACGGATAAAAAAAAATCCGCTGTACTACTTTCATTCTTACGTGATTAACGTAAGTGTATTCAAACGCCTGCTTCTCAGAGTACTTCTTGAGATAAACTAGTTATCCCTTCTTGATATAAACTAGATATCAAGAAGGGATATAAACTAGATAACACTTCTTGATATAAACTAATTTGGCTAACTAGTATTCGTCCATTCTCCGGTTTTATACGAGTTCTTGGATTTACTGAATGTTGCTTCCCTAATAGGCCTTACAGCAATAAGTAAGATTTCAGAGCCTTTTAACGAGCGTACGTGTTTTGGCGGGAAAAGATCAAAGAGGAGTCAAGAGAGAGACTTCCTATGTAATGTTCTCGACTCATTAAGCCTCGGTTACTTCTCCTTTTACGTGGTAAAACCCGCCAGTACGTCCCAACTCTTCCGGGGTCAGTACCAACTGTCAGCGTTGTCAGTTAATAAAGATAGCCTTGAATTGACCTAAGCCTAAAGTGCCTTCTATGTCAGATAAGGTTGATGGTGGACTCATCTTCATTTTACAGCGTTGCAGAAGGCAAGAAGGGATTATTTTCTTTTTGCGAGTCATTAAGCCTTGGCTATCTAAAAGACCTTTCTATTTCTATATCTGTTACTTAGGTTAGGATGCTGTTTTTATATTGTTTGTTACGCCCTAATGATTAACACTCGTTATACAGGTCATAGGTCACTCATTTTCCCAATATTTAATTGTTAATACAGTTAGAAACAAATAACCAAGGCTTAGCAATGAGAAATGAGAAAAAAATCCAAGTTTAAATCGATGCTCACTTAATTTCGGATACGTTATTTACGCCCTAACGATTAGTACTTCTTATACAGGTCATAGGTCACTCATTTCCGCAATAATTAACGTAAGAAACAAAATAACCAAGGCTTAAAAGTTCAAAACTACGGTCACTTTGGATAAAAAAAACTCGTCGGCCATATTGGATTAGGGAATTAAACAAGTTAACACAAACGACGATAAAAACATCATCATTACATAATCACCTTAACGCCTGGTGGTTTTATTTTAATAAACACAAAAGGGTAAGGGCTGAAACCAAGCTAGTTTGCGATACTCGACTGCGTAATCGGTAGAACGTGCCTAAACTGCAAATCAGAAGAACGCCATACAATAATTAGGCTTAACTGAGTCTCAAGAGTCGACTCATTCATCAATAATGAATACATTCCGCGGAGTCAATAACAACTTAGTAGTAAACCATTGCTATAAACAAACCGCGCACCAAACAAGAAACCCCGTACAAGTACTAGCTAACTACTTAGGCCTAAACCAGTGTGTGTGATTGTTTCAATGTTTTCCCTCTAAGGTACAGTTAATTTAAATACCGCTAAGCCTAACGTATAAACACGTGTTTCCTATAAGGGTGGAAATATCTCGAGAACACTTTATTATGAACCGCATGCAAAACACGAGTTAGTAGGCCTATGTAGTAAAAGCGCGAGACCTTAAGTTAGTTGTGTTCGCATTGAGTTGTACCAGAAGTATATAATACAACTCTTCGAGAGAAGTGTACCACAAAGCGGGCGTGATTCTCCCCAACATCAGGAGTAACATTTTGAGCAGGCCGGGAGTGTGGCGCACTCCTGTAAGCCAAGCTACTGGGCGGCAAAGTTTGAGGGAATACTTGACCCCCACACCCCGCCCGTCACCTCCCAAGTAAACCTCATTTCCTTCCCCTGCTTACACTCCTACTGAAACCTGAATAATCACATCCTTGCCGCGGTCCATAGACCCTATCGCATTGAAACCTCAAAAAAAAAAAAAAAAAAAAAAAAAAAAAAAACATTTTGAGCAAGGTTAGTAAAGCGAATCACCCATACATGATAAATAATTCCCTTAACTATTTGCCAAGGCGCATGCGCTTGTGGGTTTTTTTGTCCCACTTCAAGACAATCAAGGTTTATGGGCTGATTCCCGAGTGTTTAGTACTACCAAACAGTTATAGAATTCACCTTACGGTGCGATCATTAAAATCTAAAGTTTGATGAGCAGGAGAGCAAACAAAAAGGTGCATGCATTGCATGAGCCTGGCAAGAAGTTACATAACTAAAGTATTAAGAGTGTCATACTTCTTCTATTATCGCCTTCGGGTTGTACTTATTTCCTACGCTTAGATAATAGATATAAAAATTTAATTGACCGCGTTAGGTCGAGTATGAACACGTATAACTTTCACGCGCAGGTGAAAACCCCGACTTTTGACAAAACTAGTCTACGCACGCGATAGCAATAATATAACACCTTAACAAAGTTACTTGTCCCTACACTGAAAGCCATTCTAACCATCTCTAAATTATTAACTTTTTTGACCACTGAAAAATGTATAAATTTCATTTCTTGTTAAGAACCAATATAGAACAAAGGCATGGGATACGATAAACAATGGGTAAAGATTAAACACCGAATTAGGTTTCAAACCCAATACAACATTATGATAGACATTTTGGCGTTTTAACTTGTCGCGTGATATCGTTAAAAGGCACGATTATGGACAAC
Source organism: Phalangium opilio (assembly GCF_054372755.1). NCBI lineage: Eukaryota > Metazoa > Arthropoda > Arachnida > Opiliones > Phalangiidae > Phalangium > Phalangium opilio. Next base: position 815,804 of record NW_028324156.1, read on the forward strand.
TTAAGATGTTAGTGGGGATATTTAAGGGAGACACTAAGGGTCTCTTAGCTCATTAATTACGGGTTATTATTGTTTCCGCAACGTACGGGGCCACCAATATCGTTTACTTAAAAGGAGTGCATCTGTACCGAAATTTCAACATGAGTTGCGACCAGTTACGAAACTTAGCCGGGGATACTTACAACCCCAAACTAGGCTCTAATCTTAGACTGAAAAACAAATTTCCAGGATAACAATCTACTCTTGATAAAGCCTCAGCTAAGACTATGAGGGTATAAGGGATAACCAATTTTAATTGACACTCAAGCTTGAACTATGGTCGAAACTAAGGGTCAAAAACGTCATAGGTCCGAAGTACTCACTGCCTTCAAAGGAATGACTGAAATCTTATTTATGACGACCGCTAGGCGGCTGGTAATTGCTCGATTACATTTTTAGCGGAAAAGAAAGCTTATATAACCCGAGACAACGTTACTTTGCACTAAGAAAAGGGGCTAAGAAAGTACTGTACCATAGTTTATTTGTTGCCAAGTGACTAAGACGCCTAAGGGTCGGTCCGACATTTCTTGAGCGCCTTTTCTAAAAGAATTCAAGTTTTCTGAGCTAATATTGTTCAAACCAAGGACGTAGTAACTAACTACCATGGATTATCCCTTCATCCCTCTATTAAGACATATTACTTCAATGATAACGGACATTAGTTTTATAAATGATGATGACTGGTGGTTGGTTGGTTAGGCTTAGCAGTTTCATTTTTAAAGAGTCTCTTGATGGTAAATAAAAGGGTAAGGGGTAGGGTGAGGTCACGTGGGGAATAACCCCCCCCCCTTCCCCCCAAGGGCTTCTTTCAAAGCATCTTATTGTTTCAGCCTCTTAACGTCATTTAATGACGGAACGAGTCCCTCATTCTTCAGGAGGAAAAATGATTAATTTAAGCTTAAATATACAACTTTACAAAGGCTTAGGGGTTATATTATGTCGTAATACGTGACCCCACGACCCCTGCTAAGCCTAATTACATGTAATGAACACAAATTACTTCGTGTCTAAGAAATACGATTAATCTGCGATGCATTAAAATTAAAATAGTCACGTGTGATTTAATCTCGCCATCATATTAAAAATTTATGTTTCTAAAGCAATTTTTGGAACAAAAAAAAAAAAAAAACTCAAGCACCATAATCAACTTAATCCCGCCCATAAGCAAAAAAACTAAAAATAAAAAAAAATGGTTCTCTTTTCTCAATTTGTAAAAGTGGCAACTTGGGTACCATAATTTCAAAAACCTCTTACCACCATCTTCCAAAAATATCTCTGGCGTGCTATAATATCAAATCGGGTCCTTCTCCATGCCCGCACCAATAAACAAAACTGCAGAACCGAAAAAAAAGAATTGTCGTAATAGGTTTAGCAAACTCCCTTCTCTCCCGCCTTTTCTGATATTCCCGCCATAACTATAAAGGGCGGGAAAAGTGATGGCATTCTCGATCATTTCCTCCTGAAAAGGCTTAGCTCGTGCCATACTCTCTATGGGCATATTTTGGAATTAGGCGGGAAAGGAGTGCACGTGAAATGAAATGAGCATAAACGCGCGCGCGCGCCGCGAGATTCAACTTGAAATTTGTTCAAAGTTAAATCGTTAATACAAGTTAAGGCTGGAAGGTGCGTTATTTCAACGTATATTTCCCCATAGTTCCTTTATTAACATATTTAACGCAAAACATACCACGGGGAATCCGTGATTCGACTTTTCCTTATTTCAAGTTGAGATGAGACTAGGGTTAAAGGCCGGAAAGCGTGAATTATATTAACATGCCCGTATACCTTTATATATGGTTTAACTTCAACATGAAAAATATTAAACACATAAGAGCCGGAAATTCCCCAAGCAAGCAGTGCCCGTAAAGGCACTCTTAACTTCAACCTAACCTAACATTTAAGTCAGTCCCGCATTCATCCCGTTCCGTTTATTCTTAGGCAAAATTTAAAGGGTACACTCTGTCAAGTAAGAGTGATTGAAATCATAATTCCAACACTCCAAAACCTAACGGGGGGAAGCTATTTTTTAATCTTAAAATGACGTAATCGATAGCGTAACCCTTTCTCCGCTAAGCCTTTGTCTATAAGCATTAACATTTAAAGCAACTGCAATACGCGTCCAAAACCCATAAGGGACTCTCAGTCGCTAAACCCAAATGACTTGAAAGAGAAAGATACCCCCTCAATAATCATTGGGCAAAGTAAATTGGACGGATATATGCCATGCATGCAGCTCCCCCTTTGAAAGTTTTCCAGTTTCTGTAGCAGTCGCAGTATATCCCTGTAGGTTTACCGCCCATTTCAAGTGTAGCACGAGTATGACTACATTCCGAGCGCGTCTGAATGCCTAAATAGGTCCGCGTTGCACGAGCCAAAGTTTGATGGAATTTAGGGATGGATAACCGCGTTAGTTAAGGTTCGGATCTTCCCAATGCGCTCTCCCTACCTTACGCTCTCTGCCTCACTCACACGCGCTCTCTTGAGTCAAATGTGCAAGTCCAGAAATAGACCTAAACCCCCGGTAAGGACTAAGGAGGAGTAGGAGGAGAAGACCGGAAACCGAGGCTCACAACGTCGGAAACTAGGAATGGGAATGAGAAAGGCGGTTGGTTTTAAGTTCTATACATCTCCCCTAATTTCATTCTCAGTCAATCGTCAGGTGACTTTAAACTGACTCACGTTAAGGCTAAACGTCATAATTTGCTCAAAACTGACTCAAATTGTAGCCTAAACGTTACAATTGCTCTAAACTGACTCGCGTTGTAGCCTAAACATTACAATTTGCTCAAAACTGACTCGCGTTGTAGCCTAAACATTACAATTTGCTCAAAACTGACTGGCGTTGAAGCCTAAACGCTAGAATTTGCTCTAAACTGACTGACGTTGTAGCCTAAACGCTAGAATTTGCTCTAAACTGACTGACGTTGTAGCCTAAACGCTAGAATTTGCTCTAAACTGACTGACGTTGTAGCCTAAAAGCTAGAATTTGCTCTAAACTGACTGACGTTGTAGCCTAAACGCTAGAATTTGCTCTAAACTGACTGACGTTGTAGCCTAAAAGCTAGAATTTGCTCTAAACTGACTGACGTTGTAGCCTAAACGCTAGAATTTGCTCAAAACTAACTCACGTTGTAGCCTAGACGTTACAATTTGCTCTAAACTGACTGACGTTGTATCCTAAACGTTACAATTTGTTCTAAACTGACTGACGTTGTATCCTAAACGTTACAATTTGTTCTAAACTGACTGACGTTGTATCCTAAACGTTACAATTTGTTCTAAACTGACTGACGCTGTATCCTAAACGTTACAATTTGTTCTAAACTGACTGACGTTGTATCCTAAACGTTACAATTTGTTCTAAACTGACTGACGTTGTATCCTAAACGTTACAATTTGTTCTAAACTGACTGACGTTGTATCCTAAACGTTACAATTTGTTCTAAACTGACTGACGTTGTATCCTAAACGTTACAATTTGTTCTAAACTGACTGACGTTGTATCCTGAACGTTACAATTTGTTCTAAACTGACTGACGTTGTATCTTGAACGTTACAATTTGTTCTAAACTGACTGACGTTGTATCCTAAACGTTACATTTTGTTCTAAACTGACTGACGTTGTATCCTGAACGTTACAATTTGTTCTAAACTGACTCACGTTGCAGCCTAAACTTTACAATTTTCTCTAAACTGACTCACATTGTAGCCTAACCGTTACAATTTACGTTAAGCATATCCTATAAAATAACTAGGTAAGCTTAGAATCCTTAAATTGGGATATGGGAATTCTCCGAGAAAAAAAATAAGTTAAGGTATAAAATAAATTACCATTTTGGCGCCATTTAAGGAAATATGTCTTTTAGTTAAGGGGGCTTACTCGATGGCAGTCAATTTAGAAAGGTACGAGAAGGAAACTTTCCTTAAAGGCTGAGCTGGTATAATGGACACCTGTAATAAGGTTGGGCTTGGTTTTGAAATGGACCACCAGTTAACCCTAATTTACAATTCAAAATTGCAAACGAGACCCAATTGACTCTCTCACCAACCCCTGCATCGTATATATGATGGAGGCTCGTTAATGAAGTGAAAGGCCATAGTATGTTAAAAGCGAACATAAGGTTTAGCCTTATTCCTTGTTAAAACGGAGAACTCGAACGGTATGAATAGGTTAAGACGCCCAGATTGCGAACCGAGTTTCACGCTGAATTTATAACAGGATTAAAGCTATTCCTATTAGGTTTACATATACGAAAGTTATACCTTAGATAGTGGTATATTATCAACTTGAAATTTAATATAAACCCATCTAGAAAAGATAATATCTCTATTAAAAACATATTCAAGGCATGGTTTAGCTATTTGATGAAAAACGTGTTTAAATAATTTACGAAAATAGAACGACTTCTAGGAAGCTATACACGTTTCCCAATACAACTTTTGGAAAACCGATTTCCCTGACATTTCCAGGTGTTTTTTACATATATTTCCCAGATAATTCCAGGTGCAAGGCCACCTAGTATCTCCAGGAGCGGACTTTTTTCGAGTAATAACAATGGGACTGGTTATTTTTGGTTGGATCAACCCCCTTCAGAGCAAACTTACTCAAACCTCACAAATTTAGCTGAATATTACTAAAAAATCGTAAATTTACCTGAATTTTACAAAAACATTATAAATTTCCCCGAGTTTACCCTGAATTTTACTAAAAATCATAAATTTCCCTTAGTTTTCCCTGAATTTTAGTCAACAATTTATCTCCCTGCGCTTCTCCAAGAAGCTCTGCAATAAGTTTCTTAAACTGTAGGCCTATACTGAGATATTTAATTCCACAACTACCTAACCCACCATATACTGAATTAAAAACGTACAGCAATTTCATTTCAAATCTCCCTCGAGCAAGATTGATTCGTATATAGGAATAAGTTATTTAGTATCTAATTTAAGTCCCATTAGAAAAATAATATTTTTCTTTTTCCACATACGGGTTACTTAAACGATGTATAATAACTCAATTTAAACCTAAGAGGGGTACAGAAGTAAAAATATATTTGAAATTAAGGGTTCTGAAACATTTAGATCTTTTAAAAATAGGTAGCTTCTTTTTCACAGCAAGCAAGTGCTCAACAAATCTATAATACCATAAGTTAACAAGATATGTTCCTTCATAAGTTTGTCAATGGTTACAAACTGGAGCTTGTCATGAAGTGATTGAAGTAGGTCATAGATTCGAGGTAAAGCGACGCCAGGTTGGTTTTGGCGCTGTCAAAGGGTTAGTATACTGACTAAATATGGAAGATGGTAGTACTTCAATTCTCGCTTGTCGTTCTACTATGAACTAGCTCGAGCAGTAAGTCTCTCAGTAGCATTACGAAGTATAGGACGTGTCATACTTATGAATGGAACATATCTTATAAATTTATGATAATACTGTAATGATAGTTAGGTCGGTCGGCTTTGCATTGCGCATAAAATGGATATTTTACAACCTTTATATTGAGTCTGACTGACGCCAGATAAAACAAAAACAAATCAAAAAATTTTAATATTTTATATCAACAAGAATGGATATAACTTTCCTATAATCGACAAAACGATTTTTTCCACGACATACCGCGGATATATACAATAATGTATCAGCGGGTAAAGAGAGAGAGTTGAACTTCGTTGTGGGATATTTTAAAAGGTCGAGGATAAAATAGAGCTTAGTGTGTTGACCACTTCTTTAGACTTGGAACATTGATGGGTATGTGCATTTACAACAAAGACTTAAATTATGATACGGCTTTAAACAATACGGACCAAATTTGGTGTAGGACTGGTAATTTTGAAAGGCCCACTCTAACGTCTTTGCGTCCACATACTGTCCTATCAATGTCCCTCTTAAACCTCGACGATATAGCAACCACGCCCCCTTTAGAAATAAGGATTTTTCTCAAACTGGTCCTCCAGATTAGTGAAGTGACCTCTGATGTCTTGAATAATTAAACTATTCCCAAATGTCAGTGCCCCTTACACCCTAGGCATTTAAGTAGTCCATGGGACCACTGAGGCTCGGCCTTTGAATTTAAAAAGTGGTCTATCGAATTAATAAACTACTTTTTGATTTGTCTTATTTCGAAACCTGGACTCCATACACAACAGAAATATTATTTTCGTAAGCTTTGAGTTTTCAAAGTATATACTTCCTAACCAATTCCACTTTCTATTAATTCTATTTACTCTTGGTTATACTAGCGTTGAGAAATATTTCTCAAACACTGACTGCATTCCTTGAAAAAAAAAAGAAAAAGAAATCAACCCAACCGTCCACAGATTGCTCCTCGGCAATCATTCTTTTGGGTCAAAATAAAGTCCATGGCAAATTGCACGCGGCGTTGGCAATGAAGTCGGGTTAAGAAATATACATTTTTTTCCTCTCTTTTTTTTGGTTTGGAAAGAGGAAAGAAGAAGAAAAGGAGGAAGAAGCGAGGGCCATTTTTATTGAGACAAAATTCTGATTTCTGATTACCATAAAAGAAGTTGCGGTGCTGTAATTTGGGGCCGAGGTTCCATCAAAATTGTTTCCAAAGATCATTAGTTAGGGGGGTTCCTATGTTCCATCCCTCATAAACTGAACTGCGCAGACGCGAATAAATCCAGGCTACATCGCTTCAAAATCTCATCGTGGAACATTTTTTATCATCCCGAGCTTTCCCGGGAAGATTTTTGAAGTATACTACATCTTAGCATCGCAAAGAAAAAAAAAAAGATTTCAGTCGATTTGTCATATTATTTTTAAAAGAACCATTCGGAATTTGCATTAAGTTCAAAGCCTAACAGCGTAGGAATTTAACTTATAAGAATGGAATACTCAAGTAATGCATGCCATAGACGAATACATAATAAATTGTTGTACGGTAATATTTTCCGTTAACATCTTAAGGGGATTGGTCCGCCATCGTACAAGTACATTTATCTCTGTATGCCAGTATATGCTGATAAAAGACGTGTCTTCGACGCGATATATCCATTAATATTCAAACATACGTAAGAATTTCATCATAGACTAATATAGACATACTTAAAATACATAAATATATTATAACTAGTTGCGCAAAAAAAAAGTTTGAATAATATTTGAATTTTGAAATTACTTTGGCGCGCTTTACTTCCAGCCGGAAGGGAAATAACCTAAAATCGGAGCCCAGCCCCTGCGCGTTGGTTTCTGCGCAAGTAACAAATGGAATCGTCTATTCGTTAAGCCTTTGTTTATGAAATTTTAAAATCCGCGAGTTTTAACAATTAATACTGCAAATGTCACGTGAATAGTGAATACAGTCGCTCGTGACTCGTGAGTTAGAACACGGCACTTGGTTTCAGGCACAATTCAGTTCTACTTACACAACACTAGATTCAAGAAAAAGTTAAAAAAAATAAAAGAACCGTTGCAAACAGAGAGATAGGGAGAGAGAGAGAGTAAATGTATATTTTTCGTGACAGACCAACGTTTCCACGTTTAACCTCTTAAGATCCCAGAGAGGGGGGAAGGGAGAGAGAAAAAATGATGGAAAAAGAGGAGAGTGGAAAGAAAGATCTTCTTGGAGAGTGAAGGAAGCTTTAGGCTTAGCATTTTCTGGCAAAAAAAGAAGAAAACACAACCCCTCCCACCATGTCCGATAACTCTATACTATACATATATACGGAAACTCCACCAAGAGCTGTGGAGAGAGACAAGCTATAAAAAGGGCTCTAGCTATCCGCTGCCATTATACCTCTTAACCTATTTGGACGTGCCTGCGAACGTAAGAACTTCCGAGAAAAGCTCTGGATGCATGGTACGTGGAAGGAAAAAAAGGCGTCCAGATGAAGAAAAATTATGATCTATCAGCTAGTCGAGGAAAGATACTACCGTCTTGGAAAAGTGGACGTACTTAAGAACTTCCACGCAGGCGACCGTAGCTTCCGCGCGCAATAAACGTTTTAGACATAATAGTAGGCCTAAGTATAGACCAAGACCTAGGGTGAGGGAAAAGGAAGATGAGAAGTAAAAATAAAACGTGGGAGAATATACAGGGTGTAACAAAAAGGGAGGGTAATTACAGAACCGAATTACATTGGGATGGTTCTATACTCTGCTACTACGAACTTTCTCGTGATGTCATACCCTCCTATCTCTAACCTCGGTTTTTGGCAACCATATTGGAAGTCGCCAGCTCAGGCCATACAATTTAGACTATAACAATAATGACGTCACGCCCCAAAAGCTCCTCCTCTAAGCACCACTGTATGGGCGACATTTTTCCACAAGGACAAGAGTGTTTTAAGGAAGACCCCTTCGTTAAATTCGAAATCATTGTCTAAGTTTCTAACTAAAATTTACGGGGTCATTGGTAAAACACTGCAATCATAACTCCATGTCCCTTAGGACAAAATTCCCATAGAACCCACTGTACTTCATTTGGTCCTAGCATCCAAACACCCTGTATATCAAAGCTTCTTCCGCCGCTGCTATTGGGGGTTTCGAATCCAAGGAATAGAGATACCGTGAAGAAGATGGGGCAGGTTTTTAGGCCTTATTTGCCAATAAATCAATATATAAGAACGGCTGTCCCATGAAGAGAAATATGGGGCCACGAGACCCTAACCATATTGAGAAACAGTGAGGGTGTGGGGTGTGAGAGGAGGAAGGGGTGTTCGTACCGCACCCTCAACACAAATAAACGACGCGGCTCCTCCCCACTTCTTTAGGTTATATAACTATACAAGGAGACACAAGAGAGAGTCTATGTATGTCTGTACATTAACCGCGCCCATTTTCATATTACGATCATTGTTTTCATCTACAAATATAAGTGCTTTCGTTTTAACAAAACTGTACATACATTAAGCCTTGGTCAACCAATTTCTGAAATTGAATATTTAAAGTCTTTAGTAAAAACTTACATTACCGTCGGTACGTTCAATTCCTTGTTCAGACGTAAGAATGGACGACTTAAAACTAGTCGCGTAAATGGTGATTTTTGAGCCAAGACTTTTGAATACTAAAATAACAGAATCCTAAATGACAAACTCCACGAGAAGAACCCAAAAACTTCTCATATATCGTCTGCTAAAGCGTAGCTTACTTAATCATGCGTCAGTATAAGACATGATCGAGTGAGCTATGGATATAGAAAAGGCGAGGGCTAACGATAGATGCCATCTCGACACTCACTGCCCGACGGAAAACGAGTTTTCAAACTAAACCCGCAGAGAATCTTTTACCAATTGTCTAATTAAGCGAGCAAAGCGACTTCACCAACGTGAACCTACAATTTTAATCTACAGTCTGCATGGGCCTTTAGTGCAGATGCAATTGATGTGGTAACTGGTAAATTGGGTCGAGTTGGTGAAAATACGGAATCTGTTTGTCTAACAAGCGTTTCAAGTTCTTTTACCAAAGTATTTCAAAGTGTACACACTTTAAGACTTGGTCAACAAATTTTTGAAACTGAATATTAAAAGTCTTAGTGAGATAATAAAAGGGATGTGGTAACTGGAAAGTTGGGTCGGGTTGGCGACAAGAAGAAGAGGGCATCTGTTGGTCTAATATGCGAGGAAAACCTCTTAAGGTAATGACTGTCTCCATAGCTTGCTTATGGTTGGGGGTTCCAAGAGCGAGGAAGGTTAAGGGAGGAAGAGGCTACGAAAAAGCGTGATGCTAACCGGAAGCACGGGATTTGCTATCCCCCTGTCTTGTTTTTCGGAAGCAAGAAAGCTTCACCCAGTTCCGGAGGAATTCCTCGAGGACTATAGCCCCCTAATCCCAGGCGTGTGCCATGTACTTATACCGCATCTTAGTAAGTAAAACCTTTACCACGGGCAACCGTGACGGGAAAGAATTGATATCTTGAGGACAGTTCAAGTTGGCAATAAAGACAGTGCATCTAACTAATAAAAACGTATCCTCGTACTCACTAACAGGTTATACTGACCTTAATCTAAGCGGGATCTTTTAACGACTGGACATATCATGAATGTTGAAAATCTACTAGAATCAAAGGCAGGCACCCTTATTTTAAAATTACACCTATCCTAGCCTTTAAACGTGGTACGTTTTAACCCGAAACTAAACTTTATCATTGACACATCGCGCTAAAGCTCGGACTGAAGTAATTTCGCGGGTTTTCCCGAATTCTGACAACCATCTAGAAACATTTAGGGCCTTTGCCACGCATCTGTCTAATCATTTTCGAGAAAGAGGCGCCCACCCTTCTCTCCCTAAACGTGTCACGAGATGCTACTTAAATTAAAATGGAAGATTCCACACAGGTATATTTCCAGCCCTCCTTTCCTATGCTGCCATTTTTCTAAAACGAAAACGTCTTAATTATTGACATGGCACGCGCGCTCTCGTTGAGGTATAGGTTCGCTTCCCGCCAAATAGACGTTAAACGTCAAAAGCGCGGGAAAAGTGAAGGCGATGGCATTGCACGAGCTCTTCCCCTCCTACCCCATCCCTTTTCAAACTATAACCTAATTAACACCAAAACACGTTTCCACCTAACAGCGCTGCGTATATTTTAAACTAATTAGATAAAACCAGAGTCATTCTGCTTCTTTCTTATTTTGAATTGAATGTAGTAGACCTCGTAACACAAAAGCTATACACGTTTAGGCCTAAAAATTAATTGGGGAAACGTATTCTAAACAGGGTTCATGCAACTTTTGGAAAACGAATTTCCCTGAGATTTCCAGGTTTTTCCCCGCATACTTCCCTGAATTTTCCAGGTTTTTTCCGGTATATGGAATATCCTATGGAGCAAATGTTAACGAAGGAGGGGGGGGGCAAATATGACTATTACATAATCAAAGGACATCCCCGTATCTCTAATATAACCAGTTATGAGCCTTCAAAGTATAGTGTAATGTTAATCCGTATGGTGGGAATATTCACGAACACTTCGCTTAATTACTCGGCCCCTGTTTGACGCAAATTTCCCCAATTTCCATGAATTTTCCCTGAGGTTTTTGTCAACTATTTATTTCCCTGATTTTTCCATGTTTTCCCGGTTTTCCAGGTTTGTACGAACCCTGTCTAAAATAGCTAAGCCTAACTCACGTCTGGTATTTTTTAAGCCTAAATAATTAAATAAATGGAAGGTTTTCAACGATAGTTATATAAGTTCGTCAAACTCAAAAGAGGGCCCCTAATTAACCAACAGAAAATCGTCTTCTCGTTAAAGACAATCAAACCACGTGAGCACGAATGTCTTGGTATACGTGACATAAATTCAAAATCGAATATTGAAGTATACGTCTGGTTCTTCTCAGAGAAACGAAAATGAAAACGTGCTTATACGTTTAACTAGAAGAGAAAGGAAGGGGTAAATCGTAAACCCAATATTACCTGTCACTAATAAATATGATTTGAGAGAGGTTCGGTAAGGGCTTTTGTCAAGGAACTGTGGTATTTGTTGGCAGTATAGAAAATGGGTGAAGCGGAATAATGACTTATATCAAGACAACCATAAATCAAACGGTAGTTCATTGGGGTTTCAATTGAGCTTTGCACTAAGACGAGTCAAGGTAAGGTAGGCAAGTCATGTCTGGTATCCATGGATAACAAAATAAATAACCCAACAGGAAACAACCAATAATTAAAAAGCTCAATAACTGATCTTTCTGGTTTCTACGATTATTTTTTACTGAAAGGGTTTACATTTCTCGAAGACCACTCTAAGATTTCAATACTGAGTTTTGTGAGAAAAACATTTTTGCTCACGTTTGCCTATTTACAGGGTGTTTCTGATAAGTCTTCCATGAATTAAAGCGTATGCTCTTTTGGGTCAAACTGAGTGCAAATTGTCAAAGAACCCAAAGGACACCCTGTCGAACGTCTATTTTGAGAAAAACGTTGCACTGCCAACGGTAAAATAATCGGTTTGATAAATATCAGCCCAACGACCTTGCCTACGTCATACTATAGAGATTTCAGTAAACAATTTGGATGTAACTAAGAGGGAAAGATAAGACACGGGGGTAACAACTTTGCCTTCCATCTCGCATTTTAGCGCCTGCGCCGTAGTCTTATTGTATCACGAGAGTGCATGCTGCGCAGAGACCCCCTCTGCACTGTATCAACCCCCTTACTGATACTGAGGGTTGCCTACCCCTTTTTTAGGCCCAAAAAGTCTAGTTCATGAGACTTCTAAGTCTGAACTGTCTGATCTGTTCCACCCTGTATAATTAAAGAGGATGTATCGTCATGGAGTTTTTCGCGGTGGTAATCGTTCGGTTAGCAGTATGTCATTAAAACAAGATAGAACTAGTAAAAAAAATCTAGTTGGTCACGCTAGAATGATCCAATCATCGAAGCGAATATAATTTTATAAATTAAAAATATTCCACGCATAATGGCGCGACCGCGAGACGACCGTGAAATAAACACACAAACACGCGTTGAATATCCACCCCTTAAAATTCGTTAAGCCTAAACTGAAAACGTTGCACAGCCTCGTATATAATTAAAAACTTTTACAAGGAATACATACAATGAATAGGAATTATTGTGTACTACCCATTTTCCCTCAACGTATCTGGGCGAACTTTGTGGGAAGAGCTAGACCAGAAGTGAGATGAGACTAGAAGTGAAGGGCTCTAGCATTGATAGTAGATCCTGGCACTAGTGAACAAATTCCAGGATTTTATGCCGCTTCCATCGCGAATACACTAGCAGGGAAAAGAATAGGTCGAGTTCCAAAAACATTTCCTACCCCCTTCCCCTCAACCTAAAGCCGCGGAACACGGACGCGGCTCCTAGAATCTAGTTAGGTCGTCTACCACCGCGAGCGTCTCACGTTTTGGAGGGAAAATTCTAAACCGGCACCAGAGGGCCAACCGTTGGTGTGTTATCAAGAATATACACTTTCGCCGAGTGAAGAATTTGGTTAGCTCAGTACTTCTGGTCTCATCTCACTTCTGGCTAGACTAATCTATCTCTATGCGCTTGGAACATAGCTCGCGTTGCTACCAACCAATGAAATCACAGAGTAAGAAAGACGCCATCGGAATTATGAGGCGTGACGGATAGCAAGTTCTCAAGCCCGGTATACCCACAAACCCCGCATAGAAACTAACGTTGGTGATTACTGATTAGGTGGGCTCAATGATTCCAAGTAGCTGTATGAATTCCTGGTTTTACATCTATGATCGATGCTCATTTCATCGCCAGAAGCGGCTTTACAGGGAGTTTAGAAGCAAGAAAAAAAAAATAATAACAATCAATTTTAGTTTCTTCATGCAAGATGATGATAAAGCGGTTTAACCTAAGTTAGTAATTGTTCTAGCACGACCGAGGCTTAGAAAAACACTCACTAATTTGCATTAATTTGAAATAAGTAATCAATCATTTGTAAATAATAAACAATAGGCTGTTTTCTAAATAAATACCCATAGAGTGGAAAATAAATTAAATACCGGTACAAAACTGTCTTTAATTACAAAACATAATGAAATATAATTAAATTTATTGGTGTTTATGTTTACTCTAGCCTAAAGACCACCTAGGTCTCCTATAAGACAACGGCTAAGCTACTCTGTGTTGTCCATGGTTGTTTTAAGGGAGTAGAAACCGTGATGAGTACAGTCTATGTAGACACTAAACACTAAATAGTCTTTGGAAATATCACCATGATGTTTTTTAAGAAACAAGTGTGTTTATAACATTCAATTTCAATTAAATTAAGTTTAATTAGGGGTTATTAATAAAGCTAAAATGTAATGTTACGGTCCTCCTAGTCTGAAAACTATTGGACGTTTTAACAGTGGATCGACTAGCTCCGTCCAAACCTTGATAAGAACTCAGCAACCAAAGTACCAAACCACTTCTAACCTAATCTTAATTAATTTCCAGTGTTACAAATTAATATCAACAATTAATGGTCAAATTCGGTATCGAATTGTTACTACACATAAAGAATAAATAAATAAACAAACAAACACACACAACACTTTCTCAAAGATATAAAAGATTTCCGGCATTTTTTTGGGGCAAACAATAAGCGTTTGACGTTTCTTGTAGCGCACCATATACAGTATGCAGGGTTCAGGGCGCAGGTTAAACGTATACTCAAAGCTAGTGTAATCCAAAAGAACGATTTAGAGACGAGATATAAAAAGAAAAGAAAAGGAGAAAACGCATCATCAAATATTTACTCGTCGGTGGTCGTCGACACAAAAGGAATCTTTCTCTAAACAAAAGAAAAAGAGATCTAGATCCCATCTCCATCCTCCGGAGAAGCGTCTTTTGCTCTTGAGCTTCTTCTCCAAACCCCCTCCCCCCGCCTGCCTCCACTTCATATAAACAGAAAAGAAAGAAAGGATGAAGAAAAGGTCTTCAGTGGCGTGTTGCCCCTTGCCCTCTCTCTCTAAAAAAAAAGGTTTCGCCAGCGCAACCCAAAAGAATTGAATAAAATAAAACCCCTTTTACTAGTCGTCACTAGAGCTACAACTGTATATACAGGGTGTTTCTGATAAGTCTGCCACAAAGGGTTGGTCAAACTGAGTGGAAAGTTCATGCCATAGAACATGGACCCTACAACATTTAGTTATGGAGATATGGGCATAATTGTCTCCCAAACATTGATTGTCTTCCAAAGCATGCACAGTCGCACATGTAGAGTATTTAGCTGTTCTTTACCAGCGTAATCACACTTCTGCTAAATAAATGGTCCAATCACGTTCTTAGATTGAAGACTGTATTGAAGGCTGAATATGTCTTACTCAAGGGGGTAGACACTTGAGAACTCAGGTGTACAATATGACTTGAACTAGCTGTCAAAGCTGAACTCAATGCACTGTCAAAGCTGAACTCCTTTGAACTCAGGTGTACACAGAGATCCAGAGCGTCTACCCCCTCGGTCTTACTCCACACTTGTGGCTATTCCCAATCAATTTTTGGGAGCCCATATCTCCTTATAACTAAACGTTGCAGACCCCCCATGTTCTAATGACACTTTCCCCTCAATTTGACCTTAAGAACACACCATTTAAATTATGGCAGACTTATCAGAAACACCCTGTACATAGTCAAGTCTTCCTTCCATCTGCTTGCTTTCAGGCTTACGAATCTCAACTCATCCTGTGTTAAGGAAGGAATATACCCAACTTTTCTAAGGTAATATTTCGCCAAGGCTTAAGAAGAAAATACACCCTTACCCTTCTCATCCGTATACATAGAAGTGGTAGGGTTGGTTAGTTGGGGCCTGTTTCGAAAGACAAAGCTAGTAGGGGTATATCTCGATAGAAAAAGTATAATATGGGAGGAGTAAATAGGAGATGAACTTAAGGCGCAAAGAGAAGTAGTGCATTCTGGGATTGTTGGAGGAAAAGGAAGAGTGTTTAAAGATGCTCAGGGAAAGAGCGTGCGAAGGTAACAGATGTTGCGTATGCGTCCCAGTATATATCCCACCCACCCCTCTTTTTCGGCGGGACTTTTCCATCCATCGTAGCACGCGCTCTGCTCTTGCTCTTCCCAAAACTTATTCCATCCCTATATATTTTCCTATAAAGCATCGCCAACCCTAAATACGTCTGCCAGGGTTCATACAACTTTTGGAAAATAGATTTCCCTGACCTTTCCTGGTTTTTTCACCATAGAGTTCCCTGATATTTAAAAGCTGAAAGGCCACAAAGTAACTGCAGGAGTTGTTTTCTGACATTTCAAGGTTTTTTTTTCTCCGTATATTTCCCTGATATTTAAAAGCTGAAAGGCCACAAAGTAACTGCAGGAGTTGTTTTCTGACATTTCAAGGTTTTTTTTTCTCCGTATATTTCCCTGACATTTCCTGGTTTTCCCCCATATATTTCCCTGACATTTCCTGGTTTTCCCCCATATATTTCCCTGACATTTCCAGGTTTTCCCCCATATATTTCCCTGACGTTTCCAGATTTTCCCCCATATATTTCCCTGACGTTTCCAGGTTTTCCCACCATATATTTCCCTGACGTTTCCAGGTTTTCCCCCATATATTTCCCTGACATTTCTAGGTTTTCCCACCATATATTTCCCTGACATTTCTAGGTTTTCCCACCATATATTTCCCTGACGTTTCCAGGTTTTCCCCCATATATTTCCCTGATATTTCCAGGTTTTCCCCCATATATTTCCCTGGCGTTTCCAGGACTTTCCCCCATATATTACCATGACATTTCCATGTTTTCCTCCCTTATATTACCCTGACATTTCCATGTTTTCCTCCCTTATATTACCCTAACGCTTCCACGTTTTTCCCCATACATATATCTCCCTCACATTTCCACGTTTTTCCCCAAATAGTTCCCGGTTTTTCCCAGATAATACCGGTGCAAGACCACCCCGTAACTTCAGGATTGGTTATTTGGTGTAATATAACTACACGGCATCGGCGGTTAATTTTAGTTGGAGCAACCTCTTCAAGACAAACTTACTCAAGCCTTACAAGTTTCCCCGAGTTTTCCCCTGAATTTTTAGGCCCCTGTTATTTCCAAATTCTCCATGCAGGTTTGTACGAACCCTGAACCGCTTATGCCATACACCCATGACTGCAGGCCCATACTCCTCGTAAGGAAAACTAACTCAACTCCATGAGAAAAGTTCCAGAAAGATCTTTCTCTCAATGCAGAAATAATTAGGGTAGAAAAAGACTAACGTATAACGTAGTCTGCGAAGATTCACAGATAATGAAAGGCGCCAGAGACTATACCTACCAACCTTAGAGGTTTGTTAAAAATTCTGAAGGGAAGTAAAGTTTTAAACTCTTTTTCTTGAGAAGAAGACAAGAAGACACGTAAGTTTAAGAGAAGGAGTAAACCGACGGACGGCGTTGATTTAAGTTAGTTTTAAAGTCTTTTAGAAGTAAAGTTAAGAAATTAGCATAGCACGAAAAAGGCTTATAAAGAGAGAGTGAAATGTTCAGACAACCAATTTTTTAAACAATGATTTATAACATCAAAATCATTAAAACTTTTCAGTTAATTTTATACAATAAATGCGCGAATTTTTTAATTGCGGAGTAACGCACGTGAGGTGTCGGTCGCTAATTGGTCACTCGTGTTATTATAAAAAAAAACTATTTTATGCTTAGCAAGGCAACTTTTGCAACATTGAAAAATTATATAAAAATTAACCGAAAGGTTTAATTGGTAAGCTTTATTAATAATTTGATGTTTTTAATAGTAAATTAATAAAAGGTTGTCAGACCACTTCATTTGAATCCAATTGAAAGGTTAAAAAATATTTTGGAATTTTAAAAACTAAAATACTTCACTACCCCTTGAAGAAACAAGATCGTTACACTAAGGAGCTTGCTTAAAAGTGTATTTATTTTTCACGGAATTTCATGGAAAAATGGACAAAGGCAAACAGAATACTTTAAATATATATTCTACACTCTACAGCATCGTTTACAGGGTTCATACAAACCTGGAAAAACGGGAAAACCTGGAAAAATCAGGGAAATAAATAGTTGACAAAAACCTCCGGGAAAATTCAGGGAAATTACGAATTTCTAGTAAAATTCAGGGAAATCAGGGAAATTTGCGTCAAACAGGGGCCGAGTAATTAAGCAAAATGTTCGTGAACATACCCTCCATAAGATTAACATTACACTATACTTTGGAGGCTCGTAACTCTGGTTCTACTAGAGATACGGCGATGTCCCTTGAGTATGTTATAGTCCAATTTGTTCCCCATCCCCCAATACTAAAAGCTTAGGGCTACGACAAACATGGCTCTCTCGTTTAGCTAACCCACCCTGTAACGCACTCGTTTAGCTAACCCACCCTGTAACGCACTCGTTTAGCTAACCCACCCTGTAACGCACTCGTTTAGCTAACCCACCCTGTAACGCACTCGTTTAGCTAACCCACCCTGTAACGCACTCGTTTAGCTAACCCACCCTGTAACGCACTCGTTTAGCTAACCCACCCTGTAACGCACTCGTTTAGCTAACCCACCCTGTCGAGAGGGTATAATATTGTAAAATTTAATTCAGTAAATTTAAATATTAAAAAAACTAAATATCTTTAACCATATATAACTAAATTATTTACAATTTCTTTAACAATTTATCTTTTAAAGAAAAATCGGTAAGAAAAAACCGCTCTTAAAGTAAGAAGAATAAGAAAAAAAAAATCAATATCGTTAGGCTTAGATCAGATCTCCCTAAATTTTAGAGCATCAAGCCAAGGCTTAAGGGTGGGAGGGGTTCGGTTGGTATGATCCTAAATCTTAATACATTGAGGGGAGTTGCCCCTTCCCGGCGGCGGATATACCACGTACGTAAAAATCTCAAAATGATGCGAGGGGAGATACCCCTTATAGTCGGGGGGAAAAAAGGGGTTTTTTGGTTTTTCGAAAAGAATTACGAGGCTAATTTTCTTTTACCCGTGCGCCTGCCTAAAGCTTTAAAAACGTAGAAAGAATTTTTGCGCTCAAATTAGTAATCATACGTAGAATTCCTGTGTCACGTATTTCACTAACCCTCGGTCTTAAGAACTTTAAATAGTAAATAGAAAAAGTTAATAAATTGATGTAAATGACGATGAAGTTGAAAACTACCCATCTACGTTTGTGATCACGTGAAAATGCGCAATGAATACTGCGCATTATTAAGTCCCCGTTTCACTAAGCATTGGTCTTAAGGCCATACTAATTAACGAAAGCTAATAAATTGAAGTAAATGATTGTGAAATTTAAAACTACCAAACACGCGCGATCATGTGAAAATGCGCAATGAGTACTGAGCATTTGGGAACTGGAGTCTCTGTGTGACGTATTTCACTAAGCCCCGGTCTTAAGACCATATTAATTAACAAAAGCTAACAAATTGAAGTATATAATGACGAAATTGAAAAGGTGGTCGCCCATTTCCGCACAGTTTTATTTTTCACACCTTAAAAACCAATAGCCCGTTTCCGCACACTTTTTCATAACCCATTTCCGCACAGTTTGCAAAAATAAAAAATAAATAAACCTTGAACTTATGCTGCCTGCCCATTGGTCCGAAAATAGCCAAAATGTGAGGTTTTATGATTGTAATATTTTCGATGCTATTTAACGATAGATTTATTATTAATGCTCGATTTACTTATATTTTTAACAAAATCACACTTGGTTTAATGCTTACGTCTATCAATACACTTTTCTATATCGATAGTGATATTGCAATGGTCAAATCACAAGTATGCCCCTATTGTAGCATAAACTAACCTAACCTAACCCAACCGAACCTTATGTAACCAAACCGAACCTAACCAAACCAAACCAACCCTAACCAAATCTAACCCCAACGGAACCAAATCTAACCCCAACGGAACCAAACCTAACCCTAAACTATATCTATAGTGAAATTGCAATGGTCAAATCAAAAGTTTAATAGCATGCCCCTATTGTAGCACAACCAAACCTAACCTAACCCCAAACGAACCGATCCTAACCTAACCTAACCTAATCAACAAGAAAATAAAAATGTTTTATTTGCAAACGGTGCGGAAATGGGTTATGGTAAAAAATGGTGAACTAAAATTTCAATGTGAAAACTGTGCGGAAATGGGCCATAAAAAGTGTGCGGAATTGGGCTATGATTCTCGAAAAATGTGCGGAAATGGGCATCCTCGATAGAAAACTACCCGTCTTACGTTTGTCACAAACACGCGCGCGCGATCACGTGAAAATGCGCAATGAACACTGCGCATATGGGAATTTACTGATACTACATTAAACCTATTAAAATTCGTAAATAAACTTCGAATGTATATACCTAAGCAATAACACAGTCAGTATTTCGTCTCATTAAATTTAATACATTTAGATGCGCATTTATTTACGCGTTGAAACTTGAAACATATCAAGAAGTGATATCTAGTTTACAAGGGAGAAGGTATAAATTCGCCCCACATTTGCAGCTTTATCTCCAGTCCAAACGTAGACGTGTCCGGAGTTAATCCCCGCCGCCTCTAAATTACAACCAGTGTCATCTCATTGGTTTTTGAAAATTCACGTCAGCGCGACAGACGCGAATGACGAAAATCACAGTCATATTTTCCGACTGAGGAGAGGCGAAATAGCCCGACGCCTTCTTTTACGTACCCCCCCTTATATTTTGAAAGGGGGACTGGGACTATGGCCCGCGCGAATACTTATAGGCATCTTACACCTTCTCCCTAATAAACTAGATATCGCTTCTTGAACATATCAACGACTATTTGAAACTGCATTGCTATATAGCGCTGGGAATTAGGGACCAAATGGAAATATGAAAATCCAATGAAAATATAGGGGGGATGCAGCCAATCAGGAAACTGCGGAATAAAGATAGGGATCTAAACACCGGTCCATCCTCGAAAATGGGAATAATGTTCTTTGGGGAATCTCAGTTCTAATAAACCAAGATAAAAGGGTTTTGCTTTTGGGGATTTAGGGAGAGATAAGACCCAAATTAAAGTGATTACCACAAAAGGGGTATCAATTTAATTTATTCTATATATATCTTTAAGTATTCTTTTAAATTAGTTAAAAATATATTCGAATTTGAAGTAAAGCGATGCAAGTGTTTTAATTAAATAAGTATTGTCTTTTAATTTCTTACTTAAATTTAATTAAGTCAGGGGTCGTCCATAAAATATTCCCAATTATAACTTATTTAGGGTGTCCCTTATAGGGGAAAATTTCGTGGAAGTTATAATACATTTTCGACTCAAAATTGAATATTTCCCATAGAACCATCCCACTGTATGTACTTCGGTCCTCCCATAATTACAAGTTTTG
Organism: Phalangium opilio; assembly: GCF_054372755.1. Taxonomy (NCBI): domain Eukaryota; kingdom Metazoa; phylum Arthropoda; class Arachnida; order Opiliones; family Phalangiidae; genus Phalangium; species Phalangium opilio. The sequence goes on from NW_028324156.1 coordinate 836,613, forward strand.
TAACACCCTGTATATGAAGGCCAATTAAATACAGGGTTCGTACAACTTTTGGAAAACAAATTTCCCTGAGATTTCCAGGTTTTTCCCCCATATACTTCCCTGAATTTTCCAGGTTTTCCCGTATATGGAGTATCCTATGGAGAAAATGTTAACGAAGGAGGGGGGGGGGCAAATATGACTATTACATAATCAAAGGACATCCCTGTATCTCTAATATAACCAGAGTTATGAGCCTGCAAAGTATAGTGTAATGTTAATCCTATGGAGGGGGGGTATGTTTACGAATATTTTGCTTAATTACTCGGCCCCTGTATGACGCAAATTTCCCTGATTTCCCTGAATTATACTAAAAATTCTAAATTTCCCTGTGGTCTTTGTCAACTATTTATTTCCCTGATTTTTCCAGGTCTGTATGAACCCTGTCCTTAATTACCCTTTCTTGGAACACCCTGTACTTGGATCAAGGCCAATTAAATTTCACTATTTATAGCTGGGAATGGCGCCGAGAGGGAGGGAAAATAATTAGTATCTGTATTTTTATTTCTATAGTATATCAAGGTCTCCCAAAATTTTTAAAATATCAAGCACCATTTAAAGCAAAGAGACATATTCCCAAAGCTCGATCACTATACATTCTCGTACAGCTAAAAATAATTTCTTTAGAATTGCAAAGTTCATGTATGTCAGTAAAGTAAAGTTAAGCTTAAAGACAGTTAAAAAGTTATGGAGAAAAGTCAGCGTAGCGTTCGTTTAAATCTTTACCCTCGGTTGAACTGGCGATTCTCTTCTCTCCTTACTCGAGGTTTTTTTTTTCGTTTTCTATTCTTTTTTGTTTCCTTAAAAGGATTCAAGTCTAAGAAGGAAGGGATTCAAGGAAAGGAGAGAGATCTTGAAGAATCTGACTTTTATTCAAAACTAGCTCTCATGCAGAGAGAGTGAGTGAGAGAGAGAGAGAAGATTCGGGGAGAATATTCTACGCCATTCTCTTAACTTTTTCCAAGAAGGAATAGTTCTTTTACAAGTCAATGTACGCTGCATTAGATAATCGGAATCGGCACGCTCCTTAGAATGAGGAGGTTTCCTTTTTTTATACCCTAAAATTTTAAAAAGAATTTTTCTTTTTTTTTTCATTTAGAAAAATTCCTAGACCCCAGGCTTTAAGCGTATTCCGAAATAGAGGATATACAATAGAGGAGTAGTAGACAGTTGTTGTATTCAGTTCTCGTTATTTATTTTTTTTTCGAAGCTACTTCCGGCATTCGGTTTCTTGGTAGGTAGACACGTGGTTACCTAAATTGTCTATATATCATACACACTGTAAGCCTCCATAAAGGATATACAGTAAAGCAGACGACATTTTTCAATCATGTCACTAGTCAGTCCATGGGGGGGGGCGGGAATCGGAAATGAAAAGTAAAAGTTTGGCAAGATATTCCCTGCTTGGTAAAGGCTAAAGTGTCTACTCCTCTACCTTATATCCTCTATGTTTCCATTTCTACCGCTCTGGAGCGCCTTGGAAAAAGTCGCATATTTAGATCAATTTGCCCCGCCGCTCGAAATTACCTTGAAGCAACTCCGATTATTTCGTTTCCAGAGTGTCGCTCCATGTTGGATTTTATGACGTAATTATAATAGAACGAATCGTGAATAATCTCACAGAGGATCTTATGACACAGTTTCGATTTACCTTTACAGTATCAATGATATTAATTTTCAATTGAAGAATTATTTGAAGAAATTTTGGTCAATTTGATCATTTTGAACAAAATGGAACAAACTTCTTGCAATGGAAACTTTGTTCCATATCGTTCAGAAATAATCAAACCTACCAAATTTTCTTCGAACACTGAAAATATTCAGCATTCGACACCGGAACCAGTGCTCGATAACAATCAAACTGTTTCAGCTTTAAAACTTAAACGTTTCTTAGGATAGCTGTAGTTAGGCTCGCGCCAAAACCAAATTCACTAATATAACGTAACATTTTCCAGAACATATTTTTTAAATAATGCGCGAGCCTTAAACAACTTTAATAAAGGCAACTGCCGAATCACATTTAGTATTTAATATCGTAGTTAATTAGAAAATTAAAATTTCGGTACCTTGGATAGCCTCAAACCATTCTTCATAAGGTACTGCGCATGTACAGACGCCGCCATATTTTTCTTCTCTCCTTAAAGCGGGGAATACAAAATCCCTAAGTCGAATAAGATTAAGTTTGCACGAGGCCCTGGGAACAATTATTTAAATTTCTCGTACACTAACCCAGCCCAGTCAGCCATGTTGAGTTTTTGGTAAGAAAGAGGCAAGGAAGCCTCCTTGAAAATTTCGGAATAATTTTTAAAATTAAAAGGGACAGACTTGTCAGACTGTCTGGGACACTCGGGACCACTATACGCTTGAGGTCCTTTCTCTCTCTTTTTGGGGTGTATATATATATGTATATATAGCAGAGAAAAAAGCCAATACGCTTGAAAAGATTTTGATGACTCCATTTTTCTCGGTTTTAAGTTTTTTTTTATCCTCTCCTGTCCTGTCCTGTCCTTTTTTTAAGAAAGGGGGCTTAGATGTAAGGAAAGATGTGTTAGCTAAGAAAAGTGTAAAGCTAAGCGATTTTTATCCTGGAAATTGTTGGATTCTCTCTCACATAAAGAGAAATTCAGAAAAACGGTTTTTTCTATTTTTACTGTAGGAATTTTAACAATTTGCTAAGTAAGGTCATATGGGGTCATGGTTTATTAAGGTAGTGGTGGTGGTGATTTACAAGTACCTATACATAGTCGTGGACAGGGCCGGAAATAAGCACAGGATACTGGACATGGTCCAATAAAATTTTAAAATGTTCCATAATTTTTTTTTAAAAAAACTAAAGGCGGTCACTGGAAATTTTGAGCAAAAAATTTTCCAAAGTTTTGATAGCTTAACTCTTAGCACTTTTGAGTGGACAATGTCCTATAAATTTTAGAATCAAGGGGGGGGGGGGAAATCACTGGAGATTTGTCCTTTAAGAACTATTTCTTCTTTCCGGCCCTGGTCTAAAATTCTAAAATAACTGCAAAGGAGGCGCTACTAGTAATAGCTCTTTCAAAGGCATCCATACTCCTAGCTTAACTTTGTGTCGTCTGCTCTAACCTCTATTTTAAGCCTTTGCATCGGCATCGACAAGAAAATCCCATAGATTATTATTCAATGAATTATATTTAAATAATTAAATTAGTGTTTGGACGCAATAACGCCAGAAAAAAAAACGAAGTTTCCTAATTAGCCCACAGGCAAATTTTCCTTCCCAAACTACAGTAACTGAAACCCCTATGATAAAAAATGCCTCATCAATCAACGAAATTTGATTTATTAGCACGTGGTATATATTTTTTTTCCTTTCAGTACCTCGGGCGCACGCGCAATGCCAATTAAAAAAAAAACACGAGCAAGAGTTTGTCCATGATAAAGAACCGAATACAGTTAAAACCCCCAAATACGGTTGTTCATTATGCAGTATTTACGTTACATCACAAGTAGGCTTAACAGCATGAACCATGGGCAATGCTTTGTCCACGATACAGAACCGAATACAGTTATAATTAGGCTTAACTGCATGGACAAACAATGAAAATTAGAAAATATTCAGGGACCCGCCTCTAGAAAATGATTAATATTCACGAATTTAAAAGAAGTATAGGAATATAAAAAACCTTTCAACTAAGGAAGTGGTTATAAAAATATTTTAAACCTATAGTTTCCTAAATATACCGGAAGAAATTAACTCAATTAATTCAAAACCCTTTTCTTCCTCTGGACGGGGTGTCAATCAAAATTTAACCCTTAATTTCAGGGTCCTATTCTTTAGCATACAGTCAATGAAGTTCATAAAATGAAGTAAAACTCAATTCTCCTTCGCATTTATAGTTTGGGCAAGGGTAGGATTGGGTTGGGTTAGCTCGAGGGCGAGGGCTCGGGTTAGCTCGAGGGCGAGGGCTCGGGCAAGGATTATTTAAAATGTCTAAGGATAAAGCGCACACACAGATCTCTATAGTAAGGGAATGTTCTCTAGTTGTTCCGAAATTTTAACCCATCCCCCTCTTCTCCACCTACTGTTTTGGTGCGTCAAACGGAAAAGAAAAACCGATATGGCGCCACCTATCTTATTATCGCGAAAGCATAGACGAAAGAGAGACAGTTTTCGAAAGCTCTATAGTTCTATTTCGAATTGTTAACGGTCGTTAAGAACATTTAGTTCCAGATTCAAGAATGAGGTTAGTTCCTAAAATTCACAATTTAATTTTAATAATAGATTAAAGCAAACATTCAGTTCAAGAAAATATGAGGCGAGGTTACACTAATTTAGTTTAATAGGAAAGGCCAAGGTCTTGTTTGAGTACATCGGCTAGAGCAGACGAGAGAGACAAAACTTTCAAGAATCCGGTCACGTGTTGACGCTTCAAAATATTGGCTTTCCGGTTTGCCGATTGTGCCCGCTAGGTACCGTTTGGAACATCTACCTTCGATATTTCTTTCTCTGCGTTTTATCCTTAGACATTTTAAATAATCCTTGGCTCGGGTGAGCTCGAGGGCGAGGGCTCGGGTGAGCTCGAGGGCGAGGGCTCGGGTGAGCTCGAGGGCGAGGGCTCGGGTTAGCTCGAGGGCGAGGGCTCGGGTTAGCTCGAGGGCGAGGGCTTGGGTTAGCTCGAGGGCGAGGGCTTGGGTTAGGTTTAAAACAAGGTTTCGTTATGTTAGGTTCACTGTTGGACGGGTTGTCATCTTCTAACCAAATTCAATCCACTTAAACATAGGCTTTACTTTAAATCACACACTTTCAAGTAAACCTGACGTCCGTGAACTTGAGTTAACTTGACAGGCCTTGAAAATACTATGCTAATTATCAGCCCCGAAATGGGCGTGTGTATGGGAACTGCACGGAGGAGAACCGATAACGAGATACAGGCGTATGTATAGTTAGTAGTCAACCCAGTGGGGAGGCCCGGAACGGACCCAGAATTACAAGGCGACAATGTTTCGCTAATTAAAAGCATTATCGAACGCGGCTGTATATAGAGAAACATACGAGGTAGGGGATGGTGGAAAACCATGGTATACAATAGCCCGTTTGGGCATGAAAACTACGTTGGGTAATAATATTGTACCAGGGGTTGGTATTGTATAATTATACAAATATTTGATAGCAATGGCTTTGCTTGGCTTTCGTAATGGTATGTTAAGGGAACAAGAGATTTTAATGGTGTGTTAAGGGTTTGAAATTAACTAGAAGGAGAAAAAATTAAGCTTACCGATAGGAAGGAACTCGAATTTGTCAACTCATTTCCATGGTCTTGAATTTCAACGTCAAGTACTTAGTTCAAGTCCAAAGAGGAAGTTGAAGAATTACTCCAGTGTTCAAAATCAAACCGACAAATGATTAACAACCTGCAAAAGAAAGAATAAATTCGTGTTATAGATTATTAGATCAAAATTAGGCTTAACAATTTTAGGCCTAATGAATTTTAACTCTCATATTTTTCAATTAGCTCCTCCTACTTTATGTATTTACCTATTAAAAGCTGGCACGTAATATTTGAACGCAAGAAAAAAATACCTTCTTTCGAAACACGTGATATTTGACCCCAAGAATAAATGACCTCACGTATTTAAACCTTATTTTATCAATTTAACGTGAAATGAAGTCGTAAAAATAAATAGAAAATCGTGAAATGATTTCTTTTACCCTAAAAGCCACTACCACCAAAAAACAAAAGTAAATAGGTTTTTTTCTTTTGCAATTTTCTTCTCCCAAAAGTAAAGAGAGTTGGGAGAAACTTTATCAGATGAGGTCATCACAGGAACGCGCGCTGTCTATGGATGGCGAACAAAATAAACAATACAATTTTGAGGAAGCAATTTAGGCCTTGGTTCTTAGTTTTATCACGATTTAAACAAAAGAAAAGAAAATTGAAAAACAACAACACAACATCGACTGATGGGGGGGGGGCCCTTAAACAAGAAGCTGATATCTTTTAAAACCACTTACAGCTACAGTAAGTTGTTTGAGTTTAGTTAGGCTTAAGCTAATCCCAGACTGAGATAACAACAAAAGTTTTAAAAATAGGCTTAACGTAAGAATGTTAATTCTTTTAGGCTTAATTGTTTCTACTGGAGATTGAATGGGGGTTACATTACAGATAAGAAGTATAAATCTTCTGTTTGGTTTAAATTACTAAGCCTAATCTTAATTTCTTTAAAAAAGAAAATAACAATGAAAAAAAGCCACTTTTTAAAAAAAAATAATAAAAACACCCCTGAAATAAATCATATGAAAACCAAGGAAGGAAAGAAATTTTTTTCCCTTTTGATATTAAAGGCCCAACAATAAGCCTTGTCTACTCAACACAAAAAAAAAAGAAATAAAATCGTTATTTTTTTCTTGAAAATTTCTTTTTTTCGTATGGCGCGAAGTATATACATCATTTGAGCAAAAAAAGCTACGGATCCCCAGTTGCCCGTTCACTTCCGTTACTTTCGCCGGTTGTTTTCTTGGCGAATTTTATTGGTAAAGTCTCCACCAAACATCATCTTTCATAAGATATCGTTATTACTTTTTAAAACGAATCTATTGGGTTTGATGTCCGTGTCTGTCTGTAAGGTGCCCAAGATGGTACCAAAAAAAAGACATGCCTAGCGACATTCTGTTTCTGTAACAAAAATCATTTTCTGTTACCTCCATACCGTTATCGAGGGGTTGGTCACTCATTGCGTTAGTGCTCTGCTCTAACAGGGTTGCCGGTAATATGTTATTAGACTAAAGCATTTCATACATTCATTTTTGGAACTGAATGATATTTCTACACGCTTTCGTGTTACCTTTACAGTATGAATGAACGTGCATGTTTTACTTTTGATTCATACTTGGTTTTACTTTCAATCATACCGGTTTCGTATCTCACGAACCAGTATGATCATGTTCAGTACACGCTACCTGATCGGTAGCAGGTAGCAAATCTCGCTCCCGCAGATAACATTTCTTAGCCCTTCTACGGGTCACTGCGGGTGCGAGGCGTAATACCGTACTTATATTAATAATTTCATAGCTTTAAGAATTAAAGGTTTCTTAGAGAGCTGAAGTTAGGCTTAAGCTAAAATACAATTCACTAATATAACGTAACACTTTGTAAAACATGTTTTTTTAATAATTAGCGAGCCTTAAACAAATTTAATAAGGGCAACTGCCGAATCACATTTAAAATTGAAGATCGTATAGTTAATTAGAAAATTAATATTTTGGTACATTCGTTGGTACTAAACCACAGACGCCGCCATTCCATATTCTTTCCTTATAGAGGGGAATAAAATATCCCTAAGTCGAATAAGCAGATTAAGTTAGTGCGAGACCCAGGGAACAATTATTTAAATTTGAATTGCTCCGAGTCTTGAAAAGACTGGCAACACTTGTACGCACACTATCGTGAAGGTAAATGGTATACACTTACATAGTGATTAACCCCTCGGGCTGCTACAGAAAACTTTTGAATTCTTATCTTATTGAATTTGGGGACAAAAAAAATTCTCAGAGGAAATAAAAAAAAATTGAGAAACCGAGATAGGGGTGGTGGAAGTGAGAAAAGCAGCCATACAGTGTGATTGGCGGGATTTTTTCGCTTACACGATAGCTTCAAGCGGTTTCAAGCCGCTAGCTCCAAGCGCTTAGTAAACCATAACGTTACCAGAAGTAAGATGAGACTAGAAGTACTGAGCTAACCAAATTCTTCACTCGGCGAAAGTGAATATTCTTGATAACACAAGAACGGTTGGCCCTCTGGTGGCGGTTTCAGAATTTCCCCTCCAAAACGTGAGACGCTCTCGGTGGTAGACGGCCGAACTAGATTCAAGCACCCGCGTCCTTGTTCCGCGGCTTTAGGTTGAGGGGAAGGGGGGTAGGAAATGTTTTTGGAACTCAACCAATTTTTTTTTAGGCGCGATGGAAGCGGCATAAAATCCTCAAATTTGTTCACTAGTGCCATGATCTACTATCTATCAATGCTAGAGCCCTTCACTTCTAGTCTCATCTTACTTCTGACGTTACGTATATAGGAGAAGCCATACCAAACCGTACCATATTGGCCCGGGGTAAAGATACAAATCTATCCATCTAAGAAGACTTGGAAAAGATGGAAGGAAAGAAAATAAAATCAGAGATCCGATACTTATATACCTTCTTGTGGGGCTCGATAAAGCGATATTATAATATTCAAAGGCAGCTAGAATATATACACATTCTATTCCCACACACCCCTTTCGCCTCCGGGGGGGGGGAGCGCATACGTAATCAGATCTTTCAGTCAGTTAAGAAAGAAATGGTTTTTATTTCTTTATGGTTATTTTTTTTTTGAAGATCAATTTCGATATACAGGGTGTTTCTTATAAGTCTGCCATAAATTAAAGAGGTGTGTACTGTTCTATGTTTCAAACTGAATGGAGTGTGTCTTGGATCATGGGGTCTACATGTGTTATTAATATTTCCCCTTGTTTTTGGGGCTAATCAATGTTTGGAAGCCCATATCTCCATTAACTAAATATTGTAGATCCCACTTCTTCTTTAACATGATCTTTCCATTCAGTTTGACCCTAAGCAAGTGATATCTAGTTTATTAGAGAGAAGGTTTAAATTATCCAGTCCAAACGTAGGTCCGGAGTTAATCCCCGCCGCCTCTAAATTACAAGCAGCATCTCATTGGTTCTTGAAAACTCACATCAGCGCGACGCGAATGACGAAAATTACTTGCATTTTCCGACTGAGGAGAGGCACATGCACTGTCTCTTAACTTGATATCCAACAAACTTATCTAAGGATGCGTGGAGGAGATATTATTGAGATAATATCAAATAAGAAAAAAAATATTTGAATTTACAGGGGTCGTACTTAAAGAACGCTAGTAGAGAATACGCTCTAAGCCTTTGTTTAAGCATCTTATTTTTAAAATATGTAGGATGTCTGTATTTATTTATTTTGTATTTATGTCACGTGATCTGTCGCGAGGCACAGCACAGCACGCGCTTTTAAAAGTATTAAAAAAATTTCACAATGAGATTGCATTTGATCTGATGTTAAAGTAAATTAGTTCGTATCATTCGCTTCATTACACTCTCAGACCGAAAAACAAAAAGCAAATTAGCAAAAATAACTTATCCGTTCTGCCAGTTTCTGCCTTTCTCCCACACGTAAAAGCCATTCATTAAAAAAGCGTTAAAAGTCATTAATTGTACGAGAAAGGGGGGGGGGAGGAGGACACTTTTCTGTTTGGTTTTCCGGTGGTGGTTTGGAAACCACTAATCTTAATTAATATCTATTAATTAAAGACATCTCTCGCAGCTAACACTAAACCCTAATGAGAATTTACACTTTCATCCATGAATGATGACGTTTCTTTTCCCCTATAGATTGTCTGGCCAATCAGGGAAGGGCGTTTCATCATCAGGGACCCTGACGTCATCGCCTCCTAAATCGACATCGGCTCCCCAAGAAGAACCGGATGAATTTTTGTCATCATCTGAATTTGATCTTTCTACTTCCGCCCCGACACTTGTCACCGATGATACAGGTAAAAAAAGTGTTCCAATTATTATTTTTGGAGCTCCCAAAAAACAGGGCACCCTCAGGGGAAATGATTTTGAAAACAATACCTGTCATTACGAACAGAAGTTTATAATATGACGTACCAAGCTTACTGTTGAAGTGTTCTCCTTTTAATTAGGCTTAGCAATTAGCGGTTACGTTAAATTTTAGAGTAATTATAAACCTATCGCGCTGAACTGGCGGGAAAACTCCACGTGCTAACAACATCTGTTATTGATAGTTTTCTTTTTAATTTCTCAACGTGCTTTTAACTTTTTTCGCTAATAAGTCAAAACTTTAACCGATTCTGAAGCAATGCGTGTACAAGGGGGAAGAATACAGTATAAATAATATAATCTAGGCCTTTGACAGTATTATTTCTAATTCAGTAGACGAAAACTAGTTTTAAAATAAAAATCTCGTGAAAATTAAAAAGAAAGCAAAACATCTCATTAGCGAAATCGGAGAAAAATACCACGAATTTCAGGAATGAGTTTCCCATTTTGGGAAAAGGGAATTTTGTCTAATTGAAAATGATTACGATAATAGATTTATTTTCTTTCTAATGAGGAGATTTTTGGAATTTCGAAAAATAATTACGAATGGCTTAAAAATGCCTTGTAAATTTTGTGTTATTATTTAAGGTGGATCAGTGATAGATTGTTTAAACACGACCTATTCGTCGCTAATTACTTTATAGAATCATTAAGAAGGGATTATTATAATTAGGAGAATGTCATTACAATAAATCAAAAACTAAACGGTGTAAAGTCACGAAATCTCGGACAAATTCCACGTTCGCACTACAGCGCCTGCAAGTTGGCTTCTCCCTGAACACGGGTTTGTAGCAGTTGGAACACTTCTACAGGGGGCTATCAACCATAACTCTCTTTCTCTCTCGTCTAAATAGACTTTATTTTCCCATCCAAACAAAGCGTAAAATACTAAGCCTTGGTCACGAAATCCCTAAGTATGCATATTTTTGAATATGGTACGTAAACAAACACAAAGATCACCCTAAAATGGTTTTTCTAAAGACGTAAAAAAGCACAGCATAAACATAAACCAAACTGAAAAAAAAAAACTCTTGGTGGGTGTACAGGGTGTTTTTGAAATGGATGTTCTTTGGTCGATATTGAGTCGAAAATGATCAAGGTTGCCACGGAATTTTCAGAACCAAATTCCCTGACTTTTCCAGGTTTTCCCTGACCTTTTTCTGAGATTTTCCCTGACCTTATTAGGCCGAAAGTGTAAAAGTTTATAGCACGTTTTAAGTGCTTATAATTAAATAAACTCTACATTAAGATTTCCAATGTATTTGTTGCACCAAAATGAATAAGAAACATTTTAACTATAAATAACAGTAAGAGATTTTTTTAAGGCGTTTACTTTATAAAAACAATTCTAGACATTTTTAAGGATTGCTCTAGAGTTTTCTGTGTTAAGAGAGGATGAGGAGAAACTTTCATTACTCTTTCAATAAAGACTGATCTCCAGAAATTTTACCCACTAAAATCAAATTCCCTGACTTTTCTGAATTTTTTTAAAATTCCCTAACTTTTCCCTGACCTTTTTAGCCCATTTTTAAATTCACTGACTTTTCCAGGTTTTCTCTGACCCGTGGCAACCTTGAATTGATCTATGACATTCTGCCCTAAGGACCACCGTTTTCAAGTTATGATTGGAGGATGACCCATTTAAATTTAATTACGAAACTGACCACGCAATGCCAATTTAATTAGGGGGTCATCCGTAAAATACTCCAATCTTAACTTGAAAATTGTGGTTCTTAGGGCAAAATGTCACCGAACATATTCGACTCGAAATCGTCCTAAGAACACCCTCCTTAATTTCTGATAGTGCATTCAGAAACACCCTGTACAATACCAGACAAGCAAACAACGTCAAGAAACATCAAGTTTTCGACGAAAAAGCAGTTTCTCCTGGTTACCAAGGTTACCAGGAGGACTTTTGAGAATGGGAGGGGGGATGAGGAGTTAAATCTACCAAAACTACCGACATAAGAGTGGTTGCATGGTCGCTATAGGATTCCGGGAAAGTACTGACTCTGAGAGTCCCAATCTCGATTTTCTGATCTCCCATGGTTACAGAAAGGTATGTATCTTTACGGAAGAGTCCATAAAGATATTTCCTTCAATATTTGTACATGTACCTGTAACTATCAGTTTCCACGTGGTCACGAGCGCGGTTTAAAATTGCGCCTTTTCTCATAAAAAAATCGCGCCTTTTTCTCAAATAAAAATTGCGCCTTTTTCTCAAATAAAAATTGCGCCTTTTCTCATCTAAAATTCGCGCCTTTTCTCATTTAAAAATTGGCGCCTTTTCTCATTTAAAAATCGCGCCTTTTCTTATCTAAAATTCGCGCCTTTTCTCATCTAAATTTCGCGCCTTTTCTCATCTAAATTTCGCGCCTTTTCTCATCTAAAATTGAAAAAAAAAAAAAAAAAATCAAATTAAGCCTAACGAACTACGTTTTTGGCTATATCCCACAGCCACCCATGAGATTCACAGTACCTTTTTCCTTTCTTATATCTTTCGCTTGACATTTATCAATCTTTACGATCTAATTAAAAGTAAATATCCGTTGCAAGTTAGTGAGAAATAGATATCGTAAATAAGCAAGGAAAGTCATTTATTTCGATGGAATTACGTGCGATCAAGAAAATCTTTTAAGGATTTTTTTAACCTTTGAACTCTACTTTACTCTTTCTTCAATCGATTAAGCTAAGATTTTTTTTTGGTACGGAGGAAGGTTCTCAAAATTCTTAGTATCATTTCCCTGGCGAGATTTACAGCTCCCTTAAGTTAATATAAAAAATACACCGGAGCTTGAAAGTAAAGAAGAAAAAAAATCTACCTTTTTCCTAATTTTTATCTCTAGCCAGCATTCCTCCTCAATCATGTTATATAAAAAAAATCACGTGGTGTAGCTTTGCTTTCTTTCTCGCTCGTTATCTGCCTTGAACTTGTACAACATTAACCTTAACCATGTTTAGTAAATTTGCACTATCACTTGAAACTTCTTTGAAAGTTGGAAAAAGATTCTAAAGCCCTTGCACGTTCGCCAAGGCTTAAAAGTTTAAACTCGCCTGTTTTAAAATTCAAGATTGCTAAGTGCTTAGGCGATTCTACAGTCCCCGAACGCGACAATTAGAAAGTTTTAAGCCTATTTTGATACTGTGTAGACTCGTTAGGCCTCGTTTAATCCAATTCCCAGTCAACGTTAAGCCTATTTTAATCGTAGCCAATCTTTAGGCCTACTATAATTTTAGTCAATCTTTAGGCCTATTTTAATCGTAGCCAATCTTTAGGCCTACTATAATCTTAGTCAATCTTTAGGCCTACTATAATCGTAGCCAATCTTTAGGCCTACTATAATCGTAGCCAATCTTTAGGCCTATTTTAATCTTAGTCAATCTTTAGGCCTATTTTAATCGTAGCCAATCTTTAGGCCTACTATAATCTTAGTCAATCTTTAGGCCTATTTTAATCGTAGCCAATCTTTAGGCCTATTTTAATCTTAGTCAATCTTTAGGCCTACTATAATCTTAGTCAATCTTTAGGCCTACTATAATCTTAGTCAATCTTTAGGCCTACTATAATCGTAGCCAATCTTTAGGCCTATTTTAATCTTAGTCAATCTTTAGGCCTACTATAATCTTAGTCAATCTTTAGGCCTACTATAATCTTAGTCAATCTTTAGGCCTATTATAATCGTAGCAAACTTTGGGCCTATTGTAATCGTAGCCAATATTTAGACCTATTATAATCGTAGCCAATATTTAGACCTATTATAATCGTAGCCAATATTTAGACCTATTATAATCGTAGCCAATATTTAGACCTATTATAATCGTAGCCAATATTTAGACCTATTATAATCGTAGCCAATATTTAGACCTATTATAATCGTAGCCAATATTTAGACCTATTATAATCGTAGCCAATCTTTAGACCTATTATAATCGTAGCCAATCTTTAGACCTATTATAATCGTAGCCAATCTTTAGACCTATTATAATCGTAGCCAATCTTTAGACCTATTATAATCGTAGCCAATCTTTAGACCTATTATAATCGTAGCAAACTTTAGGCCTATTTTAATCGTAGCAAACTTTAGGCCTATTATAATAGTGGCCCACTTTAGGCCTATTATAATCGTGGCCCACTTTAGGCCTATTATAATCGTGGCCCACTTTAGGCCTATTATAATCGTGGCCCACTTTAGGCCTATTATAATCGTGGCCCACTTTAGGCCTATTATAATCGTAGCCCACTTTAGGCCTATTATAATCGTAGCCCACTTTAGGCCTATTATAATCGTAGAAAACGTTAGGCCTATTATAATCGTAGAAAACTTTAGACCTATTATAATCGTAGAAAACTTTAGACCTATTATAATCGTAGAAAACTTTAGACCTATTATAATCGTAGCAAACGTTAGGCCTAGTTTAATCTTAACCGACATTAGGCCTTGTTTCACAAAACTATGCTGTTGTAATTTCTTCTTTAAACAAACAACCAGGGGAAGAAAAAAAAGTTAATTTTCCAACTTACTATAAACAGAAGCAAAACATAACAGAATTTCATAATAAAATAAATCCAATCGTTCCGTCGTAAATAGCTAACCCTAACTATGGATGATGGTACTTGTGTCCAAAGTGGTCAAGCAATTTTCCCCGGCTTCCCTTCTTTCCAATAATTTTGTTTACCGTGCAAACATTGTAACCCCAGGGCCAGTAAAATAAAAATGGATGGTACAAGCGTGGTACAAGTCGATCTACGCAAAGTCCGACCTGACTTCATACCTTACCAACCTGGAGTTCAAGGAGATATAGAGAAAGCAATGTACTATACTGTTACTGCAGTCAAGTCCCAAGAGGTACTGTTAACATGAGATCAGAACGTTATGAGCGGTAGTATACCAAAAGCAAATGCAAATAAAAGAAAGTGAGCTCAGACAGTAAGGCGTGTTTAAGAGACGTACTCCAAGTCTATTTCTCTTTAGCATCATTTTCAATAGACCTTTAAATTAATTCCAAAATAGAAGCAAATACCACAGGGGCGGGGAAGGTCACCTTCTTGGGTTATTTCCCTGGCGCCAAGAAGCGCCGCTAGAGGGCAGCTCAAGCCTACTAGTCTCCCTCCGCTTGTAGGGAACATGGGCTCCGTCTGGCGTTGCGTCTTGGTTGCGAGAAATTAATGGAATGGTCTATCCTTACTTCCCCATTCCCAGATATATCTATTTGCTATTGTTAATAGGTAATGGAGGATAAAAAACAGAAGGTACTACTAAACGCAAGAACACGGAACTCTCTCTCTCTCTCTGGCTTTTCTCTCACCTGAATCCCAACAAATGTACTTTCATTAGGACTTTATTGTTTTAGGGGAAGATTTAATATGCGGTGAGGTAGATACAATCACACCCTTCCCATTTTGCGAAAAATGTTCAATATAAAATAGTGAATACTGTTAATACTAGTTAAGCCTCGGTTAACTTTGGTGGTTCATTATCATCTCCCCATTCTTCATCTCTATTAACAAACGTTCCTAGAACGCTTTTCTTAATTCTCGTCTTCCGTGTATGGATTTTTCTTTTTTCTCTCCTCGTGGAACGTTTTTCCACGCGCTGTTATAATAATCGCGTATCGGATCTGTTGGGTGGATTTTTTGATAGCAACCACGCCTTAAACGTTAGATCTAATATAATAATACAATGGTGTGTATGTTATAATGAAGTAGGCCCAAGGGTGCGATCGACAGCTCGACATGCGACAAAACTAATTGAACCTATGGATATCAAAATGAAAATGTTTTTCTAATTAACATGTTCGATGGTCACGGGTTTGGTTTGGAGGGAGTTATTTGTATTTGTGCGCTGGCTAAGCCTAATGAATGAGATTTTGAATATTGTCAAGCTTACTTAGGGTTAGAGAGAATTAAGTCTACTTTTAGGGGTAGGAAGTATTTAGACCTATTTATAGGGGTAGGAAGTATTTAAACCTATTTATAGGGGTAGGAAGTATTTAAACCTATTTATAGGGGTAGGAAGTATTTAAACCTATTTATAGGGGTAGGAAGTATTTAAACCTATTTATAGGGGTAGGAAGTATTTAAACCTATTTATAGGGGTAGGAAGTATTTAAACCTATTTATAGGGGTAGGAAGTATTTAAACCTATTTATAGGGGTAGGAAGTATTTAAACCTATTTATAGGGGTAGGAAGTATTTAGACCTACTTTTAGGGGTTTGGAAGCATTCAAGCCTACTTTTAAGGGTTTGGAAGCATTCAAGCCTACTTTTAGGGGTTTGGAAGCATTCAAGCCTACTTTAAGGGGTTTGGAAGCATTCAAGCCTACTTTTAGGGGTTTGGAAGCATTCAAGCCTACTTTAAGGGGTTTGGAAGCATTCAAGCCTACTTTTAGGGGTTTGGAAGCATTCAAGCCTACTTTTAGGGGTTTGGAAGCATTCAAGCCTACTTTTAGGGGTTTGGAAGCATTCAAGCCTACTTTTAGGGGTTTGGAAGCATTCAAGCCTACTTTTAGGGGTTTGGAAGCATTTTGTTAGGAAGCATTCAGCCCTACATTTAGGGTTAGGAAGCATCCTGGTCTACTTTTTAGGGTTAGGAAGCATTCAAGCCTACTTTTTAGGCTTAGGATGCAATGAAGCATTCAGGCCTACCTTTAGAGTTCAAAGGTTAAATATATCTACAGAGAAAAACCTCGAAGCTTATCAGAGCATAATTACACCAAAAGTAAAACCTTCTTAAACAGATGCTTATGACCAGATTAGGCTTAGCTCCTTCTAGCATACAGCCATGATTCCAGCAGTCATTCAGTCAGTCCCATATAACCCAATTACCAAACAGCTAACCCATCCAATTTTCCACCAAAATAATCGGCCTAGTAATAGTAAAAGAAAGAAATAGACATGAACAGATGAACCGTAAAGCCTAAAAACGGATTGCTGATGACATATCCCAAGCTTTAACTCCCCCTGCTGCATCTCGTATAAACTTTAAGATCCCATCCATAGAAAACTAGCTAGCTGTTGGAACCAGATATATATATACGTTTTCCACGAAACTATTTCTTGATCCCCGAAATCTGGACCAGAGAGAGAGAGAGACTGGTACTAAAGACCCCGTTAATCCGAGCAACAAACGTCAAAAACCTTCACTTGAAAAACCTTTCTGCAGTCTACACTGTCACTGAGGGAAAAAAATACCTCTCTCTCCATGAGAAGGATAGGAAAAAGATTTAGCAAAGGCTTAACGTGATATTTGTACAGGAGTGGTGAGATTTTTCTTTTCTCCGCTGGAAAAAAAAACTCCTACCTCCCGTAGCAAAAAAAAAATCCAACGATTAGGAACGAAAAAGAAGTCTTCACTTGAGTTTAAACCAAGTGTTAAAGGCAGGGGATGTCTTGTTCTGGTAGTAGTTGAATTATATAAGGGTTAGCCTTTGCGGTGTGGTTTGAATTTAGAGTTACACAAGAAAAAATTGGCCATATTCCTTAGCTGGAAGTGGGGTACAAATCCTTACTGACACAAACCTCTTTCGAGACCAAAACCCCTATCTCATTTGATAAGTACCACAACCCCCATGGCTTAAGGATGGAGTAAAATACCTTTACAGTATATAGAAAACTCGATATGGTATGAACTACATTTATCATTTAACTTTACCAAGGTAATGAAGAGAAGGGCTAAGAAATACGTTTTAGATACTTATCTTCCCTGATATTCCTTTATTAACTATTTCTCCGCGAACATAGTTATCTTTAACGAAAAGAGGCAATAGCTTTTAAGATTTCTGAATGGAGATCTTTTGACAGAACCTATCGCTAACGAAATAGACCTAGGACTTTTAGCCTAATTTTAGACTTTCCTCTGCGCCTTTTTCTTTTTATTTGGTCTTTTAGGGAAAAAGCAATAATTAAGCCTTGGTCGTAAATTCTTCGAACATAATTTACAGAGAATAATATCACCTTAACTTGATAGCAGCTACGAAGGTAGAACCTTTTATACATTAAGCCTTATCCGTAGTACACACTTAAGTTGAAAAAAGGAAGTATTTTCATAACAAAACAAAATAAAATAAATAAATAGTGCATGGTCACATGATGAGAGAAATTTATTTACGAGGTAACAAAAGTCTGGGATTTAATATAAATATCGCGTGACATTAAACATCTTAAAGAAATAATGTTTTATCTTTAGGCATTTGTGTGTGTTAAGGTATTTATTTATTAATGTTTTATGTATGAAGTTTGTTTGAGCTCTTTGTTTTGTTGAAAAATTGGGTTATAGACTAAACGAGACTCGTGCCTCCAACGTGTAATAGGTCTAAGTGGAAACAAAGTGTACAGCAAACAACCTTTGGGGTTGCGGGGGTCGATGGAAAGCCACGGTCAAGAGGGTACAATTTAGACCCTTTTTTGTAATAGGGACTGGTATTAACGGGAAGTCCCAATTTTCAAGGGGTCGCGTACTTTCCTCTTCTAGATTACAGATGGTTCCCGAGTTTTTTAAGTCCTTTTCAAAGGTTGGGGGTAAAACAAACAGTGTCTATCGTTTGACCCCCTTCTTTTGACGGAGCATTGAGGGATATGTAAGCAACCAAGACGTTAAATAATAGACAATTTCGGTAATTACATACAGAGAAACCAGCACAAAGGGGTGAGGCCGCCATTAGGGTATTCTCCCTCGCGCCAACAGGCAACGCCAGACGGAGTCCAAGTTCACTACAAGCGGGAGGCAAGCCAACCCGCACTACCTAAAACGTTGCTTCTTGAAGAGATGAAGATGAGATACCCCAATGGAGGCTTCTCCCCTGTCTGTTGCTTTCTCTGTACGTTATTTCCGAAATGGTCTATACGGACCAAATTTGGTAATCTGGTAATTTTCAAGCTCTATAGAGAGCTTTCAGATGGGATAGTAGTACGTCACACCCTCTCCCAAGTCTTACCGGCACTGTTCTGGTAGCCATATTGGGTGCGGGTGGTCTCAGCTTCATTCCTGCTTTAAACCCACCACCAATATGGCAGCGTAAATTATGTCACGAAACTCAGCTCCTCCTCCAACTGAAAGCTCTCTATAGTCTCTACGTCTTTGTTGTCTACATACCCATCAATGATCCGCGATTTTAACCATATACGGAAGTTACTGCATGCCCCACCCAACCCGTTTTTGGAAACAAGTTATTATTGAAACCAGTTAAGTTTCCGACCTCTTGGTATAACAGAACGAAAGAAAAAAATGGGCAGGTAGAGAGAGAGAGAGTGCGGGAAGAGCCATGGGTATATGGCGATAGACGTAATATTTCACCAATTTCGTGAACGGAATTACAATAGCCGCAAACCTTTCCAGGGACGTGGACGTGCTTCGAAACTCTAATTTCCCAAAATTTCAAGAGCAGAAAATTTCTATTTTATTCTCAGTAACCTTTTTTCCCCATATAAGAAATAAAGAAAAGATAGCCAAGGCCTAAAGAAAGGGTGTGCTTTTCTCTCCAAAGAAATACAAGAAAAATATATCAGGTAGAGAGAGAGAGAGAGAAAGAGAGAGAGATAAGCAGAAAAAAAAGAGCAAGAACCAATTGTAGAAACGCGAGATACTTGAACAAACGAAACTTTTCTATATGATATACTTAATCTTTTAAAAAAGGAAGAAAAATTCCAGTTTTTATTTTTTTTTTTATTTTTTTTTTTTACTATGAGGAAGGAATTTTATATTCTTTCTATCATTTATGTATAGTGTACGGGCAAGTGTTGCCAGTCGTTTGTGACTCTGGTTGGTGCAATTCAAAATGCTATCTACAACAACAACAGATTGAAAATCTTGTAGAATTCTGTGTTCGATTCAGTGATTATCAATTCAGTTCCAAACCTGTATACATGCAGGAGATGCTCTAATAACAAATTTCTGGCAACACTGAAGCGCATGCGCAGTTAAAGTTAAGAAAAGGGGAAGGAAATTTCTCTAGCCCCTTTAGTGCACCCTATCTATAAGTTAGAAGTTAATAATTCGAAGAATTGGTAAATAAAATTAACTCCGAGACTTTGCCATGATTCCATGATTCCATGACATTTCAATGACTGTAAAGTCACTTGTAAGGACCAATTTTCATTCATTATGGAAAAGTCAAGAGCGGTGTCTAACCAATAAGAAATTTCCAGAATTTTATGACAATTTTAAAATTCCATGACATAAATTTCAAAAATCCCCGATTACTTCATGCTGGTATTACAATATAAAATTTAACTCATTTAACTACAATTTCCAAAAATTCATAGAATTTTCCAGGAAATCAAGAAACTATCGCAAATCGTGTATCGGGTAATACTCAGAGCAAATAACTCAATTACAATACCCACAACCCATTGCGACGGTAATAATTTACGAAAGCAATAAGAAAACGGGGTAGGTTTTACGCGATTCCTGCGCACGGTGTCTGTCCAAATACGACCCGGCCATGCCATGACTAGTCCTTATCTATTTTACCACACGGTACTGCCGCATTTATTTCCTCATCCTTAGATTTTTATAGTCCAGTATTCCGTACCACCCGGAGTATTCCATAAACCCAAAGCCGCCAAATCAAACGCCCCCAAACCCTAACACGGATCGCGAAGCAAACTGAAACTGAAACCAACTTATTCTCCATCGCGCTTGATTGGCTAAAGTCCCCGTTGGATGGTTTGCCCCCTGGCGTCGAGTAAGAGAAATATAAACGTTCATAGAGTATCGGCAGTATTAAGCCTCGGTTTGTATGAAAGAAATGTATTAGATGCTGTTACTAGAAAAGAGCAAAGAAGGGAAACCTTACCCAGCGGGAAAATATTGGAACGTGGATATAGGGCTATTTCCTTTTCAATAGGAAACCAAGCGGAAACAACTTCCGGTAGTACGAATGACTTCCCCACTTCCTAACCCCCGTAGGCCATATACCCTTTTATACGTCATAGAAATTCAGTTTCTATGCTACAAAGAAAGCGCAGCGAGTTCATACAAAATACTGAAAGATAAACTGTACCTACGTTGTTGCGCTTAGCTTAGTCTATTCAGGTAGGGTTTATCTTGGTATCCAGACAAATCGATCCGAGATAAGTAACATTCTATATGAATTTAAGGCTGCTAGCCATATATTGACCATGCGAGTATTGGTCCCATATTTGAGGGTTAAAATTCATGATACTTGGTGCGATTACTCTATGGGATGTCTAGTTTATCGTGGTATCGTTAGTTTTTACCGATAGGGTTAAATAAAAAAGTTAAAACCATTTAAAGTTGAAATTTAGATCCAACAAAAACAGAATATTTTTGATATCGAAGTAGCTCTTTCATTTGAAGGTTTAAATTCATGACATTTGGTGCGCTTACTCTATGGAATGTCTAGTTTATCGTGGTATCATTGATTTTTACCGATAGGGCTAAATAAAAAAGATATAACCATTTGAAGTTGAAATTTAGATACAACAAAAACACCAGGACCTAGAAAGCATAATATTTTTGATATCATAGTAACTCCTTCATTTGGTGCTTCACATTCATGATATTTGGAGCAATTACTCTATGGAATATCTAGTTTATCGTGGTATCATTGGTTTTTACCAATAGGGTCAAATAATAAAGTTATGACCTTTGACACGACAAGATCCAATTAACAAAACACATGATATTTGAACTTTCATAATTTTTATACCTAATCGTGTATTAATACGAACAGCCTTTTAGGCTTGTTAACTGCTCTTGAAAAAGAGTGTAAAGTGCTCTTGAGTAGAAGAAGTATATCAGAATATAACTGTTATCTTTTGTTAGACTTTTTATTTGTTCAAGTCTGAATACGAACAAGCTATAGTTCTTTTCCCAATCGAAAATTCTATTCATACACTAGTGTACCGTTCCATTTCTAATTTATATTCTTTTGAAAAAAAAAAAAAAAAAAAAAAGAAACCATATTGTTAAGCCTAAATTCAGCACGTAAGCCTTTGCTATCGGAAGTAGCGTAGCTAGTTTGAATTCAAAAGAAAAACCGTAGTAGCATACGATGCCTTTGAAGAGATTGGATTTACTCAGAGAGAGCTCTAGTCGGAATGCAGGGGTGTTAGAAAAACAAACAAAACCGATTGATTGATGACTATTGATAAAAGAAAGGGCAACTTCATCTATAAAATAAGCTTTTTATACTAAAGCTCCAGTTGCAAAGGCTTAGGAAGGAAGAGGATGAAAAAGCTTTTTTTTTCAAATATAAAACAAACTAAGGGTGTCGGGGGAAGAGAAAGTTTCGGAAAAACGAAATTCGAGAAAATAAAAACCCCATACCGGAAGAATAGCTGGTCTTAAAAAAGGCGGGAAAAGAAGGAAACAACTTCCGGTGGTTGTGCAGCTTGTGCTATTGCAATATTTTATCTTGGAAAGCTCAAATTTATCTTCTAGATATTTATAAACTAGATTCAGTTTTTGTTCAAATTTGCGAGGTTTAGTTTTAGAATAAATCACGAAATTTAGTTTTTTTTAATAAATTCACGAAATTTAGTTTTTTTTAATAAATTCACGAAATTTAGTTTTTTTTTAATAAATTCACGAAATTTAAGTTTCTCTTTAAATTCACGAGATTGAATTTTTGAATAAATTCACGAGGTTTAATTTTTGAATAAATTCACGAGATTTAATTTTTGAATAAATTCACGAGATTTAATTTTTGAATAAATTCACGAGATTTAAGTTTTTCTTTAAATTCACGAGATTTAAGTTTTTCTTTAAATTCAAGAGATTTAAGTTTTTCTTTAAATTCAAGAGATTTAATTTTTTCTTTAAATTCAAGAGATTTAAGTTTTTCTTTAAATTCAAGAGATTTAAGTTTTTCTTTAAATTCACTAGATTTAAGTTTTTCTTTAAATTCACTAGATTTAAGTTTTTCTTTAAATTCACTAGATTTAAGTTTTTCTTTAAATTCACTAGATTTAAGTTTTTCTTTAAATTCACGAGATTTAATTTTTGAATAAACTCACGAGATTTAATTTCTCAATAAACTCACGAGATTTAATTTCTCAATAAATTCACGAGATCTTAGTTTTTATTCAAATTCACGAGATCTTGGTTTTTATTCAAATTCACGAGATCTTGGTTTTTATTCAAATTCACGAGATCTTAGTTTTTATTCAAATTCACGAGATCTTAGTTTTTATTCAAATTCACGAGATCTTGGTTTTTATTCAAATTCACGAGATCTTGGTTTTTATTCAAATTCACGAGATCTTAGTTTTTATTCAAATTCACGAGATCTTAGTTTTTATTCAAATTCACGAGACCTTAGTTTTTATTCAAATTCACGAGATCTTAGTTTTTATTCAAATTCACGAGATCTTAGTTTTTATTCAAATTCACGAGACCTTAGTTTTTATTCAAATTCACGAGATCTTGGTATTTATTCAAATTCACGAGACCTTAGTTTTTATTCAAATTCACGAGATCTTGGTATTTATTCAAATTCACGAGATCTTAGTTTTTATTCAAATTCACGAGATCTTGGTATTTATTCAAATTCACGAGATCTTGGTATTTATTCAAATTCACGAGATCTTAGTTTTTATTCAAATTCACGAGATCTTGGTATTTATTCAAATTCACGAGATCTTAGTTTTTATTCAAATTCACGAGATGGGTCAAAGGTTAATAATCTCAAATGTGATTATTTTCTATTTCAAGGTCACTTTCTGAGGGTGGAGCGCCCATTATTAAACATCACCAAAGAAGCTGGAGAAACGATCAAATTAAAATGCGAAATACGAGGAAATCCACCACCGACTCAAATAATTTGGTTAAAAAACGAAGCTCCATTAGAGGAAGAAAAGGGACGCGTCGATTTTAAACGTTACAACTTGACCGGTGGCTCCAAGTCTTCAGCAGCCGCCGCGGCGGTTGTAACTTCAAACGCCAACGTGGACACGACCGACAACAATAAACCGGCGGTGGATTTCCAAGGAGGTCAAGCCATGGGAATACGACTTAGAATAAACCGGGCTGACCCACTGGACACTGGGTATTACACGTGCCAAGCTGAGAATGATTTACAACAAAGAGTGGAGACCACTTCAGTCGTTATAGTTAAAGGTCACGGTGGAGGTCGTTTCGATATTGGACCAGCCATACCCAGCTTCCCGCCATTGTTTCCGCATTTTCCCGCCTTGGGACCAGGAAGGTAAGTCACGTGAACTTTGACCTTATAGCATAAAAGTTTGTATTAACGCTAAACTGAATGAAATCCCCTTTAAACATATCCTCAATTCGATAGAAAAAAGTATACAGGGTGTTTCAAAAAGGATGGTACAATGGGATGGTTAAATTAATTTTGAGTCGAAAATGTAACTTCTATGATCGATTTTGCCACAAATCAGTTATGATTAAAGATTGGACTGTTTTAGGAATAACCCCTCAATTAAATTAGAAATTATTGTCTTTCGGTTTCTTACTTAATTTTAAGGGGTCGTTGGTAAACACTCTAATGTGCGTAACTTGTTTAGGGTGTCCCTTAGGGTCAAAAAATCATTGAAGACTCAAAATTGATTTCCCATAGTACCATCCCAGTACTGTACTTCGGTCCTATAATTACTATTTTTACAACGAGTACTTGTGGTTAAAAACAATGTTGTAAATTAACCCGTTTATAAGCTTCTGTTTTTTCCCCCAATAATGAATTATTTGGTTTCACCACAAAACATTAAAAATAACTTTAAAAGAAATTACAATAACTCGAATGCATAGCGCTGAAACTAAACCTATTTAGTCGGTACCAAGAAGCGATATCTAGTTTATTAGGGAGAAGGTATAAGACGCCTAAGTATTCGCGCGGGCCATAGTCCCAGTCCCCCTTTCAAAACACAAGGGGGGACGTAAAAGGAGGCCCCGGGCTATTTCGCCAGCCTCTCCTCAGTCGAAAAGATGACTGTAATTTTCGTCATTCGCGTCGCGCTGACGTGAGTTTTCAAGAACCAATGAGATGCTGGTTGTAATTTAGAGGCGGCGAGGATTAACTCCGGACCTACGTTTGGACTGGAGATAAAGCTGGAAATGTGGGGCGAATTTATACCTTCTCCCTAGTAAACTAGATATCACTTCTTGGTTAAAGCAACATTGTAAATTAAACAAAAATAGTTAGTATTTCCCCAATAATGAATTATTTGGGTTTCACCACAATCATTAAAAATAACTTTAAAAGAAATTACAACAACCCGAATGCATAGCGCTGAAACCAGAAGTGAGATGAGACCAGAAGTACTGAGCTAACCAAATTCTTCACTCGGCGAAAGTGAATATTCTTGATAACACAAGAACGGTTGGCCCTCTAGTAGCGGTTTCTGAATTTTCCCTCCAAAACGTGAGACGCTCGCGGTGGTAGATGGCCGAACTAGATTCAAGGAGCCGCGTCCGTGTTCGGTCGCTTTAGGTTGAGGAGAAGGGGGTAGGAAATGTTTTTGGAACTCTACCAATTTTTTTCTCAGTAGTGTAGGCGCGATGGAAGCGGAATAAAATCAAATTTGTTCACTAATGCCAGGATCTACTATCAATGCTAGAGCCCTTCACTTCTAGTCTCATCTCACTTCTGCTGAAACTAAACCTATTTAGGCTTACTAAGCGAGACTCAAACATGAATGCAGGCTCGTAGAAATGGGGTATCCGTTTTAGACCCCATAAATAAGAAATTATATCCTTCTTTTGTGCGCCGTGAAGGCGACTTGATAGTTGAATGGCGTGCCTAAAGTATTTACCCTCGAAAGATTCCTCCCAAAAAAGAAAAGAGAAAGGAAATCAAACGGTTTTTCTTCTTCCTACCCAAAGTTGGACCCCCAAGTAGTTTTTTCTAATTCAGGGGAAAAAATAAAAAACCGATTTGGCCAATTTTACGCCTACAATAAGATTACCTTTTCCTTTTGAAGAATCAACCGGAATTTGCCTCAAATGCAGAAAGCTATAACTTAATTCGAAGGTTGAAAATCGATTTACACTAATAAAAACATCAAAATCATTACGGAAAACATAGTTAAAAGAAAATACACATTAATTTTATATAAATATTCAAAATTGGATGCTTAAGCCTAACGTTAATGTTCTTTTTTCTTTTTTTTTTTGCTAAACATCTCGTGCATTTTCTATACAGGGTGTTTCTGAAAGGTATGTTATGATTTGAAATTAAGAACAGTGTTATTTTATACTATTTCAAGTCGAAAATATTTTATGACATTTTGCTCTAACCCTAAGGGTCACCGTCTTTGAGTTATCATTGTCCAGTCTCTCTTACAGATGACCCAATAAAGAAACTGATTTAGACTATGATTTCTAATTTAATTAACGGGTCATCCGTAAAATACACCATCCAATCTTAACTTGAATACAGTGACCCGGAAGGCGAAATGAAAAATAGAAGTTACATTTTCGACTCAAAACCACCCAAAGAACATCCCCCTTAATTTCCGACAGACATTTCAGAAACAACCAATTACAGCACGATCCTCTTTCTACTGAGCACATGAAGTGTCGCGGTTTAAATCTAATTGATTAAATCATAAGTTTATAAAATATGTTCCTACCTACTACCTATACTTCGTAATGCTACTGATAGACTTACAGCTCGAGCTAGTTCTAGCAAAACGACAAGCCAGAATTGAAGTACTACACTCGGTGGTTAATTTTGCATGCAGGACTTCCATCTAGGTCCTATTTAGTCTGCATTACTAAGCCTTTGACAGCGCCAAAACCAGCAGGCGTCGCTTTTACATTAATCTATGATCTACCTCACTCACTTCATGACAAACTCCAGTTTCTAGGTTACCAGTGACAAACTTATTATGGAACATATCTTATAAACTTATGCTGTAAATCAATCTTACTCCTTTGAAATTATGACCCATCCCTTTCAATATATATATATATATATATATATATATATTGGTCAGTCAAGTCTTAAAATTAGTTTCGGTCCTTTTTCGAGAGACCCGCAAGAGTCTTTGTGACGAATGGGTAAGTGACCATTTCTCACGTAATAAGAAATTTCCGTCCCTACATAGTCAGTCTACCCCCATAAGTCGCCTTCTTTTTTTCATGAATTCAGCGGGATTCTTTTCACACCACCACTATACTATTGGTTGGATTTTTCTGCTCTATCACCGTCTTGGGTGCAAGGCTTAGCTGGATAAAACGCCATTACTTTAAGTTGCGGCCCCTGACATTATTAGCGAAGGAAGATGGTGCAGGGGGACTGCGGGACCTACCTTCTTTTCTACGCGTTTTTCACACACGGACGGACCGCTAGGATGTGAGGGACTGTCTGTAAGGGGAAAGGGACAAGGGAGAAGGAAAAAGGAGAAAAAACCCCCAGATTTATTGGGGTTGTTCCCTTAGAAACTCAAGATACAGTACGCGCGGCAAAGGATGAAGGTATAGTTGGCCAGAAAGAAAAAGAAAGAAAAAAGAAAGAATAGAAATCTCTGGGGAGAAATAAACTTTTTCGCGCTTGATAAATTCGTTCCGTCTTGAAGTAACGTAATAAGTACAAGTATGACACTTTTCATATCGTCTAGAGAAAGAGACCTTGTTCAGAAAAAGAGTCTGGTGTAACCTTGAAGGAGAGAGAGATGGAGTGGTAACCCCCCTTATCTATAACGTTGCCTATGGAACGGAACGGCACCCCGAAGTCCTCCCAGCATCCTCTTTGGGCGTTTAGGTTGGGTCGTACAGAACGGAATTGTAAAGGACGTACTTAAAAATGGAAGCTAGAACTTTCTCATTTAAATACAAAGGCGCTACGTGGCAGCACTTAACAATCGCCTACAGAAGGGAGGGGCGTGCGTAAGGCACACTGGGAGAGTTTCGGTGCAGCAAATGATCGCTCATCACCGTTTCCACTGCATCTTACCTCATTTCTCCCTGGTGTCACTGTGTTCACCATCTTCTTTTCCTAAGACGGTACATTGATGGGTATGTCGATGTACAACACAGACGTTAGATATTAAGGTATGGCTTCAAACAATATGGACCAACTTTGGTGCGGGACTGGTAACTTTGAAAGCCCTATCTCACGGCTTTGTTGTCCACGTGACACAAGAGGTTCCTTCCGTATTAACCCCCTTATCAAGCAAACGAAACTGCGCCCCGTCCCCTTTTCCGTTCATCATATTTATGGCTGGTAAGCTCCTTATGAAACCATGACGACAACGCAACTATGTTATGTCTACACACATACATATCAAAAATAAATTAATAAATACATTCAGGATGCATTATAATTTAAAAACAAGTATTGAATAAGTGGGGGGAAGACGTGAAACTGTGAAACAGAATGCATAAATAATGTACTCGGATGCGATTCGCATTATTTTGGGGAAAGGTGCAAAAAGAACCTATAACAAATAACACCCTAAAAATAGGCAGGAAAAAAAAAATAAGAAATATCATTTGCACTATTTTTTCCGGACGTAGTTTTACGTATAAATCCATTTTACGCCCCTTTCCTGCGTCGCGCCAATTTTCGTATATATACTGTATAGGATATACATTTTTTTTTATGTTCTGGAAAAAAGGAATCTGATATATTTCAGCAAGTAGTACCCCCACGTAATGCGACAATTCACAAACGACAGAGTTGGGTCCTCAACATAATTTTGTTCATTTTTGATTAGGGTACGTTCCTAAAGAACTCAACGCAATGGCTTGCTTACGCGGCAACTTCAAACGAAACTAGATAAGATTTATAAACCTAGAGATCGCCTGACTCCATCTCTAGTAAGAAACTGGCAACACTTAACGATTACTTTCCCGGAATTCAATCAATACACAAAACTTAAATTTCGTGTCTATAAGCCTGAATTTTTAACTTCATCATTGAGAGATGTTTGAAAACGTATTTTAAAAGTGGACATGTTTTATAATATACACATATATATATATTAAGGGGTCGTAGTTGAACCAGGACGCGAAACCAGATGGTATTCTCAAAGTATAGAGGATATAGTATGCCAGCAGGGAAACCCCTAGCATACAAGGGCCAGCAAAATAATCGAAAAACGGGGGAGCCAGGCGCAAAAAAAAGTTCGATTTCTGTGTGTGTGTTGGAAGAGGACTGGGAGAGCCTAGAAAAAGTGGGGGTTTGTTATAGTACCCTCTGTTGGAAATTATATGAAACTTCAACAGCCGGTCTTGATATATATTTCAGATGCAAATTACAACGCGTATAAAGCAAGCTTAATTCAATTCTACTTAACATAGGGCTTGCTAGAGAAATTTTTCTTAACCCGGTTTCTTTTAACTTAAACCGCAAGCTTTTCAGTGTTTCCAGTAATTTCTCTTATTAGAGCATCTCCTACGGGTTTGGAACTGAACGGAACACAGAATTCTACAAGCTTTTAAGTCCGTTTGAACTGCACGTGTAACAAATGACTGGCAACACTAGATATAAAGATCTTTACAAATTCGCCAAAATTTCCATCCCAAAAAATTATCGTTGGCCCCAAGGTATAGTCTTTGAGAAGCTTGTAAATTCATTCCAGAGTCGCAAAACAGTTCAACCTACTCAATTGTATTACGAGGAGCATTTAAACAAAAGGTTTATATAGTCATAATTTCCTAACCAAGTCTACTCAGAGAACAGTTCATTGAGACGAAACAAAACGCAAACCCAGTCAACGTGACCCAACAGTACGCGTCCCCGAGTAGTTGAATCGATACCTCGCGCAAAATGGTTCACTTCCGTTTTAAAGGACTACAGTGTCAGTTAAGAATGAATACAAACAGTAATACCCCGCCACTCTTTTTCCATGGCTTCCCCCCTGAATAGCACCCAAAAGTCTGAAACGAGCATAGTAGTGTAGGCAGGCAACAGAGTCTCATCTGTCAGTACTAGTAGCCTGGTACGCTCGTAACTATATACGTAACGTTCCTCGGAGAGCAGCTTGCTTGCTTGCTCGCTCGGTGCTCGGAACAGTTACAAGGGATAGCGTAATCTAAGATTCCCCACCCCCAAAACACGAAAAGCGGAGCGGAGAGGAGCAGAGGAGAGGAGAGCAAGGAGCGTAGTAGCTCGAGCAGCGCATCATCCAAAATGGCGGCGTCCGCCGGCGCCTTATTCTTGTTACTCTTACTACTTTTCTATTGCTTAACGTTATCCGTTATGGTCAATTCCGAATTATCCGGAGATTTTACGGAAGTTTCCGAAGTTTACGCCGACTACGACAATGACTTCCTACGAAACCTAAGTACAACACCGACGATAATTTTCGAGGAAATTGAAGCTAGGTTCGTAAATATATTATTATTATTATCACCCTGTGTTCATATTTGCCTCTAGCGTTTCTGCGGGCAACGTACTACTTGGTTAACTGGGTTTGGTATGACGCGGGGATGTTCTCTTACTTGGCTATACGATGAGAATCTTGTTGTTTAATTACTTATCTGTATGGGCAGAATGAATGTAGACCTATTCGACCGTCCGTATTTGAATTTACCTTCGATTGACTATAGTTTAATTAATTTTGGACGGTTTATTGTTTAAGGCTAATAATATGTGCTGTGTACTTAGAAATTGTATATCAGGAATTGGTTTAAATGTCACAAGAATATTACGGATGAGGAAGTTGATAGCTTGTTCGCTATTTTTGAAGACCTATAGCCGTGTTTATGGTTAGTTTTAGCTATTGCTGTCTATTCATTTTGGACGTCGCTCAGGTCGACAATGGGCGTTTGGTAGGAACGTAAACAAACTTTGTAGCGTCAGAACTCTTTAAGTTTACCAGCTGGTATTAAATGCTTTTATGGTGTAATAGACGAAATGATTACCTTCTCAATGGTACCAATAACATGTCTCTACATCAACCAGAACTTGAGATATTGAGGTTTTAAAAACATACAATTTTAGATAAAGGTTGCATGGACAAACCTTGAGACGTCAAAACACCATAAATTTAAAGAGACGAAGAGTAAACCCTTTTACAATATGATAAGATTAAATTATCCTCTATCTATTTGTACCAAGAACTTGTCCCTATATTAACCAGGGCTGGAGTAAATCGGGTTTGAAAAATATTCAATTTTAGACACCATGTGCATGGACTTCAGTTATGACAAGAGGTTCATAACTTAATTAATATTCATGGGGAGCAATAAGTACATTCTCAGTTAAAAGATCAAGGCTTGTATAGTTCTATATATGTCTTTGTTAAATACAAAAGAGTAAATATTAATTATAACTTGTTTGGATTGGGTTGCTGCTGGTAGCACGCCTCGAAGGGACGATAACTGGTTAGAATTTTGAGATTTTACCGTGTTCATTTTTGGACTAATTAAGACCAATGTTTTGGTGTTGATAAGCTTAATTTCGTCTTTGCTCTATTGATTGTAAACCCGCATTCTCTAACCTTGTAGGGTTAATAATAGAGCAAACTAAGGTTTTAGATAGTTATTAGATCACCGCCTATAATTATTAAGTAATTAAGTTTAATTACTAAGAGTGTCGCGTTGTCTCCCAATCAAGAAAATTATAAATAGCAACCCACGTGGGATCGTGGGTTTTAATTCAAATTATTTCCACGACAAAGTGTCATAATTTTAACGCCAAAAAATGTCAACAATAAACCAAGAGTGCATTAAGTTAGGATTAACGCCCGAAGAAAATTAATTAGATAAAGCTTAGCCGTTTAAGTTTTAAATTAAAACTAAGTTCAAGACAAAGTGTCATAATTTTAAGGCCAAAAAACAATGTCAACAATAAACCAAGAGTGAATAACGTTAGGCTTAACGTCAGTAGCAAAATTGAGAAGAAGAATGTATGAAGCTTAACCGTTTAAGTTTTAAATTAAAACTAAGTTCACGACAAAGTGTCATAATTTTAACACCAAAAAACAATGTCAACAATAAACCAAGAGTGCATTACGTCGGGCTTAACGTCAGTAACAAAATTGAGAAGAAGGTATAAATCTTAGTCGTTCAAGTTTTAAATTAAAAATAAGTTCTGGAAGAAAATGTCGTCTCTCCGATTTCTCATCCCCTTTAACCGGGGGATTGATTTTACCAATTATCGATAATTTAAAGGAAAAAGTTCAGATATCCGACCGAATAAGGGAACAAAGCTTTGCAGTAGCAGCAGCAAGTTGATTGGACATTGAAGCGCGTGAGAATCGGGGAGGTTCTTTTTCCAAACCCTGACGTTGTTGATTTTGAAAATTGAAGAGCCCGCGCGAGCGATGACTCAATGGAAAAGCGTGACATGAAGAAGCGAGAATAACGTTGCCATGGTTACACCCCCCCTACCCTATACACCTTTCTCTCTCTCTCTTCAGGACGGTAGATAATGCACTCCTCTATTAAAGGAAAGAGACAATTTTAAAAGAGACAAAAGAGATACTCCAGAGAATAGTATCCAAAAAAAGAGGAGAGGGGGAGTGGATGTCACTTGTCTTATTTCCTGAGGAGAGAAAAAAAATTTACCCTAGCTACCACCAGGAGCGAGAGATATTTGCTTAGAAAGAAAGAAAGAATTCTTATTTAACTTTAACCTCTTGTATTTTTACAAATTTTTATTAAGGATATTTTAGAATTTTCTGCAAATAGTATAGTTGGGTTGGGTATATTGCCTCAGAATATTTTGACATTAAGTTGGACTCTGATTGAACTTTGACCCCAGTACTTCCCTAATTTGGAGTAAGTTATTTTAGAATTGTGGGTATACATGTTGCTTCTGCCATAAATTAAGTGGTATGTTTTTTGGGAAGAACATCCCCTTTCAATTTATGGCACACTTATCTGAAACACCCTGTACATATATACACACAATATTATTTTTCTTATGGTTGAACTTTAACCTCCAGCAATTTCTCAATTTGGATTAAGGATATTTGAACTTTAACCCTTAGCAAGAAGCGATATCTAGTTTACTAGGGAGAAGGTATAAGATGCCTAAGTATTCGCACGCCATAGTCCCAGTCCCCCTTTCAAAATACAAGGGGGGACGTAAAAGGATGCCGGGCTATTTCGCCTCTCCTCAGTCGGAATATACGACTATAATTTTCGTCATTCGCGTCTGTCGCGCAGACGTGAGTTTTCAAGAACCAATGAGATGCTGGTTGTAATTTAGAGGCGGGGATTAACTCCGGACCTACGTTTGGACTGGAGATAAAGCTGGAAATATGGCGAATTTATACCTTCACCCTAATAAACTAGATATAACTTCTTGCCCTTAGATTAAGGATATTATAGTATTTTCTTCAAAAAAGGTAGTCAGTTGTTTCTATCTTAGGTTTTCTTTCTAAAACCATATTACACCAGCCTTCTTTGACAGAAGTTGAACTTTAACCTCGGCATTTTCCTAATATGGATTGAGGATATTTTGGGAACTCCCGCAAACGGTAGTTGTTCCTATCTTGGGAGAGTTTTTTCTTCCTTTTCTTCTAAAAACCATATTAGTCCATGCAGCCTTCTTTAACATTAAGTTCGTTTACCTCGCGGTTGGTTTGTCTTTTCGTGTCTAGATCGCTAACGCGGTAATAATGTAATCGATATATCTGGTAAAATTATGCTAGCCACGTAATCTGTTTCGTTTTAAACAACATATTCCCGGCTGGGCTTTTACGCGCATACACCCAAACTTAGGGAGGCCAAAAATATAATGGAGAGAAAATGAGATCTAATATATATAGGCCTATACATACTGAAACATTCTGGTTGTTAGGGAAAAAATGTGCGTGTATAATTTTGAGAGAAGCCAGAATGCATTGCCAGATAGCGGTTTTTAAATCCACATCGTTTTTATCGAAATCCGATAAACTCTGTCCTATACTATCACCATGCAAACTGCGCTAGAGCACAACAAAAACAAAAAGCTACGATTGTAGTCTAAACTTCGTCAAATTATAAAATGTTACGTTTTTAGGCACATCAATAACGAAGGAGCGTGTATAGCGAAAACACTGGCTCGTACGGCCAAATGTCATATATATAGAACATTTTCGACTCAAAATGGCCCAAATAACATCACCCATAATTTCTGATAGACTTTTTAGAAACACCCTGTATATAACCGCGGGAAAACAACACATTCGGGGAAATACCTTTGGGATCTGATAGCTTAAATCGTTCTCTACCTTATGGTATTAAAGGCATGGGTCTACGTTAATTAGGTCTAATTGTTTTAATTAGGTGGGTAGCTTAAACTTCACCCGTTACGTTATACAATTACAGTTTAGTCATAATTATAGATTACAGGGTTCGGACGAAATTTTTATATTGAAAATCCCTGACTTTACCAGCTTATACCTGAACAAATTTTGAAAGAAATATCCCTGACCATTTTAAGGTGTTTATCAGAGCCTACTTCATATCACCTGGCCTATATTTATCATCACTCGAAGCATGGTTTGATATACCAAACGAAATCCCTGACCCATACCTGACGTTTTAGAGAAAAGGCTTCAAATCCCTGACTTAACCAGGTTCCGTGCGAACCCTGGCTAAGAAACCACACTCCCTGGGAAATACCTTTAGGGATCTGCTAGCGCAAAGTGCTCTCTACCTAATGGCGTTGAATACTTGGTCGTTGGTCCTCAGTCAATTATAACACGAGACAATTAACTTTCAATCAACTGTTCCAATTACAGTTTACCAGACGACCACCACAATCCATTGGTGGAAGAACCAACGGAGACATTCCATCACACGCACCAAATACCAAACCACCGTCGAGTTCACCATACGCCTCCCTTGATTCCACCCAAACCACCTCACAAAATTCATCCTCCACCTGGAGGTACGCATAGAGGATCTCAAAGTCAAGGTTACTGCCAAGTGTATCGAGGCGTCACATGCGCTCAATACATCGGGAACCGAACCGTCTTTATACAACCTCCAAACAGTCTAAGTTTAATGGAGGAAAAACTAGCTGCGGCCTTCACCGTGGTAGCGACTTCTCACGATGTCTCAGCGGATTGTCATCGATACGCGATTCCATCTTTGTGTTTCTTCGCGTTTCCGCTTTGTTTCGAGGATTCGCACCTGCCGCCCAGCGCCCCAAGACCGCCATCCGCAGCCAGACAGGTTAGATATCTTTACTTAACCCATTTTAATCTTAACCCTAATTTATAATATTGTTCTTTAAAAGGTTTGTCGAGACGAATGCGAAGCCTTAGAGGGCAATATCTGTAGAATGGAGTATTCAATCGCTAAGAGACACCCGCTTATTGGTCAACAAAAGATTCTACCAGTTTGCGAAGAGTTACCGCCAGTTGGTTCGAAGGAAAGTGAATCCTGTATTAGGTTAGGAGTACCCACAGCTATTCAGCTAAATAAAGGTATGTAATTGCTTAATTAATTCATTCCGACTAGAGGTTGGGTTTGGTAGCGTTTCATTGTGACTGTCCTATTCATTGTAGAACATAATTGTTACGTCGGAACTGGGACGGACTATCGCGGGATGATTGCCACAACGCGTTCGGGTTTTTTGTGCCAACATTGGAGTTTGCAGATATTTTTAAGGACAGCTGACCATCCGGAATTAGCGGGAGGACACAATTATTGCAGGAATCCGGGAGGAATGGAAACGGCACCGTGGTGTTACGTCAAGGACAGAGTCAGAAAGGAAGAATGCGATATTCCCAAGTGTGGTAAGTTCAATGATGACTTGACGGTTGATGTGGATGATATTTAATTGGAAGCTTTTTCTTACAACAGTTGACTATCTATGGTTGTACATCTTGCTCCCAAGCATCGCCCTGGTAGCTCTCATTGGTCTACTACTGGGTATATGGTGCATGCGTCATCGGGGAAAACCATCACCACCAACTACGAAAATTACCAAGGGCGCTGCTGTTGGAGCGGGAACCGTCGGTCCGGGAGGAATGACCATTGGTCAAGGCGGGACATTAAGGCCATCCAGTCAACAAAGTCACCACACGCA
Organism: Phalangium opilio; assembly: GCF_054372755.1. NCBI lineage: Eukaryota > Metazoa > Arthropoda > Arachnida > Opiliones > Phalangiidae > Phalangium > Phalangium opilio. The sequence goes on from NW_028324156.1 coordinate 872,172, forward strand.
AAACCAGCAACAACAAATGATGATGGAAATGAAAGCTCTTCTGCCCAGAGGCCAACACGTTCTTCGCGTCCCCGAAGTACCGTTAACGGCCATCAGGTTCCTACAGGAACTGGGCGAAGGGGCTTTCGGTAAAGTGTACAGAGGCGAACTCATCGGGGTGATACAATCCAACGGGGGTATTACCCCAGTAGCCATCAAAACTCTGAAGGAAAACGCGACGATGAAGACGCGTCAAGACTTTCAGAGAGAGGCCGAGTTGATGTCCGATTTACACCATCCTAACATTGTTTGTTTACTGGGCGTGTGTACCCGGGAAGAACCACTGAGCATGTTGTTCGAATATATGTCGCAAGGAGACCTTCACGAATACCTTATCGTGCATTCCCCGCGTTGCGAAGCCGACGATGACAGTGGTAATAATGACCTACACGTCCTAGACTTGGCCGATTTCCTCCTGATCGCCAGACAAATCGCCGCCGGTATGGAATACTTAGCCAGCCATCATTACGTACATAGAGATTTGGCTGCCAGAAACTGTTTAGTCGGAGAAGGTCTAACGGTTAAGATCTCTGACTTTGGTTTGTCCAGGTAGGCGACTCGAATCCTTATCAAATAGCCATTCTAACGCGTCTAACGAATCTGATTCCTTTTCAGGGACATCTACTCCTCGGATTACTACCGTGTCCAATCGAAATCTCTGTTACCAGTTAGATGGATGCCACCAGAATCCATCTTATACGGAAAATTCACGACGGAAAGCGACGTTTGGTCTTTCGGCGTCGTATTATGGGAGACATTTAGCTACGGTTTACAACCCTATTACGGTTTTAACAACCAAGAGGTGATAGACATGATCCGTTCGAGACAACTCTTACCGTGTCCCGAAGACTGTCCGTCTCATATTTACGCCATGATGGTCGAATGTTGGCACGAAATGGCCACCAGAAGACCAACCTTCAAGGAGTTACACGCTCGCTTGGCATCGTGGGAAATGTTACACGCGAGGACATTCGGTAATACGGCTCACTCAACGTGCGGTAGTAATAGCTTACATAACGGAAGTCAACACAGTAGCGCGAGTACCGGGACAGTCGGTGGTGCTCCCAGCAACAATACCGGTTCTACTAACTTAAGCAGTACACCTCAACAACATAATCAATTAGTTATGAACCATTCCCCGTACCATCCGCAAAATATACAAAATTCGGGACACAATTCACCGTGCGGTATAAACGGTATCAACGGTACCAATATCAGGCAGTTACACGTGGCTATGGCGCCACAAACTAACCATAATATCATGCCATACACCGTTTGTACGGACTCGCAAGGAATCTTACTTAATCGTCCGCCTGTTCTGAGACCGACGCAAGTTGCCCTACCCTTGCACAATATGTCCGACAGTAAAGTATCAAAAATTTAAAAGAAAATTACCCATAATTTTCATCCTTTAAAAAACGTAATATCTGTTCCTTCAACAGCGTGAAATTACAAATAAATTTACAATATCTGTTCAATTAGCCTTATTCCTGATCAGCGCCACCTACCCATAGCGGCGACTTTGAGAACTACTGTAAGCGGCAAGCCAATCAGATGTCGCTAAAATCTTGTGACGTCATTTTTGGTAAGACCCGAGAGTGCCAGTCAGTGACGTCACCAGATTTTAGCGACATCTGATTGGCTTGCCGCTTACAGTAGTTCTCAAAGTCGCCGCTATGGGTAGGTGGCGCTGATCAGGAATAAGGCTAATTAGGGGCATGAAATTACAATTTTTTTTTTAAACTTCTTTGAGATGAAATTACGGTGAAATGAACTACCTACCATAAAGGGACTCCTATTATGGACCAAATAAGACAATTTAAGACAGGACCATAAGGTTTTTTCCTTACTACACACAAAAAGTCCCTAAAAAACTATAAGGATTTTTTGACTAAAATTTGAGACTCCATTTACAAGTCTTAAGAAAAAAACAGAGATAGGCAATTTTTTCCATGCTTTTTATACCAATGAACTATTAAAAGATGAACGTGTTTACTATTTTTAACCTAACCACTTATATCAAAAAAAAAAAAAAATAAAAAAATAAATAAATAAAAATGGGCGTGGTTAAATTCATCATCCCGTGACGTCAATAAAAAAAATTAAAAAAAAACTGAAAAAATAGTTTGCTATTGTGTAGTGGAAAAGATATGTAAATAAAACCAAAATTAAAGCACTCAATACCTTAATTAATTAATTAATTAGTGTAATTATAGGTACCATCCCTGACCTAATTAATAATAATTAAAATGAAAAAAAAAAAAAAACATTTTTTAATTATGTGTAAAAAAAAAACTATAAAAATAAAATAAGGTGGTAATGTTTGTGTTTCCTACCAACACTGCATTTAAATAAAAATTAATTTGTTTAAAATTAAATATACAAATTAATTAATTAAAAGAAATAACCCTCGTGAAATGTTTGCTGTTCGTCAGGGAAATATTATTATTATATATATAAAAAAAAAATAAATCGTTTGGTATATGCCATAAGTAAGCGCCATAAAAATTAAATAACTTTTTAAAAAGTTAAATTTAATATGTTTAAAATGAATATTATCAGTGAAATTAAGAACCCATTAACGACCCGAGAAATTTAATTTAAAAGATTGTGTGATCTCAACGTTTTCTAGCCCCCTTCATGCATGGGGCAGCAATATTGGAAAGTATACAGGGTGTTTAAAAAACGGAGGTTCATTATAGGATCGAAGTACACATAGTGGGATGTAATTCTATGGGAAATAAATTTTGAGTCGAAAATGTACTATAACTTATAAAATATATTATAATTTTGCCCTAAGATCGGCCACCTTAAACAAGTTATGATTAGTTTATTTTACGAATGACCCCTTTAAGACACTGAAAAACAACGATATTTAATTAAGGGGTCATCCGTAAAACACTCAAATCATAATAAAATGTATTATAATTTTGCCCTATGATAGAGCACCTTAAACAAGTTATGATTAGTGTATTTTACGGATGACCCCCTTCAGACACTGAAAAACAACGATATTTGATTAAGGGGTCATCCCTAAAACACTCAATTTTACCCTAAGATCGACCACCTTAAACAAGTTATGATTAGAGTATTTTAAGGATGACCCTTTAAGACACTGAAAAACAACGATATTTAATTAAGGGACCATCAATAAAACACTAAAATCATAATTTATAAAACGGTAACCTTCTTAGGCCAAAATGTCATAGAAGTTACAAATATTTTCGACTAAAATTGATTTCCCATAGAACCATCCCACTGTACTTCTTCCTATACCTAAGCTGTCTACTACTAACACATTCTCGCGTCTTATATGGATTCTTGGTGAAACCTATAAAAATATATATATATATATATAATGAAGTAAACCCTTTTTAGAAAGAAAAAAAAAATTAAAAAATAAAAAACGTACGATTTCTACCTAGTCATAAAATTGCTCCTAAATTTCCCGAGTTGCTTTTTTGGTCTACAAATTAATTTGTATCACAGCCAGAAACAAAAGCTCAACAAAGGCCTACATCTCTTCGTATATATATGGTATTAAAAAAATAATTAAACGCCGCTGTTTAATTTAATTTGAATTAAATTAAAACCTAAATTTAAATTTAAGTCACATCCCATATATATAAATAAATTTCTCACTGACTCCGCTGAGCAAAATCCAATTTTTGTATCAAAAACCAAAAAAAAAAAATAAATCTGTAACTACGGTGGATACTTTTAAAGAAGAAAAAAAAAAAAAAAAAATGAAATTATAATAAGAAATTTTTGGTCTTTGTCTGTCTGATAATAACGCTTCGTTTTTGATTATTAATTGCAGGAAGATGGCGTAAGTACCTGATATACTATTTTTAAACAGATTTTTTTAAAAAAAAGTAAGGAGTAATGAAGGATAGATATGAAATAGGGTAAGTGGTGAAAACAGTCTAAAGGATTAAGTATAAAGTGGGAATACAGGTTTGCCAAAATAAGGATTCAGAATAAAATTACCTGATTAGTCCAGTGTAGTGCTTTCCCCTGATCTATGGCATCCCCCCCGATATCAGCGAGGACTGGAATGCATACAGATAATTGGAATAATGGTGTAGCAGTTTTCTCAACGTATTAAGGGCAGATTTTATGGGAAGAGCTAGACTTATCATTATGCATGACGAATTTTACCAGGGTTCATCCAACTTTAGGAAAACAAATTTCCCTGAGGTTTCCAGGTTTTCTCCATACACTTCCCTGAATTTTCCAGGTTTTTCCCGTATATGGAGTATCCTATGGAGCGAATTTTAACGAAGGAGGGGGGGCGGCAAATATGACTATTACATAATCAAAGGACATCCCCGTATCTCTAGTAGAACCAGAGTTATGAGCCTCCAAAATTTAGTGTAATGTTAATCCTATGGAGGGGATGTTTACGAACATTTTGCTTAAATACTCCCTCGGCCCCTGCTTGACGCAAATTTCCCTGATTTCCTTGAATTTTACTAAAAATTATAAATTTCCCTGAGGTTTTTGACAACTATTTATTTCCCTGATTTTTCCAGGTTTGTATGAACCCTGTCATGGGATATATCATGTAGGCACAATTATTCCTAGTAGCTGTATGTATTCCTGGGAAGGAAATAAAATCCTCGAGTCCAGTTTATCATTTTATTTAAAATAAATCGACACCTGATACTGGTATCTATTAATATATATTGCATTGCTAAAAGATGCCAAAAACACGTTTTTTTTTAATTAAATTTGTTTTTCCTTAAACTCTTTTCAAATATGATTTTTCTATTCATCTCGTTATAATCTCTAATCTTTCATTAAATTTTAATTTACTATTCATTATAATTGGTAAGTATATTGCAACCTTGGCTCTCGCAGGTACTTATGCCTTGATTGCAATAAAAATACCTTTTCAACCGTCTGAGCACTATATTTTTGCATTTTTGTTCAGTTAATTAAGTTTGATTATTAATTACACTAACTAGGTCTTAATAATTTCTCTAATTTTATCTACAATATTTTTTGGGAAATATTAGGATATCTAAAAACCAATAGATCCCATTCCATTTTTGTTTAATTTCCTATGTTTAGTGAAAGTTAATTAATTCCAATTAAATGGTTTCTTAATTCTAGTATATTAGACTAATTTTTCTAGAGTTAATTTTCCTTCAGGTTGTTTTTTTTTATGTTTTGTTTTTGGCTTTATTACGTGGAAGAATTAAAATTAAACAGAAGGGTTTGAATTAAAGATTAATTTAAGGATAGAATTAATTAGAATTAAGAAGCGCACTGACTAGATTGAACACGAGAAAGATAATTAAATTTTAGCATTAAGTTTATTAAATTAAATTATATTTTAGAAGATAGAAATGGATGGAATGTTTTCAATAGGTTCAGCGAAAAGAAGTGATTTTTTTCTTGTTTAAGAAAAATTAACAACAAATTATTAAATACTGAAAATTTAGTTTACAGAAAATCGGACAGAATCATCAACCCAAAACCATAATTAAAAGGCCTGCACCAAAACCTCGCGCTAGCTGCAATCATTGTTCTTACGCCTATGACTAGACTACAAATCAAACTAATCCACGTGGTTATTTCCCGCGCTTTTAAGTGTTAAAACAAATCGCACGTGTAGCATAATTTTCGGGCGCTTTAACGATTTAAAACCAATCGCACGTGTAGCATAAATTTCCCGCGCTTTTACGTTTCAAAACAACCTGCACGTGTAGCATAATTTTCCCGCGCTTTTAGTTACAAAACAAACTGCACGTGAAGCAAAACTTTTCCCGCGTTTTTACGTTTTAAAACAAATCGCACGTGTAGCATAACTTTCCCGCGCTTTTAGCTACAAAACAAACTGCACGTGAAGCATAATTTTCCCGCGCTTTCCGTTCAAAACAAACTGCACGTGTAGCACAACTTTCCCGCGCTTTCACGTTTTAAAACAACCTGCACGTGAATCAATTATTAAATAAACGCCACGTGGTAACTTTCCCGCCTTTTCAGATCAATCCCCACAAGTGACAATTTCGCGCTCTTTCTTACAAAACGGATACAAAAAAAACTACCCATGCACTATAAAACCAACCCAAGTCTAAAATAACCCTTTTAAAAAACACATTCCTTTATTTCAACAGCGCCGTCGAGATTTTATTTATTTATTTATTTTAATTCATCTTAATTTAATCTTTAATACGATGATATGACTTAAGGAGCAAATTTTACGGTACTTAACCTCAATGTATTATTCCGACAGACGTAAAATAGATCAGTATTAAATGAACCATATCAAGATAAACACTTCATCAGATTTTCCAGGGTCACGTGTCAGAAAAATTGGAGAAAAAATGTAAAAAAAAAAGTGATTTTTTTTAACTCAATTTCGCTTTCAAAAAAGACAAAAACTATTGTTTGTTAAAAATGGCATTTCATACATAAAAATGGCACGTCAATTTTAGTGTTTTAAGCTCACTCTCTCTCTCTCTCTCTCGGTCTCATCGTCATTGATACATTTATATTTTAAAGAATTAAAAAATATCTAATTGACATTAGAATACTGCAGTATTTTTTTTAATTAGTTTCCGAAAATAGAACAGCTGATAATATTTAAATATATTAACACGTGGTCTTTAAAAAAAGTCCCAAGCGCCGAGTATAATATTAGGCCTATTTTGGTCTACAAAGCCAAAATAATAAATAGTAATATATACCAGGAATTCACCTATAGCATTAGCAACCCATCCCACTCGCAAAATTGTATATCAGACGGCTTGACTCTAATTTAAAACTACACTTAAACGTAATTAACTAATTTCCCAGACCAATTAAGTTTAATTATAAGTTTCCTCAGCGTTAACGTCTACCCTATGCAAGCGAGAAAATTATGTTCGCACTTATACACAAACTTTGAATTAGAAATGAAGAACATTTTTGAAATCAAAATTGGCATAACTGAAAATTGTTCCAAAAAAAATTGGTAGGACTGAACTACAGAAAGTGTAACTTTTATGACATTTGTTCTAAAGGACACCGTTTACAAGTTATGATTGGAATACTTTAGGAATGTCCCCCCAAAATATAGGCATTGTCTATTAGTTTCTTCTTAATATTAAGGGGTCATGCATAAAACATTATTTTCAATCATAACTTAATTGTTTAGGGTGTGTCCCTTAGAGCAAAATGTCACAGAAGTTACAATTTCGACTCAAAATCGATTTCCCACTGTACTACCACCCTTTTTGAAACACCCTGTATAGTACCTCTTGAGTATCTTAAATAATTATTTTAGTGCCTTTCCAAGCCGCTTAAAGAGTATAATTTGGCTTAAGTATTCATCCTAATTAGTTTAATTAGAAACTTGGAAAATAACTAAGAATATTTCAGCATTTTTAGTGTACCTAATAAAGAATTTCAAAGATTGTAGTGCGAACATAACCTCAGAAAAATAAAAAAAATAAAAATAAAAATAAACAAGTCTAGCCCTTCAAAGTTTGCATCCGTTTCATTTCTCTAAAAGGAATAGCAACTGACGATAGTTAAGTCTAATTTTAGTATAAAGTTAAAGCAAGAAGTGATATCTAGTTTATTAGGGAGAAGGTATAAATTCGCCCCACATTTATAATCTAGCTTTATCTCCAGTCCAAAAAGTACGTAGGTCCGGAGTTAAACCCCGCCGCCTCTAAATTACAACCAGCATCTCATTGGTTCTTAAAAACTCACGTCAGCGCGACAGACGCGAATGACGAAAATTACAGTCATATTTTCCGACTGAGGAGAGCGTAGCGAAATAGCCCGGCCTCCTTTTGCGTCCCCCCCCCCCATTGTATTTTGAAAGGGGGACTGGGACTATGGCCCGCGAATACTTAGGCAACTCAAACCTTCTCCCTAGATATTACTTCTTGGTTAAAGGAAATAAAGTGCCCGGGGACGTTTACCCCCGTGTAAATAACTCGTGTATGTTCATCTAAGCCTAAAAAACCGTTAACGCAGACTCAAAACCCTATTTACAAAAAAAAAAGAACTATACTTACAATAAAATTAAAAAGGGTAATGTTAATTATTGCCTGCGGTAGGATAAACACTTCCCTTGTAACTAACTTCTTCGTATTTAATTTTTATACAGTAAAATATCTTTTAGCTTTTTGTTTTTATTTTTAGTGTTTTGTTTAATATATTCTAATTATTTTCTACAGTGTAGCGTCTAAAAAACAAAAAAAGATCTAATACGTAACCTTTGACCTTCTGAGGAGATGAAATCAAAGTTGTTATAATTATTAACAAAATTATACAAATAACTTAAAAGAGGGAATCTTTTATAATTATAAACCTTTTGGCCTCTTTTCTTTTAATAAAAAAACGAAAACAAAGTTAGGCTTGATGGAAAAATAGCGTTTTTTGTATTTGCTTTAAAAATAGGCCTATCTTTTACTAAGCCTTGGCTTGGAATCAAACTATTCCTAACTCCCCTAAGCCTTGGTGTAACTTCGCTAACCCTTGGCTTTGGCATCAAATTATTCTTAAGCCTTGATGGGAACTTCGCTAACACTTGGCTTTCGCATCAAATTATTCTTTAGCCTTGATGGGAACTTCGCTAACACTTGGCTTTGGCATCAAATTATTCTTAAGCCTTGATGGGAACTTCGCTAACACTTGGCTTTCGCATCAAATTATTCTTAAGCCTTGATGGGAACTTCGCTAACACTTGGCTTTGGCATCAAATTATTCTTAAGCCTTGATGGGAACTTCGCTAACACTTGGCTTTCGCATCAAATTATTCTTAAGCCTTGATGGGAACTTCGCTAACACTTGGCTTTCGCATCAAATTATTCTTAAGCCTTGATGGGAACTTCGCTAACACTTGGCTTTCGCATCAAATTATTCTTAAGCCTTGATGGGAACTTCGCTAACACTTGGCTTTCGCATCAAATTATTCTTTAGCCTTGATGGGAACTTCGCTAACACTTGGCTTTCGCATCAAATTATTCTTTAGCCTTGATGGGAACTTCGCTAACACTTGGCTTTCGCATCAAATTATTCTTAAGCCTTGATGGAAACTTCGCTAACACTTGGCTTTGGCATCAAACTGATTTCAAGGCCTTAGCTACGAATTAATTCCTTTAGGCCTAAATCTAATTAATGATTAAAAAACGCCATTTTCCACCACATACCCTAACTCGCAAACAAAAAACAAAAACTTGCCATCAACTAAACCCTAGACTCTGGATTGGAAACGCTAGGCTTAACTTTTTCCTTCTTAGGGACGCACTTGGGACTTAAACTTTTCGAAGAAGACGACGAGGACCCTTTGGGCGATTTGGATCTTGGTCGATTGATATTTTTCTTCTCCGTTACTACACTTAAACCCTTTGTATTTGTGCCGCCGCCACCACCACCACCTCCCCCATCAACAACGGTTGTCGTTGGCGCCGTCGTTGTCGTTTGCTGTTGAAGTTTACTGTCCAAAGACACCTCCTTCTTTGGTTCTCGCGTCAACTCCAACTTATCGGCGGTTGTACTTGTCGACGAGGACTTCTTGGACCCTTTGGAGGATGATTTCCTGGTTATTTTCTCTTTGGCATTGATCTTATTGAAGTTGGTCACTTGGTAAGCGACGACGGAAGCGTGATCTAATTTGCCAGGAACCATGGCTAACTTTTCCCCGACTTTCCTTCTCCTCATCCTCTGTTCGTTAACTTGTAAGGGCGGGGCCTCGGACCCGTTCATGGCCACCGTCGATGGTTCGCCATTAGGGTCCTCAACGTGATAGAGATCAGGATCTTCTAGTATCCGTCGTTTCGCGACCGTTAATTTCGTCGCAAAGTCAATCATATTCTCGCACAATTGCTTGGCGGTTTCGCAAGGGCCATCACCTTCGTTGACACCGTTCCTCAACAAGTCCTCCATGCGGAGTAGCGTAAGTTCGTGTCTTTGATGGGCCTCAACCATGGGCATGAATGGATTTATCTGAAGATGATGGGTGGTGGATACTTCGCCTTTATTATCGTTACGATTGTCAAAAGGAGATAGATGAGGACCCGAACTTTGATGCCCGTTAGCTCCATGATTCTTGGACGAACCAGGAGTCGTCGCTTTACTCGGTTTCTTTGCCAAAGCGAATTTACCAACAACAGGATCGAAATTATCGGAGATACCGTCGCTGGTAAGGAAGACAATGTCACCTTCCTCAACGACAGTCATGGCCACCGTTAGATTGTTGAGTTCGGGATTGGAACCATCAACGGGACCAAGAGCACCCAAGGCATCTCGCATATCTCTCATAGAGTAGATGTCGTGCGAACCTTATTTTGGTCATAGACAAAACAGGTTTTTTTTTTTGGTGCCTGGTCATTTTTTTTTAGCATTGAAAAGAATGCAACAAACAAACTACGCACAATAACTACAACTACGGAAAATGCAGTGAACTAAATGGATGACGCAAGCCCGCAAGTCAATATAAAAAATATCACACCAAGAAGAAAGATTTGAATGAAAAAGTGCGAGTGATTCGTGATGTAACAAAGTATGAATGCATTTGTCAGTAAATAAACTTTATGGTGAAAATTAGTGCCACAAAATCACCCATTGTACTCAGAATATAACCTTAATTGTACCTCAGGTTCCAATACAAAGCATCCTTAATATGTATGGCGGTACAATGCTAATGACTGATTTGTTAATAAGCAGTTGGTTATCTCTAAAGCACTGTGAAGTTCTGAGAGCGTGTCTTCCATTTTAATGAAGGACTAAAGTAGTACTTGTTCTAAATGGTTTGTCAACTGCCCATAACCAGGGAATGCCGCTGTGCCCACCTTATTATTGCATTATGTCCCAAAAATTGCGCCAGTTTGCAAATACAGTGAATTACCAACTAGCTGTGCACCACGACTCTAGTACCACCAACCAGCTTTGCACCACGACTCTAGTAATACCCAACCAGCTTAGCACCACAACTACAGTACTACCATCCAGCTTAGCACCACAACTACAGTACTACCAACCATCTTAGCACCACAACTCTAGTACTACCAACTAGCTTAGCACCCACCACAACTACAGAACTACCATCCAGCTTAGCACCACAACTACAGTACTACCAGCCATCTTAGCACCAGGACTATAGTACTACCAACCAGCTTAGCACCCACCACAACTACAGTACTACCAACCAGCTTAGCACCACGATTCTAGTACTACCCAACCAGCTTAGCACCACAACTACAGTACTACCATCCAGCTTAGCACCACAACTACAGTACTACCAACCAGCTTAGCACCACGACTACAGTACTACCAACCAGCTTAGCACCCACCACAACTACAGTACTACCATCCAGCTTAGCACCACAACTACAGTACTACCACCCATCTTAGCACCAGGACTATAGTACTACCAACTAGCTTAGCACCCACCACAACTACAGAACTACCATCCAGCTTAGCACCACAACTACAGTACTACCAACCATCTTAGCACCAGGACTATAGTACTACCAACCATCTTAGCACCAGGACTATAGTACTACCAACCAGCTTAGCACCCACCACAACTATAGTACTACCAACCAGCTTAGCACCCACCACAACTATAGTACTACCAACCAGCTTAGCACCCACCACAACTATAGTACTACCAACCAGCTTAGCACCCACCACAACGATAGTACTAAAAACAAGCTTAGCACCACGATTCTAGTACTACCCAACCAGCTTAGCACCCACCACAACGATAGTACTAAAAACAAGCTTAGCACCACGATTCTAGTACTACCCAACCAGCTTAGCACCCACCACAACTACAGTACTACCATCCAGCTTAGCACCACAACTACAGTACTACCATCCAGCTTAACACCACAACTATAGTACTACCAACCAGCTTAACACCACAACTATAGTACTACCAACCTTCTTAGCACCACAACTATAGTACTACCAACCAGCTTAGCACCCACCACAACTACAGTACTACCAACCATCTTAGCACCACGACTACAGTACTACCAACCAGCTTAGCACCCACCACAACTATAGTACTACCAACCATCTTAGCACCACGACTATAGTACTACCCAACCAGCTTAGCACCCACCACAACTACAGTACTACCATGGTAATAGTAATGCAACTACACTATTAATAATGCAAAATGGCCAACAGTGAGTGCACAAGTGCTTTGTGTAAAGCATCGAATGCAGCAAATCTCTACAACAAAATAAAAATAAAATGGGTTTCCTACCTTGGGTGATTTCTCTGACGCCGTAAGTTTGGCTGAAGACGTACGCGAGAGAATCTCCAACATTGCAAGTACACACGATAAACTTGTCACTGTCTTTCAGTTGGCATATGACAGCCGCGCACAAAGTTGTAAGAAGTCCATTTTCTTGCAATATTAGGTTATGGGCCGCGTGAAACGATCTCAATAGACAAACAAACACATCCTGAGGGAAAAAAAAACACCAAGGAAAACTAATTAGGTCCCTAAACGCTAAACACTAATTCCATCTCCAAAAGATCAAGGTTTACTTACCAATGTCGTGCCCATTTGACCACCTTCCCTGTACAGTGCCTTGTTTAAGTAATCCATGCATCCGTGAACCGCGCATCTGGCAGCGAGACACGATTTTTCACCCCAGTTTACTCCGTCAGCCAATGCCATGAGTGCGCTATTGGCTCTGACGCATATTCCAAAGGCGTCCGCGATGGGTTCACCCGCATTTTGCCTGGTGAAAGGATGGCACTCGTACAGAGTCGTGGCGATACCGAAACCGAAGGGGCTTGGTCTATTCCAGTTGGGAATACCAGCAACCTCTTCAGTTTCGTCGGGGAAGTAAGATTCGAGCGAGTATTGATTGTCAGATGATTTGATGTCGTTTTGGTTGATATCTGACAAAAAACCAAAGAAAAGAACCAGGGCTTAACACTTGTTCAAAGGCTTAGAACAAGATAAATGAAATTGGGCTTAACTCTTGTTCAATGCCTCAGAAGAACAACATAAATGAAAGTAGGCTTAAAACATGTTCAAAGGGGCTTAAGAACAGGACTACCATCTATGAAAGTAGCCTTAAAACATGTTCAAACCGGCTTAAGAATAAGACCACCATCTTTGAAAGTAGGTTTAAAACATGTTTAAAGGGGCTTAAGAATAGGACCATCTATGAATGCAGGCTTAAAACATGTTCAAAGGGGCTTAAGAACAGGACCCCCACCTTTGAAAGTAGGTTTAAAACATGTTTAAAGGGGCTTAAGAATAGGACCATCTATCAAAGTAGGCTTAAAACATGTTCAAAGGGGCTTAAAAATAAGACCACCATCTATGAAAGTACGATTAAAAGATGTTCAAAGGCTTGTAATAGGACCATCTATGAAAGTAGGCTTAAAAGATGTTCAAAGGCTTTGTAATAGGACCATCTATCAAAGTAGGCTTAAAACATATTCAAAGGCTTAGGAATATGAACATCTATGGAAGTAGCTTTAAAACGCGTTCAAAGGGGCTTAAGAATAAGACCACCATCTATGAAAGTAAGCTTAAAACATGTTCGAAGTCTTAGGAATAGGACCATCTATTAAAGTAGACTTAAAACATGTTCAAAGGCTGTGTAATAGGACCATCTATCAAAGTAGGCTTAAAACATGTTCAAAGGCTTAGGAATAGGACCATCTATCAAAGTAGAGGCCTTAGAATAGGACCAACTATCAAAGTAGAGGTCAAGGAATAGGACCATCTATGAAAGTACAGTTTAACAGGACAGCATCTATGAAAGTAGGCTTAATACATATTCAAAGACTTTGAAGAGCACAAATGAAAGCAGGCTTAACTATTTTTTAAGACTTACCATCATTGGAATGTGAATCATCTCTCAAATCATCAGCTAATATACTATCTTCATCAATAAAATCCACATCTGGATCTGACACGCTTAGTGCTCTTTGTCTCCTATTAACTTTAGTTAATCCTCCAGCTGGACCAGTGTAGGCTCCTGACACTTCGGGTGATAGCCTACTAATTTCTTTAACTGGTAGATCGTAACAAGACTTCCCAAAAAGAATGTCTGGTTGATTTTTCTTTACTTCCCTATAACCAAAAAAAAAGTAAGCCTCATTAAATAAAATGTAGATGGGTCATAATGAAATTGAACAAGTTTTTTTTTCGAGACAAAATACCCTAAAGGCATGTACTCTATTTGAATGAATCAAGATCGGAAATGGGCCATTAGATAACTAGGTAACTTTGCCACTGGCATTTTTCTAACACAGTCAATGTTGAGGTTACCCAAAACCCGCTAGATGTTTTACATTACTTATCAATTTAACCGTATTTAATACGAGAATATTAACATTTAAAACATGGATTATAAAGTAGTGCTTTTACAAAATTAGTTTTAAGGTAGAACCACGCCACAACACGTAACCTTTAACCTTTACTTTATCAATCTTAAAACGCATTACATACCCGCTTAAATATCGATGTATGAAAGTCCCCGTCGTCGGGGAGGTACAGGGCGATTTCATTTCACATTTTGGGTCATTACCAGTTGATAACTGGCGTATAAATTCGGCGACTTTCTCTTTGAACGTGGGCATGGAATAGCAGTCCTTATAAAAGTACACAATTTTAAGGTTCCTTAAGCCTTGGCTTCGATGCGAGGTATAACTGTAATCGCGGTTTTTAGTAACGACTTTTCACCCGATTATTACGAAACAACATTAAAAATTAGCTTAGCTACCGACGTAGCATCCGGATTATATCAAAAATAAAACGAATCGATACAGTTTCTAGCGAAAAAACGGATTAAAAACATTGGAAACCAAACTTTCCCTATCCACCTTTGCAAAAATTCTAAACGCGACTGGGAAACGAGCGCGGAAAATTGCGGGGCGCTCGATGACGTCAGCATAACAAAACATAGGAGGGGGGTATTCCAGGGTCGCGAGGAGATTGGTTAGAAAAGAGAGGGAGCGTTCCTAAAAGCCAATCGTGTTAAAGGATATACCGGGATTGGTTTCAATGTAGTACAACTACTTAATTCACCCATTCTTGATGGAATAATATATTAATTCCTATAATTTATTGATACAATGTTTAATTTTATAAGTATATTTATAAAAATAGCACCAATACGGATTAATATTGAGTTTAAACATTACTGAATGAATAGAGGAATTTAAGAAATATATTTAGCTTTGGTTTACACCTTAATCTTACAAAAATAAGCTGTGAAACATCTCCCTAACCTTTTTCTAACATCTTAACACGCCTGTTTCTTGTCTTAATAAATCTTTCGGTACCATAATAAACACCACACAACTCTTCCTGCTTTAAACATACGCTTCAGCGTTCGTTGGCACTTTGAAAATCCCTCTAAAACATAGGTACTAAGGTACTTAAACACTAGGAAGGTGAGCCGTCCCTTCACTAGCTCGACTTACTCCTTAGTTCCATTCTTAGTTTGTGCCAAAACTCCCAAGAACAAAAGAATTATCTTAGAATAAAAACCAACCCTTTTAAAGGTTGCATGATCTTCTCCATTCTTTTACAACATCACCATAAATACTCCTGAAAACAAATTAAGTAACGTAACCAAGTTAGAGATTTGCATACTCTGCTTGGACATATCTCGTCCCAATATATCGATTAAATCAAAGCACAATATAAGTTCCTATCGCATTTCTAAAGCTCGTCTCTGATTGGTTTAGAAAAATCATATTGACAGGTAGTCCTAAAAAAAATCAAGCCCGGTAAAAAAGAACTCATGTCGAAACATGTCGGCCCGAGGAGAGGATCGGATGCCCAACCCATTCCCAAACACCGAAATGTCATCATTTGACAGATGAACATCGTGTCGGAAAGTTAACTTATCACACCCGAGTACAGACGTTAATTTGTTTATTACAAAACATTCTGTTCACAACACAAAAGAAGAATAAAATAAAAATCGTATTTATTAAATTAAATCTTCGGAATGGATTCTCCAAAATCAAACGAGAAAAAGTTAGAAGGAATAAATTTAAAACTAGAAATTATATTTCACTGTCACTTTCTCTCTCTCTCTGTGTTGTCATTTCTTCTTAAAGGAGAGACGTCGGACACTTGATATTTGTTTTAACGCATCAATGGCTAAGGAATTAAAGGGAACTTGACAAGTGTCCGTCCGTAACTCCGTACATAATCTCTCTCCTCTTCTCTGCGCCGCGTGAAACGTTCTTATATTTCTTGCATTTTCTTTTTCTTTCAAAACTTACAACAAAAGAGAACCGACCCCTGGGATTTCAAAAGTGTGTCAATCTAAGTGCCAAAACGAAGCGAATCATCAAAATGAGTTAAAAATGATTGGACAGCATCTGCGTTTAATGGCCGCAACGTTCGACAAAAAGATAACATTCACAAAGCTTTGGGTAAGTTGATTTTCTTTTTCATCTGGCTATAATCTAGGTTCTTTTGTTATCGAAACTAATAAATCGAGGGGCTAATCATTGTCAAAGATCCTGTACACCGATTACGTGTAATCGTTACAGCACTGTCAAAGGCAGGGCTTTTAAAGATTACGCGTAATCAATTTTGTACAGTCAGGGATAGATTTAATTTTAGAAGTAGGAATGGAGAACGGTTAGTATTTACTTCAGTCCAACTCATAGACCACCCAGTATAGAGCCCCTCCCTCCAAGACGTAACGAAAAGTTTAAATTATCTTATTGGCTCACTTAAACTACGTTTTGATGACGTTGCTGACGGGGACGGCGAAAAATACGTAATTCCTTTTTACCTCTGTCGCTATGACCCTCCCGCCTCTTCTTTCATACCCCTCCGTCTCGTGGAAGGGGACGGGACTATGACGCGCGCCCAGAAATTACTTTGTTCTCCATTCCTTACTTCTAAAATTAAATCCATCCCTGGTACAGTGAAGGTGTACACCGAGTACACTGAGTGACCAGCCCCTCGGAATAAATTTAAAATTAATTTAAAATCAATTTTTGGTTCTATAACCCAGATCAAGAAATCTCGATAAGATCGAGGGAGAACTTTCGAATTGTATTTGTGAATTAAAATTACACGATTTTATCATTAAACGTATGTTGGTTGGTAGATACTTTGTAGCTAACTTAAAGATTAAGATCACGAATTATTAGGCAGGTTGAACCTTTACAAACTAAAAGAAAACCTGTTCTCGCGTTAGGGGGGGTCTTAATGTATTATGTTAATAATAAATTAACAATGTAATGAAGTCCAAGACGAAGGCAAAATAATTTATGGAATTAATATAACCATGAATTTATTTATTAACATAATAAATAAATAAATTCATGATATAACTATATTTATATGTATGAAGAATTACTCTAAAAACCGTCCAACGTATAAGACTTCAAGTTTGTAAATATTGTAATTAAAAATTGTCAATAAAATAGTATTTATATGAATATCAAAGTGTATTTACTAATAAAGATTTTTTGTTTATTTATTTGCAATGTAATAGTAGCCCAAAGTCCACAGAGTGACCTTGAACTATATTGACCTTTTGGGGGGGGGGTGAGGAACTTCTCGCAAACCTTACTAGATAAAGGGTTAAGACAGATTAACATCCGGTATATGACTACAAAGACGTTTGATAGAGCTCCAACGTTATCAGTCCACCAAAATTGGTCCGTTTTGTTAGAAGCCATATCTAACGTCTTTGTTGACGACATACCGGATGTCAATCTGTCTTTCGAAATCAAGGTGGCAAGCACCGGACTCTGTTTTACTTATCCCCAACGTTTGAAAAGGGTCTTTTTCTTAAGAATGAATCAATGGTATCACTTATTGTTATTATAACACTTAAGACGATGAACAAACAGGCCTTTCGAAATTAAAGAAACGAATCAATACAAAACACTATAGAATAATTTCGTCTATTACTGTTGGTTCAATATTTTAAATTATACAGGGTGTTTCTGAAAGCTCTGTCCAGATATAAAGGGGGATGTTCTTTGAGTGATTTCGACGAGGATTTCGAGTCGAAAATGTAACTTATATGACGTTTTCCCTCCAGGGCCACCGTTTTCAAGAGGAGGCATCCGTAAAGCACTCCAAACATAACTTGAAAACTGTGGCCTGGACGTATAATGTCATAGCGTTATGATTTGAGTGTTTTAGGAAAGACCCCTGAATTAAATTAAAAATTATTGTCGATGAGTTTCTTACTTAAATTACTACGGACAATCTTAACTTGAAAACGGTGTCCCTTACAACAAAATGTCATAGAAAGTTTTCGACTCAAAGAACATCCTTCAGACCTATCACAAACACCCTGTATAACTTATAATATAATAAAGATTGCAATAAAAATGTTTACAATTAAAGTGCCATAGCACTTCCCCGCCTTTCACAGCTTAATACCCTATGAAAGAATATCCCTAAGTGCCGTAACCTTATCCAAACAAACCCACAAAAAAAAAACCGAATAATAAAAGCACTTTTAGACAACAAAGAGATAACATTGTACGAAGATGTCTTATGGTGTAATAATAATAGAGTCAATAGGTGTAAAAGTTTAGCATTATACCTCTAAAAATAGACGTGTTACGTAACGTTGTCTGTGTACTAAAAGCCCTCAATTACAGATTGAAAGGACTTTTCTGGTACAATACAATGGTTCCCGCACGACAACCACCGCATGGAAATTAGCCCAGACTTTTATTGCATTGCATAACGCAGTGCAATTTAACTAATGGATTCGCCAGAAAAAAAGGTGTTATTAGATTAGGTTATCATTTCTATAGTTAGTTATAGATAGTGCGCGGACAAGCGTAAGTTTATAAGTGATATGTTTCATAATAAGTATGACACGACCTTATTGCGCGTGACGTCAAGTTACCTACCCCTTTTCCTCTCCCCTTGCCGGCTGCCCGCTCTGGCCACGTTAGGACGCCATGTTGACATCCCCTGAAAACCGGTTTTCGCCCCCTATTTCTTCTCCCTTTTTACTCTCACGGAAACACCCTATACTTCGTAATGCTACTGAGAGACTTGCAGCTCGAGCTAATTCTAGCAGAACGACAAGCGAGAATTGAAGTACTACACTCGGTTAGTTTTGCAGTACTTCCATCTTTCTATTTAGTCTGTACTAAGCCAAAACCAGGCGTCGCTTTACGAGAATCTATGACCTACGTCACTTCATGTTAAGCTCTCAGTAACCAGTGACAAACTTATCCTACGAACTTATGGTACAAGTGATACCAATACTTTGAAACGTGTGTATTTCAACCGCTAGAGGCTACAGGCCCGTTTTCAATCAAGCTTTTTTGATCAAAAACGCAAACTTTTGCTTGAAAAATCGCAGCAAAATATATATAGCCGTTTTCAATCGCGCTTGGGCTGAAGCTTTAACATACGCCGTTTTTTCGAGGTGACCGCCATATTTGTTTATAGTTTTAGGACCAGGGTTGAAATAAGATGAATTTTGTTAGTGATCCTCGGGACTATTGACCCCTCATGTTGGAATTATTAAACTGGTCCTTGAGACCAGTGACCCTTGCATTATTTTTTTACTGGTCCATTATAAAATTACTAAATTGGTGAGAATAAGAAGCTCGTAAAGACACAAAAGTAAAGAAGCTAAAAGTTCTAATTGATTTTGACCTGAAATTTTAATGAGACTTGCGTTTAGACGTGTTTTATTATTCTAAAAAGGATTCAAGCTTTTAGAGTCGATAGAGTTTTTTTAATAAAATTAATTTCCAATATCAAAATTGTAAATTCAGTACTTATAACCGATTTCCAAGATAAAAAACCCAACCTTATCCTCCTTGTCCAAAACATGCCTTTTAAAAAGTATTAGATTATACAGCCAGATTGTCTTGGCCATAATTAATTAGTTTTACTTCAAGAAACAAAGGAACGCTTTTGCTGTAACGTTTGAAGCTAGCGCACATCTTGGGGAAACTAACCTTAGTATTATTGACCATTGTCATTACTGGAGGGAAGACTCGCATCTCTTGCGATTGCACCATTTTAGGTGGAATTTCTGATAGCGTTTTGACGTATATTCCAACCAGATTATTCTTACAGGACACCTTAAGGGGCGGCTAAACCTATAGCATCTTCTTTCTTCATACTATTTTTATTTTACTAATTTTCTAATTAAGAACAGGAATAATTAGGCCAAAAACAAACAAAGATTTTGGAATATATTACACATTTCATTTCAGAACTTTTGATCAACGTAAAACTGGGTCCCCTGTAAAATTAATTAACTTTCATAGGAATTAGTTTAATCATTATGATTTCAGGCTTCGACCATAAGTTTATAAGATATGTTCCATAAGTATGTCACTACCCATACTTCGTAATGTTAGAGGCTTAATGAGAGCTAGTTCAAGAACGACTTGAGAATTGACTACACTCGGTTTTGCAGTCCATCCTCCTCTTTGGTCTGTACTAAGCCTTCGACAGCGCCTCACTAGGCGTCGCTTTACGAGAATCTATGACGTTTCACCTACGTCACTTCATGACAAGCTCTCATTAACGAGTGACACACTTATGGAACATATCTTATAAACTTATGCTTCGACCTATTAGACAAACATGTTTATAGGGTGGTTTTTCCAGCTACAGGAATCCATAAACTCCAGTACCACGTTTTAAAAGTAGAGAAAAGTGTTTTGGTCTGTTTAGAAGACATTAGTAAATTATAATTAACTAAATTATTAATTATATTAGAAAATAGAAACAATAAAATTGAAACGCACGCTCCCGCCATATTTTGAAGTCTGCCTAACTTCAGCAGCGCCATCTAGCGGTCCATGTTTGCAAGCAATAAGTCTTTTCATTCTGGGTTCTTTTTGGGGGCGTTTTCCGAGACAACTGGCTGCTGCCTCCTGTAAGCCAAGCTTCTGGGCGGCAAAGTTTGAGGGAATACGACACATGTCGGCGATCCTACCCTATAGGTGCCGACTGTCCCGTGTCCGCCGGAGGTGACTTACCCCAATGCCACCTTCCGTCACCTCCCAAGTAAACCTCATTTCCTTCCCTGCTTACACACATACGACCTAGCGGCCCCCGTCAGTGCTGGGCCGCGTAGGGTCTCCCGCTCAATTCTTCCTGGTGCTCAAGGCCTAACGGCTAAGCACTAGTGCTAGTAGGTGGAAAAAAAAAAAAAAAAAAAAACTGGCTGCTGCGAATTTCTGTCCGATCTTTGCTGGTAAATATTTTGATTTTATTTATATTTTAAGGGTTAATTTTGATTAAATACCAATGTTTTATCGCAACCGATCGGAAATTAAGCGTCGGAAGTGGAAAATTTATGGTCAACCGTGCCAAAATACGTTTGTTAATTACGACCAAGGCTTACGGGACCACGTTGGTTGGCACCACTGGCTGGTGCTACTATTACCAAGGCTTACGGGACCACGTTGGAACCACGGATTCAAGGAAGCTGTTGCCTCTTTCAGTAGTGGTATAAGAGATCTTTCCAGGTAAATATTTTATTTATATTTTAAGGGCTAATTTAGATTAAATACCAAAGTTTTATCGCAACCGAATGGAAAATGTATCTTAACCGTGCCAAATAGGTTTGTTAATTACGACCATTGTCTGTTTGAAGATAACATAGCCTTAGTTGATTTTATATATTGTTTACCAAACATAATGGTAGTTATTTGGAACTCCATAGTTCTAAATAACTATTGCACTTTTGTTGCTTTGGTTATTGGCGAGTAGAAAACCTTTAGCGGTGGGTGTATTAACGCAGAAGTGAGCTGTAGTTCTCTAAAATGTTTTCAATTAACAAATCTATTGGTGTAAATATGGGTGTCTAGGGCCGGAAATAAGCGCAGGACACATTGTCCAATAACATTGAAAAATGTCCCATACTATTTTTAAAAACGAAGGGGGTCACTGGCCTGTTTGACCAATAAATTTTCCCAAAGTTTTGATAGCTTAACCATGAACAAGCGATACTATTTTTGCACACTCTAGTGGACAATGTCCTATAAATTTTCTAGTCAAAGGAGTTAAGTCGTTTTTGTCCTTTGAGTATGTTATAGTCCTATTTGCCCCCCCCAACCAACCATATTAGAAACCCAGGGTTACGACAAACAGGGGCCGAGTAATTAAGCAATATGTTAACAAACATAACCCCTCCATAGGAATAGCATTCCACCCAACTTTGGAGGTTCATAACTCTGGTTCTACTAGCGATATGGGGGTGTCCTTTGACTATGTTATAGTCCTATTTACCCCCCCAATCCCACCATAATTACACCCAACTTTGGGGGTTCATAACTCTGGTTCTACTAGCGATATGGGGGTGTCCTTTGACTATGTTATAGTTCTATTTACCCCCCCCCCAATCCCGCCATAATTACACCCAACTTTGGGGGTTCATAACTCTGGTTCTACTAGTGATATGGGGTGTCCTTTGACTATGTTATAGTCCTATTAACCCCCCCCCAATCCCACCATAATTACACCCAACTTTGGGGGTTCATAACTCTGGTTCTACTAGCGATATGGGGTGTCCTTTGACTATGTTATAGTCCTATTTACTCCCCCCCCAATCCCACCATAATTACACCCAACTTTGGGGGTTCATAACTCTGGTTCTACTAGCGATATGGGGGTGTCCTTTGACTATGTTATAGTACTATTAACCCCCCCAATCCCACCATAATTACACCCAACTTTGGGGGTTCATAACTCTGGTTCTACTAGCGATATGGGAGTGTTTTTTGACTATGTTATAGTACTATTAACCCCCCCCCCAATCCCACCATAATTACACCCAACTTTAGGGGTTCATAACTCTGGTTCTACTAGCAATATGGGGGTGTCCTTTGACTATGTTATAGTCCTATTTACCCCCCACCCCCATCCCACCATAATTACACCCAACTTTAGGGGTTCATGACTCTGGTTCTACTAGCGATATGGGGTGTCCTTTGACTATGTTATAGTACTATTAACCCCCCCCCCAATCCCACCATAATTACACCCAACTTTGGGGGTTCATAACTCTGGTTCTACTAGCGATATGGGGGTGTCCTTTGACTATGTTATAGTCCTATTTACCCCCCTCCAATCCCACCATAATTACACCCAACTTTGGGGGTTCATAACTCTGGTTCTACTAGCGATATGGGCGTGTCCTTTGACTATGTTATAATCCTATTAACCCCCCCCCAATCCCACCATAATTACACCCAACTTTGGGGGTTCATAACTCTGGTTCTACTAGCGATATGGGGTGTTTTTTGACTATGTTATAGTACTATTAACCCCCCCCAATCCCACCATAATTACACCCAACTTTGGGGGTTCATAACTCTGGTTCTACTAGCGATATGGGGGTGTCCTTTGACTATGTTATAGTCCTATTTACCCCCACCCCCCATCCCACCATAATTACACCCAACTTTAGGGGTTCATGACTCTGGTTCTACTAGCGATATGGGGGTGTCCTTTGACTATGTTATAGTACTATTAACCCCCCCCCCCAATCCCACCATAATTACACCCAACTTTGGGGGTTCATAACTCTGGTTCTACTAGCGATATGGGGGTGTCCTTTGACTATGTTATAGTCCTATTTACCCCCACCCCCATCCCACCATAATTACACCCAACTTTGGAGGTTCATAACTCTGGTTCTACTAGATATGGGAAGAAGATGCCCTTTGAGTATGTTTTAGTCCTATTTGCCCCCCCCCATCCAACCATACTAAAATCTTGGGGATCGAGTAATTCAGAAAAATGTTCATAAACAAGACCCTCCATAGGAATAGCATTACACCCAATTTTGGGGGTTCATAACTCTGGTTCTACTAGAGATTGGGATGATGCCCTTTGATTATGTTATAGTCCTATTTGCCCCCCCATCCAGACATAGTAAAATTTTGGGATCGAGTAAAAAGGGGCTGAGTAATTGAGAAAAATGTTCTTAAACAAGCACTCCATAGGAATAGCACTATACCCAATTTTGGGGGTTCATAACTCTGGTTCTACTAGATATGGGAATATGCCCTTTGATTATGTTTAGTTAGAGGGGGCGAGGGGGTACAGGCCCACGGGCGCAGCGCTTGTTGGGGGCACATTGATTTAAACTGTTCCCCCCTTAGCAACATTTGCTGTTCCTTTTTTTGTGGACTTAAGGGGGCGCGCATTATCTCGGCCCCCGGGTGCAAAATTGCTTAATCCGGCCCTGAAAATACTTGTGCCATTTAAGTTGATAATAATTTTAATTTCTATTTGATTGTTTGAATTTTATTTTTATAGCCATCATCCGTTTCCAAAGGAGCAATTTATGTTGGATTCTAGAATGAATAACTATTTATTTGGCAAAAAATGGCACCTAATATTAATCAGGTCAATAAACCCAGTACAATTCCATTCTTAATTCGGATCTACACTTTGATTTTATCCGTTGAAACTGAATCTCTTTACAAAAACTATTTAGACAGCGTAGGAAACACTTTAGGCCCTTAGTGCAGTAATTAAATCTTATTAATAGTAATTATAGCAATATTAACAGGAAAATTCCATTCTTAATTCGGGCCTACACTTTGATTTTATCCGTTGAAAGGGAATCTCACTAGCAAAACTATTTAGACAGCGTGTGAAGCGACTTTTAGACCATTATAAGGGTATTTAGTTTATTATTTATTATTCTATTTATTGTTAGAAGGGAAGCGCTGTGTCCTTTAATTTTTAGGGATTTTTCTTTTCGCCAGGACATAAATAAAATCTTACTTATGGAATAGGTGAACACTGGTCTTAGCCCTCCCTTTTAAGAATAATGAACGCGTAATCAGGATTTCAAGGGTGAGATTCCCTTTGCGGTATTAAGGTATCTAGTTTATGGTTTTAATTATATTTTTAGAGGAAAAGCGTTTGGCAACTCGTTGAGGGAGTTTTGTAGGATCTAAATAAATTTCTGATTTAGGTTTAAGGTAGAAGGTTGCTTATACGCTTTCTCCTTTAAAAGTAAACACGATTTTAAGCGGGTTTAAGGCGAGGCTTAGCTTTTTATGGTATTCTTTCCCTGTTAATGTTACGAGTGTGCCATTTATTTGCCAAATAATAGTCATTTGTCTTATGCCGGAACCTTTAACGTCGCATCATGCGAGAATACTCGAGTGGATTTTCGTATCAAGGTAATTAATTTCAAGTTATTCGTGTGCCTTTTTCCAAATACTAATTCGAATTTTTCATGCGCAGGAAGAATTGGACGTCTGCGAGTGGACTTTCATTGGAAATCCCATGCTAAGGACGAAGTTTCCTGGTTTTGGGGGCTCCACAGCGGGCTTTAGTTTAAATTTAATAATTCCCGAGTTAACCAGGGACTTGTTAAATTTAAATTGGGCTCGCAAGGCTTACCTTGGGGGTGGTAGCTTAAGTTTAAATCTAAAGTTTCGATATTGGGGAAGGAACAAAAATAGTCGAAAAACACTTGGGGTAGTTTTTTTTTACCTTTTTTATGCTTTTTTTATTGTTTTTTTTTAATAAATTTTTCATAAAAAATTCATTTTTTTTTGTAAAAATATTTATTTAACGTTTTTTTTCTATTTTATTAAAAAAATAAGCCTAAAAGAGGTCAAAAAAACCCCCCTAAGTCCAGACATTAAAAAATTGAAACCAAGTCTAGTATCGTAAAAATTTAAAGAAAAGAAAGAACGAGGTTTAAGGCAAAATTTATTCAATAAGAAACAAAAAAACCAAGTGTTTACAAAAATTTCGAACAAAAAAATTATTAAAGAGTTATGTAAGTTAAAGTTTGAACGCGAAAAAAATAATAAGTAGTTACATATAAAATGGCAAGCAAAAAAATTAAAATAAGTGGTTACATGTAAAATTTTCAAGTAAAGAAGTTGAATTTTGTGTCTTCTAGCTTCGATGATTTTCTCCGAAACTTCGACTCGAATGTTGAGAGAGATTGCCAAGTCCGGAAGAAGACATCGTGTAACGGAATCCAACAAAGCTTGTCATCGGGAATGATACATAGCAAGTCCAGAACAGCGGAAGTCATCGTGCAACGTTAATCCAACAAAGCATGTCATCAGGAATGATAAGTCTCGGAATCGCCAGTTATCGGGAAGGATACATCATTTAATGACCAGGGACAGAGAAATCCAAGAATATCAGCTGCATCTATAAATGAAAACATATTAATAACACATCTTAAACTATTGCCTACTTTTGGGTGGTCCTTAATTAAAAAACGGGCTACTAAATTTAGAGAGAAAGACCAATTACCACTGACTAATTGCCACTCTGAATAAAAAAGGCTTGACTACCGTTGATTCCCACCCTTAAATAATTAAATACTCTGGCTAAGGCTAACTAATTATTTACCATAATTGAATAGAAAATAATTTTAGGAAAACCTTACATTTAATTTTAAATTAAATTATGTAATTTAATAATGAAAATAATTTAAAATATCCCCTAAACTAATTTTAGGAAAACTGCCATTAATTTAAATTTAATTGCGTGCCCCTTATAATAGCTTCATAATTTAAAATATCCCCTAAATTAAGTTTATTAAAAGCTGCCATTTATTTATTTAAAACTATTGCCACAGGTAGAACCCATAAATAATAACTTGAGTCGAAATGGGACAAGGCTTAACTTAGGCTTAGGGCAACTGTCCTCGTGTCTTAAAATTATCTCTGCGGAAGTTGATTTTCGAAAATCTGTCGCTTTGTCTCCAAATTAATTAACAATAGCCCCTAAACTAATTTTAGAAAAACCTGCTAACTATTTATTTTAAAATTATTCCCACAGACAGACCCCGTAAATAACTAGGGTTTAAATTGGAAAGGGCTTAGGGCAACTGTCCACGTGCCTTAAAATTCTCTCTGCGGAACTTTATTTTAGAAACTGACGCTTTGTCTCTAAATTAATTAACAATAGCCCCTAATCTAATTTTAGGAAAACCCGCTAATTATTTTAAAACTATTCCCACAGACAGACCCCGTAAATAACTTGGCTTTAAATGGGACGAGGCTTAATTTAGGCTTAGGGCACCTGGCCTCGTGTTCTAAAATTCTCTCGGCGGGACCTGCGGCCGTATTCTGCAGAAAAGTTAAGCTCCTCCTTCTGCCCTTGGCTCGCTGGTTGGACCGTCAACCATTGCCCTTGGCCTTTTAATTGGCTACGTCTACCGATGACGTTCCTTGCCTTGGCTCAGTGATTGGAGGTTCAACCGGCAAAAATAAGCCTTTGAATTCAGTTCAGTTTGAGTTTCAAGTTGAACCAAATTTCGGTGTAAGGTCAGTGTACAGTGTAAATTTGTCGCCAAAGGTCAGTGCTGCAACCTTTCACCGGAAACGTTTAAGCTATTAACGCCACCTATCGTATGAACTGAATAGTAATTTCGTGCCGTCTGCTCTTTTTTAATTTTAAATGACGTCAACGTATTTGAGACAGCCGCTTGTTAAGGTAACATCGTTTAATGTTGAGTAAGTTATATATTTTCACGTAAATAATGTGCTTGACATATTTGTATAAAAAATTGAAAACCAATTGTAATTGCTGAATTAAGCATTAAACGTCAAATCTTTCCCTGTTTCCATGTTTTTACTTTGATAACATCGAACCACAACTACCTAAGCGTAATGAAGGCATAACGTGAAGGGCACACAGATTTTTGTGTCAGTAGTTTTATTGGTAATGGTGAAACAGTAATTGTTTCATTCCTGTGTAATTTATCTTCAACTTTTGAAGTTGTAATTACATGTATATTTATATGTTCTAAAATTGGTAAGATTTATTTGTAGTTATTGTATTGAATTATACATAGTAATGAAACATGTTTAAAAAAACTTAAAACGGCGCCGCATTCCCTCTATGAGTTGAAGGTTGTACCCTTGTTGGTCATTAGTGACTTAGGTAAGAGAGGACAAAGATGTGATAACATATTACAAAGCAGGTAAATGATGTCCACCGCCAACAGAGAACCCTTTCCCGAGGTGACATTGAAAGGCATTCCTCAACAATATTCCACTTGTTATAGAAGAACGTGAAGCTCTGCGTATTGCAAATTTGGTAAGTTCTCGTAATGTATTAAGTATTAACCATGTTATTAACATTATTTTTTGTTGCAGGTGGGTGCAAGCTTCTTGAATAGCCTTCCTCCAGTTTTTGCTGAAGATTCCTCAAAGAGCCTTCTGCTTTCCATGAACATGGTGCTCATCCACTTGCCACTGAAGAACACAGAAATGGTCATAAGAATGGTTTCTATTCAATGTAGGGTATAATAGTCCACCTTCTGAAAATTTCATTTGGACATTTTTTTGAGATAGAGGGTTGCTTGAAAGTCAGTTAACCATTAAGAGTTACTGCGGTGTCCTTTTAATTTTATTCTTCACTTCAACATTTCATTGTTCTTTTTTCCATCATTCCTTGTTATTGTTTCAGCATGCATGGCCTTCCTTTATTGTTTCATTTATAAATGGGCTAAACTTTCTTATAGCTTAGTCGCTGCCTAGTAAGAAAAGCAAAGAAACGCTCATAGCTTCCGCTAATGCATGTTTGGAGGCCCTACTCATGTTTGCGTCTGTTTGGCAAATAATGACTGAAAATGAAAGGTCTAGGAACGAATACGAAAAGCTAAGGTTTGAAAATTAAAGGTTTTGACTGGAAACCGAGAGTATTCAAGCCAACATCATGACCGAAGTGAAACATTGCAACCTGAAAATAATGACTAGTTTTGATTTTTGAAGACATGCTCAAGCGAAGCATGTTCTACTTTACTGTAGATAATTTCCTAAATGCCATGATAGGTTGTTTGAATAACGTCTCCCTGTATTTCGATTATTTTCAATGCTCAATTTGGCATGCACCCTCTTCATGACGGCATGAACTCTCTCTGATTATTGTATTCTCCTTTGTGATTTTATAGTACTCATTGTAGATATTCTATTAATTCATTTTCACCAAAGTTTCTTTAATATCCAATTTGACACGTACTTTTTTTGATTCTCTCATTATAAATAGTTATTTTTTCGCGTTTAATTTATTTGCGTGTATTTTATGATTTATTTCTCGCATACGTGTTAGTTTACTGTTAACTTATATTGTAATTTAGTAGACGCTTCATTTAATAAGCCAATTAAATTTATTGCATGGGTTATATGCATGCATTGAATAATTTATTAGATAGACTTCATAACATTTTTTAAATTAGTTGGATTTTTGTTATCATTGACTGTTATTAAAAGGGGTTGTGAGCCTGTGTGGATAGTGCTCGTCATCCTCATAGAGCTAAGTGGAGCCGGGGAGGGGTTTAAAAAAGAAGACAAAGTCTGTTACCGCCTTTAATGCTTTAAAACCGTTAATGGCATGTTTTTAATCTGTTCACATTAGAATTATGTTGATGATGTCTAGCCTGTACTCAAGATGACATTATTTATAACCAGCATGCCAGCACCCAATCAGTCCCGATACGCTCTCAAACCCAAAAATTCGGCAATTTATTTTCCACTTGTATTAAATTTTACATATTTCTGACTGTCAAGAGTTCATTGCTTTTTTCTGTTGCATGATTGCAATTTACATCCTCCGAAGTCTTCATGACCACATACCTATTTTAAATATAACTTAACTATTCTATTGTCATTCATTAGACCTATTTCATATTTACCATATTCATATTATGAGAAACAAAGGGGTGATTATACCAATTGCTGCATACTGAAATGCTTACTTTTCAAGTAACTGTTCAGTGTAAATATGGTTACTGGTTATGTTTTATAAGTTATGTCGATTTGCAGTTGTAAAGCGCTTCCGCGACTTCCAGTGTTAGTTGCGAGACGCAAATGGCTTGACACTCTGGATAAGCTTTTTCGTCAGCAGTTGGAAGATATACCTCGTCTGAGAGAGGAAAGGATAAATATTGATTAAAGGGTATGGGTGTATCTCGCTCATCAACACACCATTCCATGAGAATATAATAAGTGCAAAATTGTTAATGCCACAAGAGCATGAACGAATCACGGAGTTGCTCTTGCGATTTTGGTCATGCTAAGTGCTCAAATTAGGCTTTAACCATTCAGTTACCACGGGCGATCAGCCCTCTCACCTTTTTACTGCAGTGACCTTTATACTGCGATCGACAGTTGCCACACAATCTGAATAAGTAATAAATAATAAAAGAAATAAATTAAATGGTGTGTTTTTATTTAAATCGGATTTTTAAGGGGGAAATTAAAGAGTTTAGTTGAATACTTCATAAATCCTTCATAAATTACACTCACCACTTTACTCGACACGTTGATCAACGTCGGGAGGTTGATAGAAAGTGTTGAAATGTCGTCTGCTGTAAGTGCGTTCAGCACATAGCGTTACCGAAGCAACCAGTAAAACCGGTGTTTAACCGGTAACTCATTTGTCAGTTTATGAAAAAACATTTTGAATTTGGTGTATAAATTTGATAGTTTACATCTGAGTCTGCGCGGAATTTGCACCAATCACTGAGCCAAGGCATGGAACGTCATCGGTAGACGTAGCCAATGAAAAGGCCAAGGGCAGTGGTTGACGGTCCAACCAGCGAGCCAAGGGCAGAAGGAGGAGCTTAACTTTTCTGCAGAATACGGCCGCTGATCTCCGAAAATCTGTCGCGTTATATCTAAATTAATTACGTACCCCTTTTAATAGCTAATAATAGGCCCTAAACTAATTATTAAGGGATTCTCTCTTGTACAGCATCTCGTTGTAAAATTTTATTTGTGGTACTTGATTTGTAATAAATAAATAAAATTCACTAACATTTTTTTTATAAATAAATAAAATTCACTAACATTTAACACTACTTAATTAATTTAAGCACTTGAAATAAAATAAATAATTTAAGGGGGCTAGATGAGTTTGGATTATTATAAAGTTAGGCTTACGGACTGTTAAAGCACCACGAGGCCAAGCAATGGCCGCCAAATACGTTGAAGAGCTTCGAATTCAGCTTGCATCCTCGGGAAGAACGATCAGCAAAATGGCGGAACGATCAAGATTCAACTTCAAAAGCCGGGGTCACGATCAGCTGGTTTTTCCAAGCGACTTTCCTCGACGGCTTGCGGGAACGAATGAACTGCATGACCCGTATCGATCAGCTGAGCGGGAGAGGTTTTTCCAAGCGACTTTCCTCGACGGCTTCCAGGCATCAAATGAGCCGGCTGACTCGGAACGATCAACTAAGTAAATTTCCAACGTTGTGGTGGCGCTAAAAACTCCTATGCGCGGACTCGGGTGCGCCATATCCCAGGCATGAAATTCAAATAGCTGAACACCGCTAGGCCTACTAAATGAATGAACGCTAGGCCTAAATGAATGAACGCTAGGCCTAAATGAATGAAGGCTAGGTAAACTGAATGGACAATCATTACCTATTACCATTAACATCTGTCGTGACGTCACAAGTCAATTACCTCGTTGACGTCATAGGTGGCGTCACCGGATATGACGTCATAGGTGACGTCACCGGATATGACGTCATGACACGTCACCGGATATGACGTCATAGGTGACGTCACCGGATATGACGTCATGACACGTCACCGGATATGACGTCATGACACGTCATCGGATTTGACGTCATTGGTCACGTCACCAGATATTACGTCGTTGGCCACGTCACCGGATATGACGTCATAGCAAAAATTTACCATGCTTTAGATGTCAGTAAATACGTAACTACGTACACAGCGCCCCTAGCGGCAATTTATGAACTATCTATTGCTTACACGAATGTCTAGCAGAATTTTATCATGTTTTAGATGTCAGTAAATACGTAACTACGTACACAGCGCCCCTAGCGGCAATTTATGAACTATCTATTGCTTAAACGAATGTCTAGCAGAATTTTATCATGTTTTAGATGTCAGTAAATACGTAACTACGTACACAGCGCCCCTAGCGGCAATTTATGAACTATCTATTGCTTACACGAATGTCTAGCAGAATTTTATCATGTTTTAGATGTCAGTAAATACGTAACTACGTATACAGCGCCCCTAGTGGCAAATGTGTTAATGCTTAATTATCCGTTAATATTAATAATAATAATAATAACCCATAGCCCCTAAGTAACCCCAAATCCCTATCCCGTTTAAAATCACTAACGAGTTTTTAGTTAGTAGCCCCTCGATAATTACTCGTAATCCAGATTCAACCTTTAATCCGTTTACTACCACAAACATAAGCAAACACACAGTTATGTAACCAGCACTAGTTAAAGCATTAGTTTGTTTGTTTTACGTGGTTGCTACGACACGCTTCAGTGCAATGCACTTCGAATAAAATCATTCATTATAACTTTGAAACTGTATTCAAAATATTCATACTCGACTGACGGCTCTACTATGTTGAGCAAGCACTTTAATCATACTCTAATTCAGAGGTATGAAGCGAGTTTCTATACCTTAGTCACTAAATATAATTAGTAAGCTTACAAGTAACAAACTAATGCTTTAACTAGTGCTGGTTACATAACTGTGTGTTTGCTTATGTTTGTGGTAGTAAACGGATTAAAGGTTGAATCTGGATTACGAGTAATTATCGAGGGGCTACTAACTAAAAACTCGTTAGTGATTTTTATTTTGAAATATATTTCATTGATACATTAGATTTTATTAAAAAGATTAATAATGAATATAACAAGAATATTTTTATAAACGTGTAACTTCCGAGTGTTGAGTCCAGGTACTGAAAATAATAAGAAAATTTCTATTATTAACAAAGGTTAATCGGCTTAGAATTTCCACTGATTTTCCACGCTAATATCCAACGGTGGAAAACGAGGTTGTTAGGATGGAAAACCAGGGTATTTAGTGGCAAAACGTAGCATTATGCTTTTGCGTCCAGATAGGAAGTGCGTAAAGTCACCGAGTGTTGAAAAATTGCATAAATATTATTAACCATGTTTAGATTAAGCGTATAAAAGAAATATATGTATATAAGTGCAAGTGAACGGTAGTAAAAAAAAACCCCACCCAACCTTGTGTACAAAAATAACAGATGTAAAAACCTTGAGCTTTCAATTTCTAAAGCGACCAACCCTTAAAAGTAACCAAAATACACCTTCGTATTTGTAAAACAAGCTTTGTTAAACATCCTGGACCCAGAGAGCTTCTCTATCTAGCTAGCGAAAGGGGAACGTTCCCAAAACACGTCTATTTCTCCACAAAACGAGAAGAGTTTTAAAAGAAAGTACTAGCTTGTGGCCGCGGATATTACACTTATAACGTAAGTAAATTTATTGAAATAAGGATTAAGGGTTCTCATTTTTTGTTAGAGTATCGAGGGGCTATTCACTCTGATTTTCTGTACTTCTTTTAATGGGTATTTACGGGTACCATGTTTTACCCCTGTTAAAGGATGCGCATCGAAGTACGGTACGATGTGGCTACTGTACGAGTCCAGCCCTTGGGTCGTCTTGTTATAACTTTGTATTAAATTAGTTGTTTAGATAACCCAGAGTTGCTAAATAATTACCTCGGAACTAAGACCAATTAATAAACAAAAATAACTACCCAACCATTGTTTCAGTCCGGTGGATGGATTTAAAAATAAATTAGCTCTCCCAAATAGCGCTTTTCTACACTGAGACCAGAATGCGCGAGTGTTTAGCCCCTCGGTGACACTATAAACGACTTCAATCTCACTATTAAATTATACTTAAGCGTACGCTTCTCGCGAAATCTTTGAAGTAAACAATAAATTACGAAATCAAAGAGAAATTCCGAAATCTTAGGCGAAATCAAGAAGAAATTCCGTACGCTTTATTTTTGGTATAGTCGGACCCTCGTATATTGTACTTGGTATGCCTCAAAACATAAACATTTATAGCTTAGAAAGAAATACCAATATGGCGGCAAGGAATGGAGTAATATTTTCCTTATAGGGTCAAAAGAGTGAGCGTGGGGGACCAGTCTCGTCTGACTCACAGTGGCACCCAAATTAAACGCAGCTTCCCAGAGGGGGCTGAGCCCTCTCTCATCTCAGGCCCCCACATGATCGGCGCCCCTGGACTGCCAAGTTAACCCCACTTAATATTAATTTGCTGACTTGCCTTTGACTCTTAATAAATAATTAATTAATACGTTCTTTTGTTAGGAATACTACCAAATTATAGGTATATGTCCCTTAATTTATCTTAATAGTTTTGTATGTATTTGTTTTATGTTATTTAAAATTAATTTGACTTAGGCTTAAAGCGCCTGTGGAATGACGTATCCACACGTGATTGCTGTTCAGGGGCGTCTCTGCTCGTTCCTTAAGCCTAATTATCAGTCACGTTTACGCGAGTGAGTGAGATTGTGAACGTGATGTTTTAACTGCCACCACTATTATAGTGGTTAGGTCCTAAACTTGTTCTACCATCATCTACACGGAGACAAGAAGTAATTATTACTATTAATGTATCTTCAGGATTACGCGCTATCCGTAGTATTACACGGAATTTTTCCGTTTAAAATTTAAGAAACGGCACCAAAACCCCTGTCCCTGTCCCTGTCCCTGTCCCTGTGCCGGACGCGTCCGCGAAACGAACGCTTACGATAAGAGAGGGAAACCGGTCGCGTCCGCGAAACGTACGCTTACGATGAGAGAGAGAGATCGCTAGCGTACGCGGTGGCGATACGAAGCCCCGCGTAGAGAGAGAACTGCCTGCCTGGTATATTAGTGAGAGGGGGAAGAGGGAGAGGGGGCATCCCGCTCGGAGAGAGAGGAAAGAAAGGTAGTTTAAATCTCGCGGGCTTTTTTGAGTGAAGGGAAACAAGGGAAACAAGATGATAATTTTCGTGCACTACTGCACTTTTTTAATTTTACACGGAATTTTATTCCGTTAAAATTTAAGAAACGGCACCATGCGCGTGATACATCAGAGATTATGCTGAATGGTTAGGTTAGGTTAGGTTAGGTTTCGTAAAATAGAGGGGACGGTTTACGGTCATAGTGATTTCTGGTTTAGGGGATCCAGGATTTGGTTTTAGATACATTATTTGATTCGTATGGTTTTGAAAAATTATACTTTAGTGGGGTGCACAATTTAGTTTCATTAATATTATTTGAAATGTGACGTTATTAGAAATTAAGGGGATACACGATT
The DNA here is from genome assembly GCF_054372755.1 of Phalangium opilio. Classification (NCBI taxonomy): domain Eukaryota; kingdom Metazoa; phylum Arthropoda; class Arachnida; order Opiliones; family Phalangiidae; genus Phalangium; species Phalangium opilio. The sequence continues at coordinate 907,271 of NW_028324156.1, forward strand.
GCGTTTCAGAAATGTTTTTAGTTGTACGATTTATTGGAGATCAACTATACGGGGGGTCACGTGAGCCGTGTAAAATTACTATTAAGGCCCAGCCCTTGGGCCATCTTGTTATGATCATCACTGTAGGAATCTGTACATCTATCATTCGCGTGACTCCAGTTTCGGTAAGTCCTAACATTCCTATTGTGATATGTTTAATGCAATACTATCCTGAATAAACCCCACTTACACAATGCGTCTACACAAAGGCTCACTCCTGTTAGTGATTCCTTTTGTCGCTTTCGCGGGAACTAGGCTTAGGGACGGGTTAACCACACTTCTAAACCTCTAGGGAAGGCAGTACATTTGTAGTCTGCAAATTCTTTACCATTGTTAACATTTTTAATAGTACATAATATAACTAGTACTTTAACATAATTAGATTCAGGAAACAGCTGGCCTATCTCCTACTTCGGTCTTTTATTAAATGTTCCTTTTACGTGTCATGGAACTACACCATTGGTAGGGATAGCCTTCAATTCCTTTAATTAACTCTTATTAATAGAATCTCAATTAGCTTAGAAAGAAATACCAATATGGCGGCAAGGAATAGAGTAACGCCGGAATTGCCAGGAACGTTTGAATCAATACCGAACATCTGTAATTATAATAAACTAGCTGTTACCCGCGGCGTCGCTCGCGTGTAATAAGAACTTCCGTCAAAATGATATAAAGAATGGGTAGATTTTACTGATTCGACTAATATTTTTGTAGCACCCTAGGAGCGAAGGCACTCGGCGTTGCCCGTCAGCCCGTCGGGACATTTTTATTACTTTTCACGCGGACATTATTCCATAAAGAAGGGTTTTAAATTTCTGGCCGCCATTTAAAAAGATAGCCACAAATCGAACCCGAAAGACCATTCAGCCCGTCTATAGGTTAAAGGAAACCAGTGTACTAAATATTTGCGAAATCGGTTGAAACGCGCGGACTTTGTTGCAGAGAAGATTTTTTACATTTCGGGGCGCCATTTATTAAGATGGCGGCGGATTGGAAAAATCTTTCTTAGTACGCGCCTACTACTTATGAGTAACGTTCCTGCAAATTTTCAGCCTTCTAGGGCAAGCGGTTTGGGCTGGCCGTTGATTATCAGTCAGTCAGTCAGTCGGGACTCTGATTTATATAGATATAGATAAATCAATTAGTTCTTCCATGATAGAACTAAACAGAAATATTCATTAATTTGCTTGAACTGGCAAATAATAATGCTTGAACACGAAAGATTTGATTAAACAAAATTCCTAATAAATAAAAGTTAAACAAGATGGGCCAAGGGCTGGGCTCATAATAGTAGCCACATCGTACCGTACTTAACAGGCGTACATAAAATTTACGTGAATAGCCCCTGCTAAAATGATTACCAGTAATCCTTACTTCAATAAATTTATTTATGTTATAATTGTAATAGCGCGAGAAAACTTGAGTGAGTAGCCCCTCGATGCGCTACCCTTAACATGGCTAAAATGATTAATCGTAAGGCCATTATAAAAACGACGTTTTAGCTTTAACAATGGTAAACTGATTACACACAAGTAACCCTTAATAGAATTAGAAATTATTATATGTATTGCAATTTGAAATTAAGTTTAATCAATGTGAGAAATTTGGTTTTAATCGCGTAGTTCACACATTTGTTATGATTAGAAATTTTACAACAAAAACGGGTATAAACGCGGCGTTTCTAAAAATCTCTGGTCAGAATTGTCGCGCGTCTATTGGGCTAAAGGTTAGTTACAATCATATACTTAATAAGTACTAAGCAATTAACGTAAATAGCAACTAGGGTAGAGATGGCCTCCATTTTTCAAGATGGCGGCGGATTTCAAAATTATTTCTTAATGATCATCTACTAGTTAAGAATAACGTCCCTGCGAAATTTCAACTTCCTAAGTAAAGAGGTTCGGTCTGGGCGTTAAATTATAAGTCAGTCATGACGATATAATTGTGGATGGAGCTAAAAAGGAAGTGTTACGTAATCTTTCCGCATTCTATCGCGTCTGTTTCCGGTACCATTTTTCCGCATTCTCCAATAGGCGGCTTCTATTGTGACTGTCTGGGGAATGCTACATTCTTGGGGAAACCCCTCCTGGTATGTAGTATCTGCACTGTTAAAGCGGCATCCTTGAAGTTTAGCCGAGAGCCTCGCAGCTGGGAAACCCCACCGCGCTTGCGCCCAGACTTCAAAGCTCAAAGGTGCCGCCGCGCCTTCCCTTCCGAATACCGGGAAATCCCCGTGGAGTATATATTTGGAAATATTGTTAGTTGACCATAAAACCCTATAAGAAGTTGATGATTTAGGCCTTCGCGTTAGAGACAAGTTTAACGGGAATTTTGAAAATAAGTATTATTTTTTTTTTAATAAAAATAATAAATTTTTATCGTAATGGTGGAATTCGGACGAAACGAAATTTATTACTATTACTATAATTATTATTATATTGCGCGCAACGCCCTGCCTTTGCCCGTACTAAATAAGTGTTCTGTTCCACCCTGAAAAATTAAAATGCTAAAAGCTCATTTTGTATTTGTTCGCCTTAATTATTTGACACGGATAAGTTTTTACGAGAACATATTCTATACAATTTCGTACGTGAAAATCTAAGCTCAATTATCTCGAAACTCCGCATTTATATAACTACGCGATTAAAACCAAATTTCCCATATCGATTAAACTTAATTTCAAACTGCAATACGTATAATAATTTCTAATTTCTGGTCCCCCTTTGTGGGTTTGAAAAAGTGTCACCAAGCATTGTGTATAAATGCAGCTTTTTAAGGACTGCGAAGCAAAACTCATTTTTATCTAATGTTAACTATAAATGGGTACCTTCATTTTGTCTCTATCAATTTTAGTTCTAGAGATACGGAAGTGTTTTTTAATTGGTATCGAGAGAAAACCAACTTTCAAGGGGCCTTAGGAAATACATTGCAACGTATTTCCGTTGTAATTAACTTAATTGTCGTTGGATTTAAATGATATTTTAACACAATATTCTCGAGATAGTTAAAGAGGACATTTTCGTCTATTAAATGACGCGTGGCGGAAGGAGCCATCTTATTTACAACCGGTGATTTGACACAAGGAATTTGAATATTATGGAAATATGGGGTTTTCTGTTTAATTTTTTGATTTTTTTTGATTTTTTTAAATGCGTTTTCGGGAGAATGCTTTGCAATTAGGGAAAATTCGAGAACATTAGTTTAAAGAGGACATTTTGGTCTATTAGATTTGCGTGGCGGAAGGAGCCATCTTATTTACAACCGGTGATTTGACACAAGGAATTTGAATATTATGGAAATATGGGGTTTTCTGTTTAATTTTTTGATTTTTTGAAAAGGGTTTTCGGGAGAATGCTTTGCAATTAGGGAATAATATCTGCGTCTTTTTGGGGAGAAGCGTTATTTAGGAAATAAATTAGTTCTGGAAAGGTCAAATTCAATCGTAACTTATATTTGGAATGATCGGAAAACACAATGCACTGTATAAAAGCACCCTCTGCTATATTTAAACCGCGTGAAACTAGCTGGTTTATAACGATTTTTTAAAACCTTTACAAAAAGTTAGACTTAACTTTGCACTACGAGAAATGAGATACTATACCTTTTCAGCCTTTGCTAGTACTGTAAAGTTGGGTTGTAAAAAAAGTGTACCCCCTTGGTCGCGAAACCTTGGGTCTAACTCGCGAAAAATTATCCACCTCGTAATGTTAAGCTGCCTAGAGATTAACATTACTATTTCGGATTGAGAAAGTTTTAGTGATTATCCCCTCTATGATCGAGTTACCTTTAACAGTGCTAAAATGATTACATACTACACGTACAGAAACTTTTAGTTTACAACTTATGCCTTCGCATATTTATCGCATTTTAAAAATTTCTAACATGAACTTATGGCCAGAAGCGTTTGAAAGAGAAAGGGAGAGTATATATAGCTTAACCTTACTATCATAATTCCCTTCAAAAGTAGACGAACGAAAAATATCACCTCACCACAATTCTCTCCCTTTCACTTTCCCTTCAACGACTAACGAAAACATTTATACAGCCAAAGGGGACAACAACAACAGGGCAGGTCAAACTAAGAGCCTTACCGTAGATGTACGTCATACGATGTGGCTAAAAATACTTTGACGTACTTTTTCTTACTTGAGAAGTATTACTACTGAAAGCTTATGCAGAGTTGAGAATATGTAAATCGAGTCCATGGTCTTACCTTTTATGATGGCGGCAGGAGAATGGGGGGGGGGGGATGAAGAGAAACGTCCAAACCGCGGTCCCCATCTCTTTAGGTGGTTACTGAAAGAACATGTAAAGGATCAAAATTAAACACTTACGCCCGTCTTTTCACAAACTAAATAAAGAAATACATTTTTTAAATTAATTTTTGGGACCCTTTTACGAACTGAAAGAGCTTACCATCCTCAACACACAGATATTAATAATCTGCACCTAGATTAGGCGGGAATACAACTTTCTAATCTAGTAATTCTCTATTGTGAATGTAATATTTTCCTTTGTGGTTAGCATATTTTTCAAGTTGCTAATTTAATTACTATACCAGGGATAGATTTAATTTTAGAAGCAGGAATGGAGAACGGTTAGTATTTACTTCAGTCCGACTCGTAGCCTAGTATTGAGCCCCTCCCTCCAACACGTAATTAAAAGTTTAAATTATCTTATAGGCTCACCTAAAGTACGTTTTGATGACGTTACTGACGGGGAAGGCGAATAATACGTAATTCCTTTTTACCTCTGCCGCTCTGACCCGCCTCTTCTTTCATACCCCTCCGTCCCGTGGAAGGGGGTCCGTTTTTTATTTTTTATTAATAGTAAATTATGGTTCTTAGATAAAAGTAACTGTTCTTTACTCTTTCCCTTCACTAAAAATCGGGCAGTCGAAGACTCCTAGCTCCTATTACGCTCGTACCGCTTTTATATCCTATCCCTCTCTCTCTTGGATACTGATAAAAATTATTGCATGAAAAAAAGCACAAGAAGCTTCAGAATGTCATCAAACAAGCAGAGTACCGCTGCGGGGAAGCTTTTTTCTTCTTGGCCCTCCTTGACAATTAAGTATAATTTAAAATTCTCGAAGAGAAGTATTATTCGGATGTATAGGACAAAGGATCTGGCCAAAAAAAGCTACCTCCTCCCATAGAACTTACTGTTAATTTTGGGTTCCTTCAAAAGTCGCGCTTAAACATGTAAATCGAATTCTTTGAACGGGCTTCTATAGAGCGATCAGTGTTGCGCGTGATCGAATGAACCATGCAACAGACTGAAAATCTTGAAGAATTCCGTTCCAAACCTAAATTTTTGAGATGATCTCTCACAAAATACTGGCAACCATGAATCGCGGTTAAAGTTAAGAAACGGGTTAGGGAGGGGTTAAAAATAGAGTAGTGGCACTTCATGATTGTTAACTATAAATGGAGCATTATATAGTTTAAGGTAAGAAGGTGCAACGACAAAAAAGAAACACACATTTTTTTTCTTCAACTTTTTATTTAACTGTATTAATAGGAAATTAAAATTAACAATCTTCGTTTAAAAAAGGCTGTCAATTAATTAATTAAGAATATTACAATCAAAGAGACTCTAATTAAAAGGAACTTTTGTAACAATCAATTTTATAACAACAAGTTAACTGTAGGAGATTAAAATAAAAGATGAATTAATTATCATTTAAATATTATTGCAATTACCCTGCTGCGTGTAGTAGTGGCTCCAATTGGCCTTATTCCTGATCAACGCCACCGAGGCGTAGCGGCGACTTTTGGAACTATAATAATACGGTAGCCAATCAGAGGTGGACTCTGATGGAGATCTGTTATTTTCTATGTTTTGATTATTACCGCTTCAACTTCAAAAAGCATGTTTTAACTAAATATTATTAACCTAATAATCTCCAAATAGACCAAAATCGAATGAAAACTTACTCCGAAAGTCTTATTTCATAATATTAGACAGAATAAGAAAGGTAAAATCAACTTTTAATACTTTTGAAACCATATCGCTTGTTAAGCCTTGGCTATTCACATGATTCAAAATAGAGAAAATAACAGATCTCCATCAGAGTCCATCGACTCCAGCGCCACCTCTGATTGGCTACCGTATTATTATAGTTCCAAAAGTCGCCGCTACGCCTCGGTGGCGCTGATCAGGAATAAGGCCAATTTGGCATTATACTTAAATCCAATTAAATTAAATGAATTAAATAACTTCTTCGAACGTATATACGTTTTTTCTTCACATTTCAGTCAAAAATTTGAAGTGATTGGTCAATAGAACACAAATAATTAGTTAATTACTTTGTACCGGTTCAAGTTTTTCTTAATTAACAATTAACTTAATTGAAAAGTTAAGTCTAAGTCTATTAAGAAGACTGAGCAATTTCTTTAGTGGCAATCACAACTGCGGGTTTTGCGGTTTTTTTGTCTTTTTGAACGAACGTAAAATACGTATAAACCAAACTTCCAACCATGCTTGTATTTGTATCAAAATTAAAACCAAATTAGTTAATACTAATTGATTTAAATATTAGCTGTAATTACCTGATATTAATGCCTACAAAATTCGACATACTAAAGACGTAATCACCTCCAACAAACATTCCAAAATAAGTTACCAATATATTCTATAATTTAACGAATGTATGATTGTTTTAGTCATTTAAATATGCAAATTAGGGAGGGTGGGGGGGAATAGAAAAATATTCGACCTTTAAACAACCAATTATCGTTGTAGTTAGTGCGGAATTATTTTGAGTACAAAGTACAGTGGCGTACATAAGTACAAAGCCCATAAAGCAAGATGATAAATAAGATGTTAGGAAACCTACATTATTCCAATTTGAATAATTTATACTCTGCAATAAAATATGTTCATTTTTCAGATTAAACTTCATGTCGTTTCAAGCCTGTTTTTCTAAAGTCCCCGAGCTTTCAAGCCTATTTTTTTTCTAAAGTCCCCGACCTTCTAGCCCGTTTTTCTAAAGTCCCCGCCCTTTCAAATCCATTTTTCTAAAGTCCCCGACCTTTCAAGCCCGTTTTTCTAAAGTCCCCGACCTTTCAAACCCGTTTTTCTAAAGTCCCCGACCTTTCAAGCCCGTTTTTCTAAAGTCCCCGACCTTTCAGGCCCGTTTTTCTAAAGTCCCCGACCTTTCAGGCCCATTTTTCTAAAGTCCCCGACCTTTCAGGCCCGTTTTTCTAAAGTCCCTGAGCTTTCATGCCTATTTTTCTAAAGTCCCTGAGCTTTCAAACCCGTTTTTCTAAAGTCCCCGACCTTTCAAGCCCGTTTTTCTAAAGTCCCCGACCTTTCAAGCCCGTTTTTCTAAAGTCCCCGACCTTTCAGGCCCGTTTTTCTAAAGTCCCCGCCCTTTCAAATCCATTTTTCTAAAGTCCCCGACCTTTCAAGCCCGTTTTTCTAAAGTCCCCGACCTTTCAAACCCGTTTTTCTAAAGTCCCCGACCTTTCAAGCCCGTTTTTCTAAAGTCCCCGACCTTTCAGGCCCGTTTTTCTAAAGTCCCCGACCTTTCAGGCCCATTTTTCTAAAGTCCCCGACCTTTCAGGCCCGTTTTTCTAAAGTCCCTGAGCTTTCATGCCTATTTTTCTAAAGTCCCTGAGCTTTCAAACCCGTTTTTCTAAAGTCCCCGACCTTTCAAGCCCGTTTTTCTAAAGTCCCCGACCTTTCAAGCCCGTTTTTCTAAAGTCCCCGACCTTTCAAGCCCGTTTTTCTAAAGTCCCCGACCTTTCAGGCCCGTTTTTCTAAAGTCCCCGCCCTTTCAAATCCATTTTTCTAAAGTCCCCGACCTTTCAAACCCGTTTTTCTAAAGTCCCCGACCTTTCAAACCCGTTTTTCTAAAGTCCCCGACCTTTCAAGCCTATTTTTCTAAAGTCCCCGACCTTTCAAGCCCGTTTTTCTAAAGTCCCCGACCTTTCAAGCCCGTTTTTCTAAAGTCCCCGACCTTTCAAGCCCGTTTTTCTAAAGTCCCCGACCTTTCAGGCCCGTTTTTCTAAAGTCCCCGCCCTTTCAAATCCATTTTTCTAAAGTCCCCGACCTTTCAAGCCCGTTTTTCTAAAGTCCCCGACCTTTCAAGCCCGTTTTTCTAAAGTCCCCGACCTTTCAGGCCCGTTTTTCTAAAGTCCCCGACCTTTCAGGCCCATTTTTCTAAAGTCCCCGACCTTTCAGGCCCATTTTTCTAAAGTCCCCGACCTTTCAGGCCCGTTTTTCTAAAGTCCCCGGTCTTTCAAACCCATTTTTCTAAAGTCCCCGACCTTTCAAGCCTATTTTTCTAAAGTCCCCGACCTTTCAAGCCCGTTTTTCTAAAGTCCCCGACCTTTCAAGCCCGTTTTTCTAAAGTCCCCGACCTTTCAAGCCCGTTTTTCTAAAGTCCCCGCCCTTTCAAATCCATTTTTCTAAAGTCCCCGACCTTTCAAGCCCGTTTTTCTAAAGTCCCCGACCTTTCAAACGCATCTATCTAAAGTCCCCGACCTTTCACGCCCGTTCTTTTAAAGTCCCCGACCCTTCAAGCCCGTTTTTCCAAAGTCCCCGACCTTTCAAACCCGTTTTTCTAAAGTCCCCGACCTTTCATGCCCGTTCTTTTAAAGTCCCCGACCTTTCAAGCCCGTTTTTCTAAAGTCCCCGGTCTTTCAAGCCTATTTTTCTAAAGTCCCCGACCTTTCAAGCCTATTTTTCTAAAGTCCCCGACCTTTCAAGCCCGTTTTTCTAAAGTCCCCGACCTTTCACGCCCGTTCTTTTAAAGTCCCCGACCTTTCAAGCCCGTTTTTCTAAAGTCCCCGGTCTTTCAAGCCCATTTTTCTAAAGTCCCCGACCTTTCAAGCCCGTTTTTCTAAAGTCCCCGGTCTTTCAAGCCCATTTTTCTAAAGTCCCCGACCTTTCAAGCCCGTTTTTCTAAAGTCCCCGACCTTTCAGGCCCGTTTTTCCAAAGTCCCCGACCTTTCAAACCCGTTTTTCTAAAGTCCCCGACCTTTCAAGCCCATTTTTCTAAAGTCCCCGACCTGTCAAGCCCGTTTTTCTAAAGTCCCCGGTCTTTCAAACCCATTTTTCTAAAGTCCCCGACCTTTCAAGCCCGTTTTTCTAAAGTCCCCGGTCTTTCAAACCCATTTTTCTAAAGTCCCCGACCTTGCAAACCCGTTTTTCTAAAGTCCCCGTCCTTTCAAGCCCGTTTTTCTAAAGTCCCCGTCCTTTCAAGCCCGTTTTTCTAAAGTCCCCGACCTTTCAAGCCCATTTTTCTAAAGTCCCCGTCCTTTCAAACCCATTTTTCTAAAGTCCCCGACCTTTCAGGCCCATTTTTCTAAAGTCCCTGACAATGTGGCAACTCTTCAGTTTAATTCCCTTTCATTAATATTAAGTAAAAATAAACTCACGGCATGCAAATCACCAGTCAGGTACGAAGTTACTAACAACGGTAGAATCATAAATAATGCATTATAGAAAATTAATCCATAACGACCCAAATCCTTCGAAAAATATGAAATATATTCAATTTCTTACATTGAATTTTGTTTTTTTTTTGTTTTTAATCTTTCTCTTTATCTTACTCGAGTCTGTAGCTTCTTTTTAACGTAAATATTATTTCCAGCTGTAAAACAATCGTTTAACAACACGTAAGTGTACCCTAATGTATCGAACGCTAAATCATTAATGGCAGCTATCACAGCTCCACCAACCATGGAAAAAACGGAAAGAATGATACTCGTTTTCGCTCGAACTCTGACATTCATTCATTAATTAATTAATTACTTATTCATTCAATTATCAAATCAATTAAAATAGTTAAAATTTAAAATTAAGGGGCACTTAATTACCTTAGTATCAAAAACTCTCCGATCATAGTGAGCAAAATAGTAAACCTTCTTAAAACGGTAAACATCGGTAAACTTAAACGTTTTGTGCCATCCAGACCACTAACTAAGTTGCCAATGTAAAATAATGGTAATGGCCACACCTTAAATGAAGATATAAAATTAAAATGAACACCCCCAAGATGGCGGCCATAAGTAGCCATTTTGAGGGTAAATTTCATACCTTGGCAGGAAGGTCTCTAGTAAAATCACAAAAATTAATGACACCCATACTTTTAGCACTTTGCAAAATAAATAACGTGGCAACCATCTGTATAGTATAAAAATGAACAATGATATACTTATCTCACTTTATTTTCAACAAAGCATTCATTACCTGTCCCAATCCTAAAGTTTGAGCAGACGGATATCTATACATTGAAATGGTGACACAAAATACCTTTAGAATCTTTTTATAATTTGACAGCGTAACTGTCAGGTGTTCCATTTCGCGCAATTATACGTAGGTAAGTGTAGAAAATGTGTTACAGTACTCACTTATAGTTTGTTAGAACGATTTTGTTAATAAAAACTATGAGCATGGAAGCGACTCCATAGAATAACGCCGATAAAACGCGAACGTAAAGTGGTTTAAGACTTTCGTAAACGTTCATTTCAGGTGTTACACCGACTTTACACTCTGATACATAGTCTTTTAATGTAGAGTTTGAGTTTAACTCTTTATAAGGCAAATTTGAGACTCCATTTGAAGTGGATTTTAAATAATGATTATGGTTTTCCATGACTCATGAGATCCTTTCAAACTTTTGTTACTCTCTATCTTGTAAGAAAAGCTTATAGGATTCAAGGGGCAAATCGTGAAGGAATGTTTCTATTACACAATGTTAATAACTCATACCTTGTTTTAGCCATTAACCATGAAGGTATTGAATGATGCCATCCGTTTTCTAAGATAGTATATCATTTTGTTTTCTAATGCCCGGGGCCATTTACTTCATTACAGTATTTACTTTCACTTTTCGGGGCTAAATTTCAAGGTTTCTTAGAACCAGGGTCATGAACTCGCGTGTTTTTGGTGTAGAAGTTCAACGCTAATCTTACGGACGCGGCCTATACTAACTACAAGTTAATTAGGCTTAATTAAATCAAATTTTCACGTTTAAAATTCACCTAATTCGAGCGCGCGCTTCCCCGTTCATATCACGCGACGTACTGAATAAATGAGGCGCGAAAACGCCCCTTCAAACTTGGATCAAAATGAACTCTTCCATATAAATATTTTACGTTAGTAGCGCCATCTACTACGTTACTTCGCGCCAAATTTAAACTATTTCGATCAACGCGCTTTTTAAAATTTCGATATAAAACTTAACATTGTTTTGATCATAGACATAAGAACACTATAGTTTTGATATTAACTTAATTTGTACAAATTTAACGCTTAAAGTATTGATTTAGGCTTAAGTAATCAATACATGCCCAGGGCCGGAAATAAGCACAGGACACTGGACATTGTCCAATAAAATTTTAAAATGTCCTATATTTTTTTTAAAAACTGAGGGGGTCACAGGACGGTTGACCAGTAAATTTTTCCGAAGTTTTTATAGCTTGACTATGAAGGCGCCACACAATTTTTTCGCACTGCAATGGACAATGTCCTATAAATTTTCCTGTCAAAGGGGGCATCACTGGACACATGTCCTATTAGAAATTTTTCTTATTTCCGGCCCTGTACATGCCTGCAATGATGTTTGAAAGAAGCTGAGAAATTGATAATTTTCTTTACCCTAAAAAACTTTCTTAAAATCTTGTCAAACTTTAAAATCTGAATATTTTTAGCCCCTGCAGCCTTTTGTTTCAAATTATGTCATTTTCTTAACACACTAAAAGGTTTTCCCACTAAGTATACCAAACTTGGGTTCAAAATATGACACAATATTGACAAGACCCTAAGCCTACTTAAATATCCTAACCAAGGCCTAACAAAATATAAGAAACCCATCAAATACATCATTTTTTCAACAAGAAAAATCATAAGGATGTTCTGGCTATGGAATATATATTGTTCAGCCATATAATGGCTACATAGAGAAAAAGGGGTCCTTTTTCATCATAACCAATCCATCTTTTTGACCTAACTTTGTAATGGTGGTCTACAAAAGAAGAAAAGACGAAAGACACAAAGTGTCACCACAAACGTCCACACCATACGTCTAAAAATATAATAGTTGGACCAACACTCGTAAAAAACTTTGGAAAAACCCTTTTAAGTTAGAAATGGGAACTCGTTTTTCACCTTTTGTCTCTCCCTAAAAAGTCTTGGGTCCAATGACAGAGCAAAGCTTAGTATTAAAATGGTTAAGCCTAAAGACAGACAAGGCTTAGATTTAAAATGGTTAGGCTTAATGGAGGACAGGACTTAAAATAGTTAAGCCTAATGGCGGACAAGAATTAAAATAATTAGGCTTAATGACAGACAAAACTTAGACCAAAAGACGGACAAAAAAATTAGGTCTAAAGACAGACAAGACTTGAAAATTAAGCCTAATGATAGTCTAGTCTTAAACTTAAATTAATAAGGAAATAATTAGGCCTAAGACATACAAAGGCTTATCAAAGATTCAAAATCAACCGATAAATTTAACAATAGGCTATTTTAACCCCTCTTTTCGGTGTTAGTCAAACGCTAAGGGGTGATTTCGTTTAAAAGCTACGAGACCATGACGATGGGGATGGATGGTAAATACACCTCGCAAAGTGTCAGTGAAACGTCAAAGCAAGTTCAGGCAACTTCCGGCCAATCGAAAAGCACCCGAGCTTTAATAAAGAGAGACGTTTGATAAAGGAAGAGTAGAAATACGAGTACATCGGATAAATTCCACACGTCAGTCTCTACCAAGGTAAAAGGCATCGCGAATGAAACGTTAACCTAACCCGTTACCATCCTAATGTTAGCTTTAACCCTTGGTATATTCTTAAAGTGAAACAAATTTACTATGATAGTTTTTTCCCGAGGTCCCGAAAACCCAATTGGTTTCAGGAAACGGCTTGTTGGAGTGATCGGGGAGTCTGGGCTCTTGGAACAATGCGACTAAAGCGATTTGACTTCTATATTATTATTCATCTTAACTTCAGATCACTACCAAAGGTTATCACACCCTTCTATCTACCTTTCCTTTGGTCTGAAGTTAAGGTGTAACAATTGCATCTAGACTTCGAACTTTGGACTTGTCCTTACACCTTTTCATCCGCTTATTAATTTAAGCTTTTCCCGCTGATTCAGAAACTCTGCAACTGATAGGATTGAGTGGAAAGATCCCAAAGGATGCTGGGAAAAGGTTTTGACAAAAAAGGAGTAGGAGTAAGTTCTATAGACTACAACGTCACCGTTTCTAAATTTTCTGATGTTTTAAAAAATAATTTGAGAAATTTTTAATTTTCAGAACTTAATTCAGTCTAAACTTTCAACTTCGACCCCTTGAATTTAAATCAGAGGGAATACGCCATTCTTATCCCAAGTATCATCATAAGTTCATAAGATATGTTCCATAAGTTTGTCATTGGTTAGTGAGAAATTGTCATGGAGTGACGTGGATGAAACGTCACAGATTTGAGGTAAAGCGACGCCTGGGGAGGAGCTGTCAAGGCTTAGTAAAGATTAAATAGGAGAAGATGGACTACAAAACAGAGTTAAGTCCATTCTCGCTTGACGTTCTGCTAGAACTAGCTCGAGCTGTAAGTCTCTAGTATTTCGAAGCATAGGTACAGTCATACTTATGGAATATATCTTATAAATTTATGGTACCATCAAAAATCCCGCACCCAAAGTATTTAGCAAAGAAGTTAAGAACTTCTCCTGTATCGTCAAATGAAAACACAGACTATGTCGTGGGTGTATTTAAAGATCCAGTTAAAGATACGCACAACCCATAATCAAAGGCGAAAGGTCAGTATCTTCATAAAGATTTCACGAAGTACCCTATACCATGCCTACCCACTATCTTAAATGAATCACACTAAATTTATTCGTGAATAGTGAACCACAAAAATGTCGACGCAGTTACAAAAATTACAGGGTGTTCCTAAAAGGGTAATAATAGGACCGAAGAACAGTGGGATGGTTCTATGGTAAATCAATTTTGAGTCGAAAATGTTGTGACTTCTAACGCCATTTCGCCCTAAGGGACAGCCTAAACAAGTTACAATTGTAAACTTGTTTTATGGATGACCCCTTAAAATTAAGCAAGAAACTGAAAGACAATTATTTCTAATTTAATGAAGGGGTCATCCCTTAAACATTCTAATCAAAACTCGTTTAGAAGGTGTCCCTTATAACAAAATGGCGATAGAAGTTACATAGAACCATCCCACTGTACTTCGGTCCTATAATTACCCTCCCTTTTATGGAACACCCTGTACAAACCACCTTTCTCCTCAGCTTATATTCATGTTATAATTATACCAATTCAGTAGGACCAAATACGAACTGAATAATCAAAAGAGAAAACTAACTATATATACAGTTGGGATAGGAAACGAACGCGAACAAAAAAAAGAGAGGAGGAAAGCTCTTCCAAGCAAAGCTATTTCCGGTTTCCTTGAATACCGTGCCTGAGAAACAACCCACTCCCAAAAAAAAGGAGAGAGAGAGAGAGAGAGGATGGCCTATTCCTGGGTATCTGATTCCGTTCGAGTCTTGGAGACAAAAAAAAGTGCCAGCTAGTGTACCCCTACAAGGAATGTCACACACAACAGTACACCCAAAAAAGAAAGAAAGAAAGAAGATCCTGGGAAGTTCAGAGATGAGGAGGATGCATGGCTGATGGGAGTTCATTCGAATCTAACGTGCATGCACGCTGGACAATATATATATATAGAAATATTCGTTGTCATGGCGATGAATTTTAGCACGCTTCAGATGCTACACTGTTGTCCCCTGACCAGCAGTAGCATCCTGGACTGAACTGGACTTTACTGGAACAGTTTCTCTCCATACCGGATTTCCTGTTCGCCTAGCGTTCGTTCCACCCGAACGGAAAAGAAGATTCTCTATTTCGACTATTTTAAGTAAATTAGCGAAATAAAAATACCCCCCCCCCTCTTCCCCAAAAAGCTAGGAAAAAAGGGGTATTTAAAGGGATGGTAACGGTATTTTAGATAACACACGCATTTATCACATAGCGTAGACTCTAACCATGACGCGAAAGAGCTGCCTAAGATAGTTTGAAATTTTACTCCATGACGTATACCTAAAGGTTCAGGGACGTTAGTTGGTCGGATGGTATAAAGTTGGTCCCAAACCGAAAACTACTGGCAGGATATCTACCCTATAGAAACAGTTTCTGGTTCAGAGAGACGCGGGAATCTCGTGAGAGAGAGAGAGAGAGGGAGAGCGAGAGTGTGTGTGTGGAATAGGAAAAGGAGGATCAGCGGGAAAAGGGTAACCATGACAACGCTCTCTGAGGAAGAGGAGCCGGAGCAGGGCAAGCAGGCAGGCAGGCAGGGCATAAGCAACTCGTTCTCTGTAGTTCGAGGCTAGCTTTTGGTCGATGTCGCGCAGCCTCCGAGTGTACCCCTTTTCGCCGGCGCTCGATGAAAAATTCCGGCCCGAAAAAGACTTTTCTTCAAAAGGGGGTAAAACGTCAGACAAGTTGACACGTGAATGCGAATCGCTTGCTCGTTTCAAAACCGTAAAGAGAAGAAACTCGCCAGTTTAGAAGAAGAAAAAAAAAGAGGAAGGCGATATAACCAAATAAGAAATTTCGGGGCAGTGCAAAAGTGGGTCAAGGAAAGGACCCATTCCTTGCTAAAGCGAGTTCCTTCAGAGTCCAGCCGAGAAGACCCTGGACGCTAACCAGAAACTCAGGAGCTCAGGAACTCGGGACAAATATAGGAAAGTGTTTGGAAGAGAGAGAGAGAGAGGGAGAAAAATCTACTCTAACAAACATTCACCGACCGTGGAACTGGCTCGTGACCTACTTATCAAATTATTTCTTTTCTTCCATCCAAGTGGTGCCCAACAACCGTTGTGTTATGAGTGTCTTTGCACCATCATTCTTGGTTAGTAGTCGCGGTAAGGATATCTTCCTCGAAAGTTTCGAGGTATTTGTGGTTACGGTGAATGGTAAATTCGTTTTCGCTTCTACATCGAACCAACGAGGGGATTGTTAAAAAGTAATTACAAGAAGAAGAAGGCGACGCGGGGGTCAATCGGACCCCCTCCCACATGGCCGCTAGAGACCGCGAGATTCCCGGTGTTACGTACCCCGGTTATATTCAATTCAAAGGGTTGTTTTTCTGGCAAGTATTGTTCTTAACCTTTCTATTAATTCATGGAACAAACCCGGTTTCTACGGCGGCCACGACAAATTCGGGGGACGTTTCCCTACCATTATTGGCCGCGTTTCCCCCCGAAAGATTGCCGGCATTGGCCCGGGCCTTGCGTCAAGCCATCGCGGACTTGGAACGTAAAAGACCATCGTTATCTTTCTATTCAACAACCGGTCATTCCTCGGATGGAGGTACAAACGTTACGTCCACTTGGCCATCGTCATCTTCGAGAGGTAAAGGGTCGAGCGGCGGGACAAAGGGTCACGGAAGTGGTGTTACGTCAACGTCTACGGCCGGTGGAGTGTCCAAGGACGGTAACGCGTTCCAAGTATCGTTTTTACCCGCGTCTGTTGGGGTTCCCGATGATAGTTCCGAAGCGATTGGCGTACTGTGCGCCGGACTCGAAGCCCATAAACCTCAAATTTTACTGTCCTTCTTGGGGCCGCCACGCTCTTTCTTTCCGGCCTTGGTCGGAGGACACTCCGCCATACCAGTACTTGGGCTTACACAGGGATACGCCGACAGAGCAGCGGAGGTCAGTAAAAATCTAATTCTTATTATCATTAAACGAAGGGTATCTCAATGGGTAAAAAATAATAAGCCGGTTTTTCATGATTCAGTTCAGTTCAACGGTAAATAACTGTCCTCATCCCTGTAACCAGCATAATTTTAAAACCATAAAATCACTTTCAGTATAAGATAATTCAGAAATTGTGGCTTTCAAATCTTAATAAATATCAGTTGCAGCTCAAAGATGTATAAACAATCCATTTGCACGCGTATAAGACAATTCAATATCCCATCCATTTAATACCGCGTATTAAAACGCCTTCGGATATTAGCAGCATTCAGCGATGGATCAATCATATCATAAGTTTATAAGGTACTTTCCATAAGTATGACACTTCCTATACTTCGAAATGCTAGAAACTTACTGAGAACGACAAGCGAGAATTGAGTGGTTAGTTTTGGAGGACTTCCATCTTCCTATTAATAAAAACTGTCTTTGTAGACAAAGACTCGAAAAAGTAAAAGATAAGTGTAGAAAACTAATTGACTGAAATAACAGATATCAGAAGGGGATAATAGAGAAGTATTATATACTTCTGCAGACATTCAAATTTTCACTTTTGAAGACATGATTAGAAAACATCAATTATTTGAAAAAATTTCTTATCTTAGTTTTTTTCACCAAAATTTCATATGACGAAAATGTTTTTCAGCATTATTTACAGAATTATTTGGCTCTCAATTTAGTTCTAGAAAAAAAATTGAATTTTCAAGAATATTCAAATACTTGGATTTCTGAAAAATTGAGCTAAATGAATTTAAATTTTGATATTTTAAAATTGAAAATATTGCCACGCGGAAAACTACGTACGACGCTTGACTGTGATGTAGTTAATAGAGTCGAAAGTATCTGTAGCTTGATCGTGATCTTTTGAGAGCTATACCAACAACAATTTTTAGCCACATCGTATGATGTACATCTACGATGAGGATCTTAGTTTGGCCTGCCCTGTTGGCGGCATTGTAGGAGGCGTTGTAGTGTCCCCAGTAAATGCCTTTGGTAGTATAAAATTTTTCGTTTGTCATTGAAGGGAGAGTGAATGGGAGAGAATTGTGGTGAAGTGATATTTTTCGTTAGTGTATTTTAAAAGGAAGGGAATTATAACAGTAATTAAGTTTAAGAATTGGATTTATTTGTACTAGTAAAATTAAACATTGAGAATTGTGTTTTACGTTTGCTCGATATATTTAAAGCGAGAGAGAGAGGATTATGGTGTTGCCTTAATTTAAATGGACGGTTTAATACTCCCTTTAAAATTGTTTATTATTAGAAGTTACGTGCATTTCTCTATAAATCGAGAACAGTTTTAAAAAAAGAAGGTACTAGCTAGGGGCCCCAGATATTACAATTTTCGTTAAAAAAACTAAGATAAGAAATTTTTTCAAATAATTGATGCTTTTTAATAACGTCTTCAAAAGCGAAAATTTTAATATCTGTTATTTCACGCAATTAATTTTCTACACTGATCTACTTTTTCTAGTCTTTGTCAACAAAGACAGATTTTATTAATAAAGATTAAAGAAAGCCTTGATTCCGTAAACATAGACGAGATTTACATATACAATCATGTGAGAAATATCAACAACTAATTTAAAAGATGAACTGATAAGAACTTTGTTTAAAAGTTAAACTTTACTTTGTAAAATAAAGTAATTTAGGAATAGTAATATGAGTCGGGAAAATTTATATTAAACTTCTTTCGAAAAGACACATCGTATTCAGTCTCGTCCGTGAGTGCATGACGCTTTTTAGATCTACTTGGAGAAAATTCTGGAAATTATAAAGAAAAATTATTGCACGTAGCTTCACCATTAAACCCCCACTATGATCATATCTGTTTTGTGCTACGTATATTAATCTGAGATATACCTAAGCAATCCAAGCACTAAATTTAAAGTTTATTAACTTAAAAGAAAATTAATGCACCTTAATTCATAACGACTTTGGTGAAACGTTATAGAATTCTAATAGAAGTGACCTTCTATTTTGATAACGTAAGTCCGGGACTATCCCGAAAACAGGATTTTTCAAATAAATCTAACCAAGTCCGATTCATTCTTATCAGAAACCTTAAT